>NW_027364017.1:0-342166 GCF_046119375.1 Phyllobates terribilis | reverse complement strand
CTCACTCTCTTTGAATCTTCTTTATCATGCTAAGAGGAGCAGGAAAAAGCAAAAAATTTCAGAATTGCACCTTGCAATGCGGAGAAATTACTGTTTGTGCATTTACAATATTCATTGATTTTTGCCATTGAAAAACGTCCAGAAATGATTGAAGCTACTGACTGAATGAAAGGAGCTGGCATCTCACTCTCTTTGAATCTACTTTATCATGCTAAGAGGAGCAGGAAAAAGCAAAAAATTTCAGAATTGCACCTTGCAATGCGGAGACATTACTGTTTGTGCATCTACAATATTCATTGATTTTTGCCATTGAAAAACATCATGTTATTCATATACCAGAAATGTTTGAAGCTACTGACTGAATGAAAGGAGCTGGCATCTCACTCTCTTTGAATCTTCTTTATCATGCTAAGAGGAGCAGGAAAAAGCAAAAAATTTCAGAATTGCACCTTGCAATGCGGAGAAATTACTGTTTGTGCATTTACAATATTCATTGATTTTTGCCATTGAAAAACGTCCAGAAATGATTGAAGCTACTGACTGAATGAAAGGAGCTGGCATCTCACTCTCTTTGAATCTTCTTTATCATGCTAAGAGGAGCAGGAAAAAGCAAAAAATTTCAGAATTGCACCTTGCAATGCGGAGAAATTACTGTTTGTGCATTTACAATATTCATTGATTTTTGCCATTGAAAAACATCATGTCCAGAAATGATTGAAGCTACTGACTGAATGAAAGGAGCTGGCATCTCACTCTCTTTGAGTCTTCTTTATCATGCTAAGAGGAGCAGGAAAAAGCAAAAAATTTCAGAATTGCACTTTGCAATGCGGAGAAATTACTGTTTGTGCATTTACAATATTCATTGATTTTTGCCATTGAAAAACGTCCAGAAATGATTGAAGCTACTGACTGAATGAAAGGAGCTGGCATCTCACTCTCTTTGAATCTTCTTTATCATGCTAAGAGGAGCAGGAAAAAGCAAAAAATTTCAGAATTGCACCTTGCAATGCGGAGAAATTACTGTTTGTGCATTTACAATATTCATTGATTTTTGCCATTGAAAAACGTCCAGAAATGATTGAAGCTACTGACTGAATGAAAGGAGCTGGCATCTCACTCTCTTTGAATCTTCTTTATCATGCTAAGAGGAGCAGGAAAAAGCAAAAAATTTCAGAATTGCACCTTGCAATGCGGAGAAATTACTGTTTGTGCATTTACAATATTCATTGATTTTTGCCATTGAAAAACGTCCAGAAATGATTGAAGCTACTGACTGAATGAAAGGAGCTGGCATCTCACTCTCTTTGAATCTTCTTTATCATGCTAAGAGGAGCAGGAAAAAGCAAAAAATTTCAGAATTGCACCTTGCAATGCGGAGAAATTACTGCTTGTGCATTTACAATATTCATTGATTTTTGCCATTGAAAAACGTCCAGAAATGATTGAAGCTACTGACTGAATGAAAGGAGCTGGCATCTCACTCTCTTTGAGTCTTCTTTATCATGCTAAGAGGAGCAGGAAAAAGCAAAAAATTTCAGAATTGCACCTTGCAATGCGGAGAAATTACTGTTTGTGCATTTACAATATTCATTGATTTTTGCCATTGAAAAACGTCCAGAAATGATTGAAGCTACTGACTGAATGAAAGGAGCTGGCATCTCACTCTCTTTGAATCTTCTTTATCATGCTAAGAGGAGCAGGAAAAAGCAAAAAATTTCAGAATTGCACCTTGCAATGCGGAGAAATTACTGTTTGTGCATTTACAATATTCATTGATTTTTGCCATTGAAAAACGTCCAGAAATGATTGAAGCTACTGACTGAATGAAAGGAGCTGGCATCTCACTCTCTTTGAATCTTCTTTATCATGCTAAGAGGAGCAGGAAAAAGCAAAAAATTTCAGAATTGCACCTTGCAATGCGGAGAAATTACTGTTTGTGCATTTACAATATTCATTGATTTTTGCCATTGAAAAACGTCCAGAAATGATTGAAGCTACTGACTGAATGAAAGGAGCTGGCATCTCACTCTCTTTGAATCTTCTTTATCATGCTAAGAGGAGCAGGAAAAAGCAAAAAATTTCAGAATTGCACCTTGCAATGCGGAGAAATTACTGTTTGTGCATTTACAATATTCATTGATTTTTGCCATTGAAAAACGTCCAGAAATGATTGAAGCTACTGACTGAATGAAAGGAGCTGGCATCTCACTCTCTTTGAATCTTCTTTATCATGCTAAGAGGAGCAGGAAAAAGCAAAAAATTTCAGAATTGCACCTTGCAATGCGGAGAAATTACTGTTTGTGCATTTACAATATTCATTGATTTTTGCCATTGAAAAACGTCCAGAAATGATTGAAGCTACTGACTGAATGAAAGGAGCTGGCATCTCACTCTCTTTGAATCTTCTTTATCATGCTAAGAGGAGCAGGAAAAAGCAAAAAATTTCAGAATTGCACCTTGCAATGCGGAGAAATTACTGTTTGTGCATTTACAATATTCATTGATTTTTGCCATTGAAAAACGTCCAGAAATGATTGAAGCTACTGACTGAATGAAAGGAGCTGGCATCTCACTCTCTTTGAATCTTCTTTATCATGCTAAGAGGAGCAGGAAAAAGCAAAAAATTTCAGAATTGCACCTTGCAATGCGGAGAAATTACTGCTTGTGCATTTACAATATTCATTGATTTTTGCCATTGAAAAACGTCCAGAAATGATTGAAGCTACTGACTGAATGAAAGGAGCTGGCATCTCACTCTCTTTGAATCTTCTTTATCATGCTAAGAGGAGCAGGAAAAAGCAAAAAATTTCAGAATTGCACCTTGCAATGCGGAGAAATTACTGTTTGTGCATTTACAATATTCATTGATTTTTGTCATTGAAAAACGTCCAGAAATGATTGAAGCTACTGACTGAATGAAAGGAGCTGGCATCTCACTCTCTTTGAATCTTCTTTATCATGCTAAGAGGAGCAGGAAAAAGCAAAAAATTTCAGAATTGCACCTTGCAATGCGGAGAAATTACTGTTTGTGCATTTACAATATTCATTGATTTTTGCCATTGAAAAACGTCCGGAAATGATTGAAGCTACTGACTGAATGAAAGGAGCTGGCATCTCACTCTCTTTGAATCTTCTTTATCATGCTAAGAGGAGCAGGAAAAAGCAAAAAATTTCAGAATTGCACCTTGCAATGCGGAGAAATTACTGTTTGTGCATTTACAATATTCATTGATTTTTGCCATTGAAAAACGTCCAGAAATGATTGAAGCTACTGACTGAATGAAAGGAGCTGGCATCTCACTCTCTTTGAATCTTCTTTATCATGCTAAGAGGAGCAGGAAAAAGCAAAAAATTTCAGAATTGCACCTTGCAATGCGGAGAAATTACTGTTTGTGCATTTACAATATTCATTGATTTTTGTCATTGAAAAACGTCCAGAAATGATTGAAGCTACTGACTGAATGAAAGGAGCTGGCATCTCACTCTCTTTGAATCTTCTTTATCATGCTAAGAGGAGCAGGAAAAAGCAAAAAATTTCAGAATTGCACCTTGCAATGCGGAGAAATTACTGTTTGTGCATTTACAATATTCATTGATTTTTGCCATTGAAAAACGTCCAGAAATGATTGAAGCTACTGACTGAATGAAAGGAGCTGGCATCTCACTCTCTTTGAATCTTCTTTATCATGCTAAGAGGAGCAGGAAAAAGCAAAAAATTTCAGAATTGCACCTTGCAATGCGGAGAAATTACTGTTTGTGCATTTACAATATTCATTGATTTTTGCCATTGAAAAACGTCCAGAAATGATTGAAGCTACTGACTGAATGAAAGGAGCTGGCATCTCACTCTCTTTGAATCTTCTTTATCATGCTAAGAGGAGCAGGAAAAAGCAAAAAATTTCAGAATTGCACCTTGCAATGCGGAGAAATTACTGTTTGTGCATTTACAATATTCATTGATTTTTGCCATTGAAAAACGTCCAGAAATGATTGAAGCTACTGACTGAATGAAAGGAGCTGGCATCTCACTCTCTTTGAATCTTCTTTATCATGCTAAGAGGAGCAGGAAAAAGCAAAAAATTTCAGAATTGCACCTTGCAATGCGGAGAAATTACTGTTTGTGCATTTACAATATTCATTGATTTTTGCCATTGAAAAACGTCCAGAAATGATTGAAGCTACTGACTGAATGAAAGGAGCTGGCATCTCACTCTCTTTGAATCTTCTTTATCATGCTAAGAGGAGCAGGAAAAAGCAAAAAATTTCAGAATTGCACCTTGCAATGCGGAGAAATTACTGTTTGTGCATTTACAATATTCATTGATTTTTGCCATTGAAAAACGTCCAGAAATGATTGAAGCTACTGACTGAATGAAAGGAGCTGGCATCTCACTCTCTTTGAATCTTCTTTATCATGCTAAGAGGAGCAGGAAAAAGCAAAAAATTTCAGAATTGCACCTTGCAATGCGGAGAAATTACTGCTTGTGCATTTACAATATTCATTGATTTTTGCCATTGAAAAACGTCCAGAAATGATTGAAGCTACTGACTGAATGAAAGGAGCTGGCATCTCACTCTCTTTGAATCTTCTTTATCATGCTAAGAGGAGCAGGAAAAAGCAAAAAATTTCAGAATTGCACCTTGCAATGCGGAGAAATTACTGCTTGTGCATTTACAATATTCATTGATTTTTGCCATTGAAAAACGTCCAGAAATGATTGAAGCTACTGACTGAATGAAAGGAGCTGGCATCTCACTCTCTTTGAGTCTTCTTTATCATGCTAAGAGGAGCAGGAAAAAGCAAAAAATTTCAGAATTGCACCTTGCAATGCGGAGAAATTATTGTTTGTGCATTTACAATATTCATTGATTTTTGCCATTGAAAAACGTCCAGAAATGATTGAAGCTACTGACTGAATGAAAGGAGCTGGCATCTCACTCTCTTTGAATCTTCTTTATCATGCTAAGAGGAGCAGGAAAAAGCAAAAAATTTCAGAATTGCACCTTGCAATGCGGAGAAATTACTGTTTGTGCATTTACAATATTCATTGATTTTTGTCATTGAAAAACGTCCAGAAATGATTGAAGCTACTGACTGAATGAAAGGAGCTGGCATCTCACTCTCTTTGAATCTTCTTTATCATGCTAAGAGGAGCAGGAAAAAGCAAAAAATTTCAGAATTGCACCTTGCAATGCGGAGAAATTACTGTTTGTGCATTTACAATATTCATTGATTTTTGCCATTGAAAAACGTCCAGAAATGATTGAAGCTACTGACTGAATGAAAGGAGCTGGCATCTCACTCTCTTTGAATCTTCTTTATCATGCTAAGAGGAGCAGGAAAAAGCAAAAAATTTCAGAATTGCACCTTGCAATGCGGAGAAATTACTGTTTGTGCATTTACAATATTCATTGATTTTTGCCATTGAAAAACGTCCAGAAATGATTGAAGCTACTGACTGAATGAAAGGAGCTGGCATCTCACTCTCTTTGAATCTTCTTTATCATGCTAGAGGAGCAGGAAAAAGCAAAAAATTTCAGAATTGCACCTTGCAATGCGGAGAAATTACTGTTTGTGCATTTACAATATTCATTGATTTTTGTCATTGAAAAACGTCCAGAAATGATTGAAGCTACTGACTGAATGAAAGGAGCTGGCATCTCACTCTCTTTGAATCTTCTTTATCATGCTAAGAGGAGCAGGAAAAAGCAAAAAATTTCAGAATTGCACCTTGCAATGCGGAGAAATTACTGTTTGTGCATTTACAATATTCATTGATTTTTGCCATTGAAAAACGTCCAGAAATGATTGAAGCTACTGACTGAATGAAAGGAGCTGGCATCTCACTCTCTTTGAATCTTCTTTATCATGCTAAGAGGAGCAGGAAAAAGCAAAAAATTTCAGAATTGCACCTTGCAATGCGGAGAAATTACTGCTTGTGCATTTACAATATTCATTGATTTTTGCCATTGAAAAACGTCCAGAAATGATTGAAGCTACTGACTGAATGAAAGGAGCTGGCATCTCACTCTCTTTGAATCTTCTTTATCATGCTAAGAGGAGCAGGAAAAAGCAAAAAATTTCAGAATTGCACCTTGCAATGCGGAGAAATTACTGTTTGTGCATTTACAATATTCATTGATTTTTGCCATTGAAAAACGTCCAGAAATGATTGAAGCTACTGACTGAATGAAAGGAGCTGGCATCTCACTCTCTTTGAATCTTCTTTATCATGCTAAGAGGAGCAGGAAAAAGCAAAAAATTTCAGAATTGCACCTTGCAATGCGGAGAAATTACTGTTTGTGCATTTACAATATTCATTGATTTTTGCCATTGAAAAACATCCAGAAATGATTGAAGCTACTGACTGAATGAAAGGAGCTGGCATCTCACTCTCTTTGAATCTTCTTTATCATGCTAAGAGGAGCAGGAAAAAGCAAAAAATTTCAGAATTGCACCTTGCAATGCGGAGAAATTACTGCTTGTGTATTTACAATATTCATTGATTTTTGCCATTGAAAAACGTCCAGAAATGATTGAAGCTACTGACTGAATGAAAGGAGCTGGCATCTCACTCTCTTTGAGTCTTCTTTATCATGCTAAGAGGAGCAGGAAAAAGCAAAAAATTTCAGAATTGCACCTTGAAATGCGGAGAAATTACTGTTTGTGCATTTACAATATTCATTGATTTTTGCCATTGAAAAACGTCCAGAAATGATTGAAGCTACTGACTGAATGAAAGGAGCTGGCATCTCACTCTCTTTGAATCTTCTTTATCATGCTAAGAGGAGCAGGAAAAAGCAAAAAATTTCAGAATTGCACCTTGCAATGCGGAGAAATTACTGTTTGTGCATTTACAATATTCATTGATTTTTGTCATTGAAAAACGTCCAGAAATGATTGAAGCTACTGACTGGATGAAAGGAGCTGGCATCTCACTCTCTTTTAATCTTCTTTATCATGCTAAGAGGAGCAGGAAAAAGCAAAAAATTTCAGAATTGCACCTTGCAATGCGGAGAAATTACTGTTTGTGCATTTACAATATTCATTGATTTTTGCCATTGAAAAACGTCCAGAAATGATTGAAGCTACTGACTGAATGAAAGGAGCTGGCATCTCACTCTCTTTGAATCTTCTTTATCATGCTAAGAGGAGCAGGAAAAAGCAAAAAATTTCAGAATTGCACCTTGCAATGCGGAGAAATTACTGTTTGTGCATTTACAATATTCATTGATTTTTGCCATTGAAAAACGTCCAGAAATGATTGAAGCTACTGACTGAATGAAAGGAGCTGGCATCTCACTCTCTTTGAATCTTCTTTATCATGCTAAGAGGAGCAGGAAAAAGCAAAAAATTTCAGAATTGCACCTTGCAATGCGGAGAAATTACTGTTTGTGCATTTACAATATTCATTGATTTTTGCCTTTGAAAAACGTCCAGAAATGATTGAAGCTACTGACTGAATGAAAGGAGCTGGCATCTCACTCTCTTTGAATCTTCTTTATCATGCTAAGAGGAGCAGGAAAAAGCAAAAAATTTCAGAATTGCACCTTGCAATGCGGAGAAATTACTGTTTGTGCATTTACAATATTCATTGATTTTTGCCATTGAAAAACGTCCAGAAATGATTGAAGCTACTGACTGAATGAAAGGAGCTGGCATCTCACTCTCTTTGAATCTTCTTTATCATGCTAAGAGGAGCAGGAAAAAGCAAAAAATTTCAGAATTGCACCTTGCAATGCGGAGAAATTACTGTTTGTGCATCTACAATATTCATTGATTTTTGCCATTGAAAAACATCATGTTATTCATATACCAGAAATGTTTGAAGCTACTGACTGAATGAAAGGAGCTGGCATCTCACTCTCTTTGAATCTTCTTTATCATGCTAAGAGGAGCAGGAAAAAGCAAAAAATTTCAGAATTGCACCTTACAATGCGGAGAAATTACTGTTTGTGCATTTACAATATTCATTGATTTTTGCCATTGAAAAACGTCCAGAAATGATTGAAGCTACTGACTGAATGAAAGGAGCTGGCATCTCACTCTCTTTGAATCTTCTTTATCATGCTAAGAGGAGCAGGAAAAAGCAAAAAATTTCAGAATTGCACCTTGCAATGCGGAGAAATTACTGTTTGTGCATTTACAATATTCATTGATTTTTGCCATTGAAAAACGTCCAGAAATGATTGAAGCTACTGACTGAATGAAAGGAGCTGGCATCTCACTCTCTTTGAATCTTCTTTATCATGCTAAGAGGAGCAGGAAAAAGCAAAAAATTTCAGAATTGCACCTTGCAATGCGGAGAAATTACTGTTTGTGCATTTACAATATTCATTGATTTTTGCCATTGAAAAACGTCCAGAAATGATTGAAGCTACTGACTGAATGAAAGGAGCTGGCATCTCACTCTCTTTGAATCTTCTTTATCATGCTAAGAGGAGCAGGAAAAAGCAAAAAATTTCAGAATTGCACCTTGCAATGCGGAGAAATTACTGCTTGTGCATTTACAATATTCATTGATTTTTGCCATTGAAAAACGTCCAGAAATGATTGAAGCTACTGACTGAATGAAAGGAGCTGGCATCTCACTCTCTTTGAGTCTTCTTTATCATGCTAAGAGGAGCAGGAAAAAGCAAAAAATTTCAGAATTGCACCTTGCAATGCGGAGAAATTACTGTTTGTGCATTTACAATATTCATTGATTTTTGCCATTGAAAAACGTCCAGAAATGATTGAAGCTACTGACTGAATGAAAGGAGCTGGCATCTCACTCTCTTTGAATCTTCTTTATCATGCTAAGAGGAGCAGGAAAAAGCAAAAAATTTCAGAATTGCACCTTGCAATGCGGAGAAATTACGGTTTGTGCATTTACAATATTCATTGATTTTTGTCATTGAAAAACGTCCAGAAATGATTGAAGCTACTGACTGAATGAAAGGAGCTGGCATCTCACTCTCTTTGAATCTTCTTTATCATGCTAAGAGGAGCAGGAAGAAGCAAAAAATTTCAGAATTGCACCTTGCAATGCGGAGAAATTACTGTTTGTGCATTTACAATATTCATTGATTTTTGCCATTGAAAAACGTCCAGAAATGATTGAAGCTACTGACTGAATGAAAGGAGCTGGCATCTCACTCTCTTTGAATCTTCTTTACCATGCTAAGAGGAGCAGGAAAAAGCAAAAAATTTCAGAATTGCACCTTGCAATGCGGAGAAATTACTGTTTGTGCATTTACAATATTCATTGATTTTTGCCATTGAAAAACGTCCAGAAATGATTGAAGCTACTGACTGAATGAAAGGAGCTGGCATCTCATTCTCTTTGAATCTTCTTTATCATGCTAAGAGGAGCAGGAAAAAGCAAAAAATTTCAGAATTGCACCTTGCAATGCGGAGAAATTACTGTTTGTGCATTTACAATATTCATTGATTTTTGCCATTGAAAAACGTCCAGAAATGATTGAAGCTACTGACTGAATGAAAGGAGCTGGCATCTCACTCTCTTTGAATCTTCTTTATCATGCTAAGAGGAGCAGGAAAAAGCAAAAAAATTCAGAATTGCACCTTGCAATGCGGAGAAATTACTGTTTGTGCATTTACAATATTCATTGATTTTTGCCATTGAAAAACATCATGTTATTCATATACCAGAAATGATTGAAGCTACTGACTGAATGAAAGGAGCTGGCATCTCACTCTCTTTGAATCTTCTTTTTCATGCTAAGAGGAGCAGGAAAAAGTAAAAAATTTCAGAATTGCACCTTGCAATGCGGAGAAATTACTGTTTGTGCATTTACAATATTCATTGATTTTTGCCATTGAAAAACGTCCAGAAATGATTGAAGCTACTGACTGAATGAAAGGAGCTGGCATCTCAGTCTCTTTGAATCTTCTTTATCATGCTAAGAGGAGCAGGAAAAAGCAAAAAATTTCAGAATTGCACCTTGCAATGCGGAGAAATTACTGCTTGTGCATTTACAATATTCATTGATTTTTGCCATTGAAAAACGTCCAGAAATGATTGAAGCTACTGCCTGAATGAAAGGAGCTGGCATCTCACTCTCTTTGAATCTTCTTTATCATGCTAAGAGGAGCAGGAAAAAGCAAAAAATTTCAGAATTGCACCTTGCAATACGGAGAAATTACTGTTTGTGCATTTACAATATTCATTGATTTTTGCCATTGAAAAACGTCCAGAAATGATTGAAGCTACTGACTGAATGAACGGAGCTGGCATCTCACTCTCTTTGAATCTTCTTTATCATGCTAAGAGGAGCAGGAAAAAGCAAAAAATTTCAGAATTGCACCTTGCAATGCGGAGAAATTACTGCTTGTGCATTTACAATATTCATTGATTTTTGCCATTGAAAAACGTCCAGAAATGATTGAAGCTACTGACTGAATGAAAGGAGCTGGCATCTCACTCTCTTTGAAACTTCTTTATCATGCTAAGAGGAGCAGGAAAAAGCAAAAAATTTCAGAATTGCACCTTGCAATGCGGAGAAATTACTGTTTGTGCATTTACAATATTCATTGATTTTTGCCGTTGAAAAACGTCCAGAAATGATTGAAGCTACTGACTGAATGAAAGGAGCTGGCATCTCACTCTCTTTGAATCTTCTTTATCTTGCTAAGAGGAGCAGGAAAAAGCAAAAAATTTCAGAATTGCACCTTGCAATGCGGAGGAATTACTGTTTGTGCATTTACAATATTCATTGATTTTTGCCATTGAAAAACATCATGTTATTCATATACCAGAAATGATTGAAGCTACTGACTGAATGAAAGGAGCTGGCATCTCACTCTCTTTGAATCTTCTTTATCATGCTAAGAGGAGCAGGAAAAAGCAAAAAATTTCAGAATTGCACCTTGCAATGCGGAGAAATTACTGTTTGTGCATTTACAATATTCATTGATTTTTGCCATTGAAAAACGTCCAGAAATGTTTGAAGCTACTGACTGAATGAAAGGAGCTGGCATCTCACTCTCTTTGAATCTTCTTTATCATGCTAAGAGGAGCAGGAAAAAGCAAAAAATTTCAGAATTGCACCTTGCAATGCGAAGAAATTACTGTTTGTGCATTTACAATATTCATTGATTTTTGCCATTGAAAAACGTCCAGAAATGATTGAAGCTACTGACTGAATGAAAGGAGCTGGCATCTCACTCTCTTTGAATCTTCTTTATCATGCTAAGAGGAGCAGGAAAAAGCAAAAAATTTCAGAATTGCACCTTGCAATGCGAAGAAATTACTGTTTGTGCATTTACAATATTCATTGATTTTTGCCATTGAAAAACATCATGTTATTCATATACCAGAAATGTTTGAAGCTACTGACTGAATGAAAGGAGCTGGCATCTCACTCTCTTTGAATCTTCTTTATCATGCTAAGAGGAGCAGGAAAAAGCAAAAAATTTCAGAATTGCACCTTGCAATGCGGAGAAATTACTGTTTGTGCATTTACAATATTCATTGATTTTTGCCATTGAAAAACGTCCAGAAATGATTGAAGCTACTGACTGAATGAAAGGAGCTGGCATCTCACTCTCTTTGAATCTTCTTTATCATGCTAAGAGGAGCAGGAAAAAGCAAAAAATTTCAGAATTGCACCTTGCAATGCGGAGAAATTACTGTTTGTGCATTTACAATATTCATTGATTTTTGCCATTGAAAAACATCATGTTATTCATATACCAGAAATGTTTGAAGCTACTGACTGAATGAAAGGAGCTGGCATCTCACTCTCTTTGAATCTTCTTTATCATACTAAGAGGAGCAGGAAAAAGCAAAAAATTTCAGAATTGCACCTTGCAATGCGGAGAAATTACTGTTTGTGCATTTACAATATTCATTGATTTTTGCCATTGAAAAACGTCCAGAAATGATTGAAGCTACTGACTGAATGAAAGGAGCTGGCATCTCACTCTCTTTGAATCTTCTTTATCATGCTAAGAGGAGCAGGAAAAAGCAAAAAATTTCAGAATTGCACCTTGCAATGCGGAGAAATTACTGTTTGTGCATTTACAATATTCATTGATTTTTGCCATTGAAAAACATCATGTTATTCATATACCAGAAATGTTTGAAGCTACTGACTGAATGAAAGGAGCTGGCATCTCACTCTCTTTGAATCTTCTTTATCATACTAAGAGGAGCAGGAAAAAGCAAAAAATTTCAGAATTGCACCTTGCAATGCGGAGAAATTACTGTTTGTGCATTTACAATATTCATTGATTTTTGCCATTGAAAAACGTCCAGAAATGATTGAAGCTACTGACTGAATGAAAGGAGCTGGCATCTCACTCTCTTTGAATCTTCTTTATCATGCTAAGAGGAGCAGGAAAAAGCAAAAAATTTCAGAATTGCACCTTGCAATGCGGAGAAATTACTGTTTGTGCATTTACAGTATTCATTGATTTTTGCCATTGAAAAACGTCCAGAAATGATTGAAGCTACTGACTGAATGAAAGGAGCTGGCATCTCACTCTCTTTGAATCTTCTTTATCATGCTAAGAGGAGCAGGAAAAAGCAAAAAATTTCAGAATTGCACCTTGCAATGCGGAGAAATTACTGTTTGTGCATTTACAATATTCATTGATTTTTGCCATTGAAAAACATCATGTTATTCATATACCAGAAATGTTTGAAGCTACTGACTGAATGAAAGGAGCTGGCATCTCACTCTCTTTGAATCTTCTTTATCATGCTAAGAGGAGCAGGAAAAAGCAAAAAATTTCAGAATTGCACTTTGCAATGCGAAGAAATTACTGTTTGTGCATTTACAATATTCATTGATTTTTGCCATTGAAAAACGTCCAGAAATGATTGAAGCTACTGACTGAATGAAAGGAGCTGGCATCTCACGCTCTTTGTGTCTTCTTTATCATGCTAAGAGGAGCAGGAAAAAGCAAAAAATTTCAGAATTGCACCTTGCAATGCGGAGAAATTACTGTTTGTGCATTTACAATATTCATTGATTTTTGCCATTGAAAAACGTCCAGAAATGATTGAAGCTACTGACTGAATGAAAGGAGCTGGCATCTCACTCTCTTTGAATCTTCTTTATCATGCTAAGAGGAGCAGGAAAAAGCAAAAAATTTCAGAATTGCACCTTGCAATGCGGAGAAATTACTGTTTGTGCATTTACAATATTCATTGATTTTTGCCATTGAAAAACGTCCAGAAATGATTGAAGCTACTGACTGAATGAAAGGAGCTGGCATCTCACTCTCTTTGAATCTTCTTTATCATGCTAAGAGGAGCAGGAAAAAGCAAAAAATTTCAGAATTGCACCTTGCAATGCGGAGAAATTACTGTTTGTGCATCTACAATATTCATTGATTTTTGCCATTGAAAAACATCATGTTATTCATATACCAGAAATGTTTGAAGCTACTGACTGAATGAAAGGAGCTGACATCTCACTCTCTTTGAATCTTCTTTATCATGCTAAGAGGAGCAGGAAAAAGCAAAAAATTTCAGAATTGCACCTTGCAATGCGGAGAAATTACTGTTTGTGCATTTACAATATTCATTGATTTTTGCCATTGAAAAACGTCCAGAAATGATTGAAGCTACTGACTGAATGAAAGGAGCTGGCATCTCACTCTCTTTGAATCTTCTTTATCATGCTAAGAGGAGCAGGAAAAAGCAAAAAATTTCAGAATTGCACCTTGCAATGCGGAGAAATTACTGCTTGTGCATTTACAATATTCATTGATTTTTGCCATTGAAAAACGTCCAGAAATGATTGAAGCTACTGACTGAATGAAAGGAGCTGGCATCTCACTCTCTTTGAGTCTTCTTTATCATGCTAAGAGGAGCAGGAAAAAGCAAAAAATTTCAGAATTGCACCTTGCAATGCGGAGAAATTACTGTTTGTGCATTTACAATATTCATTGATTTTTGCCATTGAAAAACGTCCAGAAATGATTGAAGCTACTGACTGAATGAAAGGAGCTGGCATCTCACTCTCTTTGAATCTTCTTTATCATGCTAAGAGGAGCAGGAAAAAGCAAAAAATTTCAGAATTGCACCTTGCAATGCGGAGAAATTACTGTTTGTGCATTTACAATATTCATTGATTTTTGCCATTGAAAAACGTCCAGAAATGATTGAAGCTACTGACTGAATGAAAGGAGCTGGCATCTCACTCTCTTTGAATCTTCTTTACCATGCTAAGAGGAGCAGGAAAAAGCAAAAAATTTCAGAATTGCACCTTGCAATGCGGAGAAATGACTGTTTGTGCATTTACAATATTCATTGATTTTTGCCATTGAAAAACGTCCAGAAATGATTGAAGCTACTGACTGAATGAAAGGAGCTGGCATCTCACTCTCTTTGAATCTTCTTTATCATGCTAAGAGGAGCAGGAAAAAGCAAAAAATTTCAGAATTGCACCTTGCAATGCGGAGAAATTACTGCTTGTGCATTTACAATATTCATTGATTTTTGCCATTGAAAAACGTCCAGAAATGATTGAAGCTACTGACTGAATGAAAGGAGCTGGCATCTCACTCTCTTTGAGTCTTCTTTATCATGCTAAGAGGAGCAGGAAAAAGCAAAAAATTTCAGAATTGCACCTTGCAATGCGGAGAAATTACTGTTTGTGCATTTACAATATTCATTGATTTTTGCCATTGAAAAACGTCCAGAAATGATTGAAGCTACTGACTGAATGAAAGGAGCTGGCATCTCACTCTCTTTGAATCTTTTTTATCATGCTAAGAGGAGCAGGAAAAAGCAAAAAATTTCAGAATTACACCTTGCAATGCGGAGAAATTACTGTTTGTGCATTTACAATATTCATTGATTTTTGTCATTGAAAAACGTCCAGAAATGATTGAAGCTACTGACTGAATGAAAGGAGCTGGCATCTCACTCTCTTTGAATCTTCTTTATCATGCTAAGAGGAGCAGGAAAAAGCAAAAAATTTCAGAATTGCACCTTGCAATGCGGAGAAATTACTGTTTGTGCATTTACAATATTCATTGATTTTTGCCATTGAAAAACGTCCAGAAATGATTGAAGCTACTGACTGAATGAAAGGAGCTGGCATCTCACTGTCTTTGAATCTTCTTTATCATGCTAAGAGGAGCAGGAAAAAGCAAAAAATTTCAGAATTGCACCTTGCAATGCGGAGAAATTACTGTTTGTGCATTTACAATATTCATTGATTTTTGCCATTGAAAAACGTCCAGAAATGATTGAAGCTATTGACTGAATGAAAGGAGCTGGCATCTCACTCTCTTTGAATCTTCTTTATCATGCTAAGAGGAGCAGGAAAAAGCAAAAAATTTCAGAATTGCACCTTGCAATGCGGAGAAATTACTGTTTGTGCATTTACAATATTCATTGATTTTTGCCATTGAAAAACGTCCAGAAATGATTGAAGCTACTGACTGAATGAAAGGAGCTGGCATCTCACTCTCTTTGAATCTTCTTTATCATGCTAAGAGGAGCAGGAAAAAGCAAAAAATTTCAGAATTGCACCTTGCAATGCGGAGAAATTACTGTTTGTGCATCTACAATATTCATTGATTTTTGCCATTGAAAAACATCATGTTATTCATATACCAGAAATGTTTGAAGCTACTGACTGAATGAAAGGAGCTGGCATCTCACTCTCTTTGAATCTTCTTTATCATGCTAAGAGGAGCAGGAAAAAGCAAAAAATTTCAGAATTGCACCTTGCAATGCGGAGAAATTACTGTTTGTGCATTTACAATATTCATTGATTTTTGCCATTGAAAAACGTCCAGAAATGATTGAAGCTACTGACTGAATGAAAGGAGCTGGCATCTCACTCTCTTTGAATCTTCTTTATCATGCTAAGAGGAGCAGGAAAAAGCAAAAAATTTCAGAATTGCACCTTGCAATGCGGAGAAATTACTGCTTGTGCATTTACAATATTCATTGATTTTTGCCATTGAAAAACGTCCAGAAATGATTGAAGCTACTGACTGAATGAAAGGAGCTGGCATCTCACTCTCTTTGAGTCTTCTTTATCATGCTAAGAGGAGCAGGAAAAAGCAAAAAATTTCAGAATTGCACCTTGCAATGCGGAGAAATTACTGTTTGTGCATTTACAATATTCATTGATTTTTGCCATTGAAAAACGTCCAGAAATGATTGAAGCTACTGACTGAATGAAAGGAGCTGGCATCTCACTCTCTTTGAATCTTCTTTATCATGCTAAGAGGAGCAGGAAAAAGCAAAAAATTTCAGAATTGCACCTTGCAATGCGGAGAAATTACTGTTTGTGCATTTACAATATTCATTGATTTTTGCCATTGAAAAACGTCCAGAAATGATTGAAGCTACTGACTGAATGAAAGGAGCTGGCATCTCACTCTCTTTGAATCTTCTTTATCATGCTAAGAGGAGCAGGAAAAAGCAAAAAATTTCAGAATTGCACCTTGCAATGCGGAGAAATTACTGTTTGTGCATTTACAATATTCATTGATTTTTGCCATTGAAAAACGTCCAGAAATGATTGAAGCTACTGACTGAATGAAAGGAGCTGGCATCTCACTCTCTTTGAATCTTCTTTATCATGCTAAGAGGAGCAGGAAAAAGCAAAAAATTTCAGAATTGCACCTTGCAATGCGGAGAAATTACTGTTTGTGCATTTACAATATTCATTGATTTTTGTCATTGAAAAACGTCCAGAAATGATTGAAGCTACTGACTGAATGAAAGGAGCTGGCATCTCACTCTCTTTGAATCTTCTTTATCATGCTAAGAGGAGCAGGAAAAAGCAAAAAATTTCAGAATTGCACCTTGCAATGCGGAGAAATTACTGTTTGTGCATTTACAATATTCATTGATTTTTGCCATTGAAAAACGTCCAGAAATGATTGAAGCTACTGACTGAATGAAAGGAGCTGGCATCTCACTCTCTTTGAATCTTCTTTATCATGCTAAGAGGAGCAGGAAAAAGCAAAAAATTTCAGAATTGCACCTTGCAATGCGGAGAAATTACTGTTTGTGCATTTACAATATTCATTGATTTTTGCCATTGAAAAACGTCCAGAAATGATTGAAGCTACTGACTGAATGAAAGGAGCTGGCATCTCACTCTCTTTGAATCTTCTTTATCATGCTAAGAGGAGCAGGAAAAAGCAAAAAATTTCAGAATTGCACCTTGCAATGCGGAGAAATTACTGTTTGTGCATTTACAATATTCATTGATTTTTGCCATTGAAAAACGTCCAGAAATGATTGAAGCTACTGACTGAATGAAAGGAGCTGGCATCTCACTCTCTTTGAATCTTCTTTATCATGCTAAGAGGAGCAGGAAAAAGCAAAAAATTTCAGAATTGCACCTTGCAATGCGGAGAAATTACTGTTTGTGCATCTACAATATTCATTGATTTTTGCCATTGAAAAACATCATGTTATTCATATACCAGAAATGTTTGAAGCTACTGACTGAATGAAAGGAGCTGGCATCTCACTCTCTTTGAATCTTCTTTATCATGCTAAGAGGAGCAGGAAAAAGCAAAAAATTTCAGAATTGCACCTTGCAATGCGGAGAAATTACTGTTTGTGCATTTACAATATTCATTGATTTTTGCCATTGAAAAACGTCCAGAAATGATTGAAGCTACTGACTGAATGAAAGGAGCTGGCATCTCACTCTCTTTGAATCTTCTTTATCATGCTAAGAGGAGCAGGAAAAAGCAAAAAATTTCAGAATTGCACCTTGCAATGCGGAGAAATTACTGCTTGTGCATTTACAATATTCATTGATTTTTGCCATTGAAAAACGTCCAGAAATGATTGAAGCTACTGACTGAATGAAAGGAGCTGGCATCTCACTCTCTTTGAGTCTTCTTTATCATGCTAAGAGGAGCAGGAAAAAGCAAAAAATTTCAGGATTGCACCTTGCAATGCGGAGAAATTACTGTTTGTGCATTTACAATATTCATTGATTTTTGCCATTGAAAAACGTCCAGAAATGATTGAAGCTACTGACTGAATGAAAGGAGCTGGCATCTCACTCTCTTTGAATCTTCTTTATCATGCTAAGAGGAGCAGGAAAAAGCAAAAAATTTCAGAATTGCACCTTGCATTGCGGAGAAATTACTGTTTGTGCATTTACAATATTCATTGATTTTTGCCATTGAAAAACGTCCAGAAATGATTGAAGCTACTGACTGAATGAAAGGAGCTGGCATCTCACTCTCTTTGAATCTTCTTTATCATGCTAAGAGGAGCAGGAAAAAGCAAAAAATTTCAGAATTGCACCTTGCAATGCGGAGAAATTACTGTTTGTGCATTTACAATATTCATTGATTTTTGCCATTGAAAAACGTCCAGAAATGATTGAAGCTACTGACTGAATGAAAGGAGCTGGCATCTCACTCTCTTTGAATCTTCTTTATCATGCTAAGAGGAGCAGGAAAAAGCAAAAAATTTCAGAATTGCACCTTGCAATGCGGAGAAATTACTGCTTGTGCATTTACAATATTCATTGATTTTTGCCATTGAAAAACGTCCAGAAATGATTGAAGCTACTGACTGAATGAAAGGAGCTGGCATCTCACTCTCTTTGAGTCTTCTTTATCATGCTAAGAGGAGCAGGAAAAAGCAAAAAATTTCAGAATTGCACCTTGCAATGCGGAGAAATTACTGTTTGTGCATTTACAATATTCATTGATTTTTGCCATTGAAAAACGTCCAGAAATGATTGAAGCTACTGACTGAATGAAAGGAGCTGGCATCTCACTCTCTTTGAATCTTCTTTATCATGCTAAGAGGAGCAGGAAAAAGCAAAAAATTTCAGAATTGCACCTTGCAATGCGGAGAAATTACTGTTTGTGCATTTACAATATTCATTGATTTTTGTCATTGAAAAACGTCCAGAAATGATTGAAGCTACTGACTGAATGAAAGGAGCTGGCATCTCACTCTCTTTGAATCTTCTTTATCATGCTAAGAGGAGCAGGAAGAAGCAAAAAATTTCAGAATTGCACCTTGCAATGCGGAGAAATTACTGTTTGTGCATTTACAATATTCATTGATTTTTGCCATTGAAAAACGTCCAGAAATGATTGAAGCTACTGACTGAATGAAAGGAGCTGGCATCTCACTCTCTTTGAATCTTCTTTATCATGCTAAGAGGAGCAGGAAAAAGCAAAAAATTTCAGAATTGCACCTTGCAATGCGGAGAAATTACTGTTTGTGCATTTACAATATTCATTGATTTTTGCCATTGAAAAACGTCCAGAAATGATTGAAGCTACTGACTGAATGAAAGGAGCTGGCATCTCACTCTCTTTGAATCTTCTTTATCATGCTAAGAGGAGCAGGAAAAAGCAAAAATTTCAGAATTGCACCTTGCAATGCGGAGAAATTACTGTTTGTGCATTTACAATATTCATTGATTTTTGCCATTGAAAAACATCATGTTATTCATATACCAGAAATGTTTGAAGCTACTGACTGAATGAAAGGAGCTGGCATCTCACTCTCTTTGAATCTTTATCATGCTAAGAGGAGCAGGAAAAAGCAAAAAATTTCAGAATTGCACCTTGCAATGCGGAGAAATTACTGTTTGTGCATTTACAATATTC
Organism: Phyllobates terribilis; assembly: GCF_046119375.1. Taxonomy (NCBI): domain Eukaryota; kingdom Metazoa; phylum Chordata; class Amphibia; order Anura; family Dendrobatidae; genus Phyllobates; species Phyllobates terribilis. The sequence continues at coordinate 322,581 of NW_027364017.1, read as the reverse complement.
ATTGATTTTTGCCATTGAAAAACGTCCAGAAATGATTGAAGCTACTGACTGAATGAAAGGAGCTGGCATCTCACTCTCATTGAATCTTCTTTATCATGCTAAGAGGAGCAGGAAAAAGCAAAAATTTCAGAATTGCACCTTGCAATGCGGAGAAATTACTGTTTGTGCATTTACAATATTCATTGATTTTTGCCATTGAAAAACATCATGTTATTCATATACCAGAAATGTTTGAAGCTACTGACTGAATGAAAGGAGCTGGCATCTCACTCTCTTTGAATCTTCTTTATCATACTAAGAGGAGCAGGAAAAAGCAAAAAATTTCAGAATTGCACCTTGCAATGCGGAGAAATTACTGTTTGTGCATTTACAATATTCATTGATTTTTGCCATTGAAAAATGTCCAGAAATGATTGAAGCTACTGACTGAATGAAAGGAGCTGGCATCTCACTCTCTTTGAATCTTCTTTATCATGCTAAGAGGAGCAGGAAAAAGCAAAAAATTTCAGAATTGCACCTTGCAATGCGGAGAAATTACTGTTTGTGCATTTACAATATTCATTGATTTTTGCCATTGAAAAACATCATGTTATTCATATACCAGAAATGTTTGAAGCTACTGACTGAATGAAAGGAGCTGGCATCTCACTCTCTTTGAATCTTCTTTATCATGCTAAGAGGAGCAGGAAAAAGCAAAAAATTTCAGAATTGCACCTTGCAATGCGGAGAAATTACTGTTTGTGCATTTACAATATTCATTGATTTTTGCCATTGAAAAACGTCCAGAAATGATTGAAGCTACTGACTGAATGAAAGGAGCTGGCATCTCACTCTCTTTGAATCTTCTTTATCATGCTAAGAGGAGCAGGAAAAGGCAAAAAATTTCAGAATTGCACCTTGCAATGCGGAGAAATTACTGTTTGTGCATTTACAATATTCATTGATTTTTGCCATTGAAAAACATCATGTTATTCATATACCAGAAATGTTTGAAGCTACTGACTGAATGAAAGGAGCTGGCATCTCACTCTCTTTGAATCTTCTTTATCATGCTAAGAGGAGCAGGAAAAAGCAAAACATTTCAGAATTGCACCTTGCATTGCGGAGAAATTACTGTTTGTGCATTTACAATATTCATTGATTTTTGCCATTGAAAAACGTCCAGAAATGATTGAAGCTACTGACTGAATGAAAGGAGCTGGCATCTCACTCTCTTTGAATCTTCTTTATCATGCTAAGAGGAGCAGGAAAAAGCAAAAAATTTCAGAATTGCACCTTGCAATGCGGAGAAATTACTGTTTGTGCATTTATAATATTCATTGATTTTTGCCATTGAAAAACGTCCAGAAATGATTGAAGCTACTGACTGAATGAAAGGAGCTGGCATCTCACTCTGAATCTTCTTTATCATGCTAAGAGGAGCAGGAAAAAGCAAAAAATTTCAGAATTGCACCTTGCAATGCGGAGAAATTACTGTTTGTGCATTTACAATATTCATTGATTTTTGCCATTGAAAAACATCATGTTATTCTTAAACCAGAAATGTTTGAAGCTACTGACTGAATGAAAGAAGCTGGCATCTCATTCTCTTTGAATCTTCTTTATCATGCTAAGAGGAGCAGGAAAAAGCAAAAAATTTCAGAATTGCACCTTGCAATGCGGAGAAATTACTGTTTGTGCATTTACAATATTGATTGATTTTTGCCATTGAAAAACGTCCAGAAATGATTGAAGCTACTGACTGAACGAAAGGAGCTGGCATCTCACTCTCTTTGAATCTTCTTTATCATGCTAAGAGGAGCAGGAAAAAGCAAAAAATTTCAGAATTGCACCTTGCAATGCGGAGAAATTACTGTTTGTGCATTTACAATATTCATTGATTTTTGCCATTGAAAAACATCATGTTATTCATATACCAGAAATGTTTGAAGCTACTGACTGAATGAAAGGAGCTGGCATCTCACTCTCTTTGAATCTTCTTTATCATGCTAAGAGGAGCAGGAAAAAGCAAAAAATTTCAGAATTGCATCTTGCAATGCGGAGAAATTACTGTTTGTGCATTTACAATATTCATTGATTTTTGCCATTGAAAAACGTCCAGAAATGATTGAAGCTACTGACTGAATGAAAGGAGCTGGCATCTCACTCTCTTTGAATCTTCTTTATCATGCTAAGAGGAGCAGGAAAAAGCAAAAAATTTCAGAATTGCACCTTGCAATGCGGAGAAATTACTGTTTGTGCATTTACAATATTCATTGATTTTTGCCATTGAAAAACGTCCAGAAATGATTGAAGCTACTGACTGAATGAAAGGAGCTGGCATCTCACTCTCTTTGAATCTTCTTTATCATGCTAAGAGGAGCAGGAAAAAGCAAAAAAATTCAGAATTGCACCTTGCAATGCGGAGAAATTACTGTTTGTGCATTTACAATATTCATTGATTTTTGCCATTGAAAAACATCATGTTATTCATATACCAGAAATGATTGAAGCTACTGACTGAATGAAAGGAGCTGGCATCTCACTCTCTTTGAATCTTCTTTTTCATGCTAAGAGGAGCAGGAAAAAGTAAAAAATTTCAGAATTGCACCTTGCAATGCGGAGAAATTACTGTTTGTGCATTTACAATATTCATTGATTTTTGCCATTGAAAAACGTCCAGAAATGATTGAAGCTACTGACTGAATGAAAGGAGCTGGCATCTCAGTCTCTTTGAATCTTCTTTATCATGCTAAGAGGAGCAGGAAAAAGCAAAAAATTTCAGAATTGCACCTTGCAATGCGGAGAAATTACTTCTTGTGCATTTACAATATTCATTGATTTTTGCCATTGAAAAACGTCCAGAAATGATTGAAGCTACTGCCTGAATGAAAGGAGCTGGCATCTCACTCTCTTTGAATCTTCTTTATCATGCTAAGAGGAGCAGGAAAAAGCAAAAAATTTCAGAATTGCACCTTGCAATACGGAGAAATTACTGTTTGTGCATTTACAATATTCATTGATTTTTGCCATTGAAAAACGTCCAGAAATGATTGAAGCTACTGACTGAATGAAAGGAGCTGGCATCTCACTCTCTTTGAATCTTCTTTATCATGCTAAGAGGAGCAGGAAAAAGCAAAAAATTTCAGAATTGCACCTTGCAATGCGGAGAAATTACAGCTTGTGCATTTACAATATTCATTGATTTTTGCCATTGAAAAACGTCCAGAAATGATTGAAGCTACTGACTGAATGAAAGGAGCTGGCATCTCACTCTCTTTGAAACTTCTTTATCATGCTAAGAGGAGCAGGAAAAAGCAAAAAATTTCAGAATTGCACCTTGCAATGCGGAGAAATTACTGTTTGTGCATTTACAATATTCATTGATTTTTGCCATTGAAAAACGTCCAGAAATGATTGAAGCTACTGACTGAATGAAAGGAGCTGGCATCTCACTCTCTTTGAATCTTCTTTATCATGCTAAGAGGAGCAGGAAAAAGCAAAAAATTTCAGAATTGCACCTTGCAATGCGGAGGAATTACTGTTTGTGCATTTACAATATTCATTGATTTTTGCCATTGAAAAACATCATGTTATTCATATACCAGAAATGATTGAAGCTACTGACTGAATGAAAGGAGCTGGCATCTCACTCTCTTTGAATCTTCTTTATCATGCTAAGAGGAGCAGGAAAAAGCAAAAAATTTCAGAATTGCACCTTGCAATGCGGAGAAATTACTGTTTGTGCATTTACAATATTCATTGATTTTTGCCATTGAAAAACGTCCAGAAATGTTTGAAGCTACTGACTGAATGAAAGGAGCTGGCATCTCACTCTCTTTGAATCTTCTTTATCATGCTAAGAGGAGCAGGAAAAGCAAAAAATTTCAGAATTGCACCTTGCAATGCGGAGAAATTACTGTTTGTGCATTTACAATATTCATTGATTTTTGCCATTGAAAAACGTCCAGAAATGATTGAAGCTACTGACTGAATGAAAGGAGCTGGCATCTCACTCTCTTTGAATCTTCTTTATCATGCTAAGAGGAGCAGGAAAAAGCAAAAAATTTCAGAATTGCACCTTGCAATGCGGAGAAATTACTGTTTGTGCATTTACAATATTCATTGATTTTTGCCATTGAAAAACATCATGTTATTCATATACCAGAAATGTTTGAAGCTACTGACTGAATGAAAGGAGCTGGCATCTCACTCTCTTTGAATCTTCTTTTTCATGCTAAGAGGAGCAGGAAAAAGTAAAAAATTTCAGAATTGCACCTTGCAATGCGGAGAAATTACTGTTTGTGCATTTACAATATTCATTGATTTTTGCCATTGAAAAACGTCCAGAAATGTTTGAAGCTACTGACTGAATGAAAGGAGCTGGCATCTCACTCTCTTTGAATCTTCTTTATCATGCTAAGAGGAGCAGGAAAAAGCAAAAAATTTCAGAATTGCACCTTGCAATGCGGAGAAATTACTGTTTGTGCATTTACAATATTCATTGATTTTTGCCATTGAAAAACGTCCAGAAATGATTGAAGCTACCGACTGAATGAAAGGAGCTGGCCTCTCACTCTCTTTGAAACTTCTTTATCATGCTAAGAGGAGCAGGAAAAAGCAAAAAATTTCAGAATTGCACCTTGCAATGCGGAGAAATTACTGTTTGTGCATTTACAATATTCATTGATTTTTGCCGTTGAAAAACGTCCAGAAATGATTGAAGCTACTGACTGAATGAAAGGAGCTGGCATGTCACTCTCTTTGAATCTTCTTTATCATGCTAAGAGGAGCAGGAAAAAGCAAAAAATTTCAGAATTGCACCTTGCAATGCGGAGAAATTACTGTTTGTGCATTTACAATATTCATTGATTTTTGCAATTGAAAAACGTCCAGAAATGATTGAAGCTACTGACTGAATGAAAGGAGCTGGCATCTCACTCTCTTTGAATCTTCTTTATCATGCTAAGAGGAGCAGGAAAAAGCAAAAAAGTTCAGAATTGCACCTTGCAATGCGGAGAAATTACTGTTTGTGCATTTACAATATTCATTGATTTTTGCCATTGAAAAACATCATGTTATTCATATACCAGAAATGATTGAAGCTACTGACTGAATGAAAGGAGCTGGCATCTCACTCTCTTTGAATCTTCTTTATCATGCTAAGAGGAGCAGGAAAAAGCAAAAAATTTCAGAATTGCACCTTGCAATGCGGAGAAATTACTGTTTGTGCATTTACAATATTCATTGATTTTTGCCATTGAAAAACGTCCAGAAATGATTGAAGCTACTGACTGAATGAAAGGAGCTGGCATCTCACTCTCTTTGAATCTTCTTTATCATGCTAAGAGGAGCAGGAAAAAGCAAAAAAGTTCAGAATTGCACCTTGCAATGCGGAGAAATTACTGTTTGTGCATTTACAATATTCATTGATTTTTGCCATTGAAAAACATCATGTTATTCATATACCAGAAATGTTTGAAGCTACTGACTGAATGAAAGGAGCTGGCATCTCACTCTCTTTGAATCTTCTTTATCATGCTAAGAGGAGCAGGAAAAAGCAAAAAATTTCAGAATTGCACCTTGCAATGCGGAGAAATTACTGTTTGTGCATTTACAATATTCATTGATTTTTGCCATTGAAAAACGTTCAGAAATGATTGAAGCTACTGACTGAATGAAAGGAGCTGGCATCTCACTCTCTTTGAATCTTCTTTATCATGCTAAGAGGAGCAGGAAAAAGCAAAAAATTTCAGAATTGCACCTTGCAATGCGGAGAAATTACTGTTTGTGCATTTACAATATTCATTGATTTTTGCCATTGAAAAACATCATGTTATTCATATACCAGAAATGTTTGAAGCTACTGACTGAATGAAGAGCTGGCATGTCACTCTCTTTGAATCTTCTTTATCATGCTAAGAGGAGCAGGAAAAAGCAAAAAATTTCAGAATTGCACCTTGCAATGCGGAGAAATTACTGTTTGTGCATTTACAATATTCATTGATTTTTGCCATTGAAAAACGTCCAGAAATGATTGAAGCTACTGACTGAATGAAAGGAGCTGGCATCTCACTCTCTTTGAATCTTCTTTATCATGCTAAGAGGAGCAGGAAAAAGCAAAAAATTTCAGAATTGCACCTTGCAATGCGGAGAAATTACTGTTTGTGCATTTACAATATTCATTGATTTTTGCCATTGAAAAACATCATGTTATTCATATACCAGAAATGATTGAAGCTACTGACTGAATGAAAGGAGCTGGCATCTCACTCTCTTTGAATCTTCTTTATCATGCTAAGAGGAGCAGGAAAAAGCAAAAAATTTCAGAATTGCACCTTGCAATGCGGAGAAATTACTGTTTGTGCATTTACAATTTTCATTGATTTTTGCCATTGAAAAACGTCCAGAAATGATTGAAGCTACTGACTGAATGAAAGGAGCTGGCATCTCACTCTCTTTGAATCTTCTTTATCATGCTAAGAGGAGCAGGAAAAAGCAAAAAATTTCAGAATTGCACCTTGCAATGCGGAGAAATTACTGTTTGTGCATTTACAATATTCATTGATTTTTGCCATTGAAAAACATCATGTTATTCATATACCAGAAATGTTTGAAGCTACTGACTGAATGAAAGGAGCTGGCATCTCACTCTCTTTGAATCTTCTTTATCATGCTAAGAGGAGCAGGAAAAAGCAAAAAATTTCAGAATTGCACCTTGCAATGCGAAGAAATTACTGTTTGTGCATTTACAATATTCATTGATTTTTGCCATTGAAAAACGTCCAGAAATGATTGAAGCTACTGACTGAATGAAAGGAGCTGGCATCTCACTCTCTTTGAATCTTCTTTATCATGCTAAGAGGAGCAGGAAAAGGCAAAAAATTTCAGAATTGCACCTTGCAATGCGGAGAAATTACTGTTTGTGCATTTACAATATTCATTGATTTTTGCCATTGAAAAACATCATGTTATTCATATACCAGAAATGTTTGAAGCTACTGACTGAATGAAAGGAGCTGGCATCTCACTCTCTTTGAATCTTCTTTATCATGCTAAGAGGAGCAGGAAAAAGCAAAAAATTTCAGAATTGCACCTTGCAATGCGAATAAATTACTGTTTGTGCATTTACAATATTCATTGATTTTTGCCATTGAAAAGCATCATGTTATTCATATACCAGAAATGATTGAAGCTACTGACTGAATGAAAGGAGCTGGCATCTCACTCTCTTTGAATCTTCTTTATCATGCTAAGAGGAGCAGGAAAAAGCAAAAAATTTCAGAATTGCACCTTGCAATGCGGAGAAATTACTGTTTGTGCATTTACAATATTCATTGATTTTTGCCATTGAAAAACATCATGTTATTCATATACCAGAAATGATTGAAGCTACTGACTGAATGAAAGGAGCTGGCATCTCACTCTCTTTGAATCTTCTTTATCATGCTAAGAGGAGCAGGAAAAAGCAAAAAATTTCAGAATTGCACCTCGCAATGCGGAGAAATTACTGTTTGCGCATTTACAATATTCATTGATTTTTGCCATTGAAAAACGTCCAGAAATGATTGAAGCTACTGACTGAATGAAAGGAGCTGGCATCTCACTATCTTTGAATCTTCTTTATCATGCTAAGAGGAGCAGGAAAAAGCAAAAAATTTCAGAATTGCACCTTGCAATGCGGAGAAATTGCTGTTTGTGCATTTACAAAATTCATTGATTTTTGCCATTGAAAAACATCATGTTATTCATATACCAGAAATGTTTGAAGCTACTGACTGAATGAAAGGAGCTGGCATCTCACTCTCTTTGAATCTTCTTTATCATGCTAAGAGGAGCAGGAAAAAGCAAAAAATTTCAGAATTGCACCTTGCAATGCGGAGAAATTACTGTTTGTGCATTTACAATATTCATTGATTTTTGCCATTGAAAAACGTCCAGAAATGATTGAAGCTACTGACTGAATGAAAGGAGCTGGCATCTCACTCTCTTTGAATCTTCTTTATCATGCTAAGAGGAGCAGGAAAAAGCAAAAAATTTCAGAATTGCACCTTGCAATGCGGAGAAATTACTGTTTGTGCATTTACAATATTCATTGATTTTTGCCATTGAAAAACGTCCAGAAATGATTGAAGCTACTGACTGAATGAAAGGAGCTGGCATCTCACTCTCTTTGAATCTTCTTTATCATGCTAAGAGGAGCAGGAAAAAGCAAAAAATTTCAGAATTGCACCTTGCAATGCGGAGAAATTACTGTTTGTGCATTTACAATATTCATTGATTTTTGCCGTTGAAAAATGTCCAGAAATGATTGAAGCTACTGACTGAATGAAAGGAGCTGGCATCTCACTCTCTTTGAATCTTCTTTATCATGCTAAGAGGAGCAGGAAAAAGCAAAAAATTTCAGAATTGCACCTTGCAATGCGGAGAAATTACTGTTTGTGCATTTACAATATACATTGATTTTTGCCATTGAAAAACGTCCAGAAATGATTGAAGCTACTGACTGAATGAAAGGAGCTGGCATCTCACTCTCTTTGAATCTTCTTTATCATGCTAAGAGGAGCAGGAAAAAGCAAAAAATTTCAGAATTGCACCTTGCAATGCGGAGAAATTACTGTTTGTGCATTTACAATATTCATTGATTTTTGCCATTGAAAAACATCATGTTATTCATATACCAGAAATGTTTGAAGCTACTGACTGAATGAAAGGAGCTGGCATGTCACTCTCTTTGAATCTTCTTTATCATGCTAAGAGGAGCAGGAAAAAGCAAAAAATTTCAGAATTGCACCTTGCAATGCGGAGAAATTACTGTTTGTGCATTTACAATATTCATTGATTTTTGCCATTGAAAAACGTCCAGAAATGATTGAAGCTACTGACTGAATGAAAGGAGCTGGCATCTCACTCTCTTTGAATCTTCTTTATCATGCTAAGAGGAGCAGGAAAAAGCAAAAAATTTCAGAATTGCACCTTGCAATGCGGAGAAATTACTGTTTGTGCATTTACAATATTCATTGATTTTTGCCATTGAAAAACATCATGTTATTCATATACCAGAAATGATTGAAGCTACTGACTGAATGAAAGGAGCTGGCATCTCACTCTCTTTGAATCTTCTTTATCATGCTAAGAGGAGCAGGAAAAAGCAAAAAATTTCAGAATTGCACCTTGCAATGCGGAGAAATTACTGTTTGTGCATTTACAATATTCATTGATTTTTGCCATTGAAAAACGTCCAGAAATGATTGAAGCTACTGACTGAATGAAAGGAGCTGGCATCTCACTCTCTTTGAATCTTCTTTATCATGCTAAGAGGAGCAGGAAAAAGCAAAAAATTTCAGAATTGCACCTTGCAATGCGGAGAAATTACTGTTTGTGCATTTACAATATTCATTGATTTTTGCCTTTGAAAAACATCATGTTATTCATATACCAGAAATGTTTGAAGCTACTGACTGAATGAAAGGAGCTGGCATCTCACTCTCTTTGAATCTTCTTTATCATGCTAAGAGGAGCAGGAAAAAGCAAAAAATTTCAGAATTGCACCTTCCAATGCGGAGAAATTACTGTTTGTGCATTTACAATATTCATTGATTTTTGCCATTGAAAAACGTCCAGAAATGATTGAAGCTACTGACTGAATGAAAGGAGCTGGCATCTCACTCTCTTTGAATCTTCTTTATCATGCTAAGAGGAGCAGGAAAAGGCAAAAAATTTCAGAATTGCACCTTGCAATGCGGAGAAATTACTGTTTGTGCATTTACAATATTCATTGATTTTTGCCATTGAAAAACATCATGTTATTCATATACCAGAAATGTTTGAAGCTACTGACTGAATGAAAGGAGCTGGCATCTCACTCTCTTTGAATCTTCTTTATCATGCTAAGAGGAGCAGGAAAAAGCAAAAAATTTCAGAATTGCACCTTGCAATGCGAATAAATTACTGTTTGTGCATTTACAATATTCATTGATTTTTGCCATTGAAAAACATCATGTTATTCATATACCAGAAATGATTGAAGCTACTGACTGAATGAAAGGACCTGGCATCTCACTCTCTTTGAATCTTCTTTATCATGCTAAGCGGAGCAGGAAAAAGCAAAAAATTTCAGAATTGCACCTTGCAATGCGGAGAAATTACTGTTTGTGCATTTACAATATTCATTGATTTTTGCCATTGAAAAACATCATGTTATTCATATACCAGAAATGATTGAAGCTACTGACTGAATGAAAGGAGCAGGCATCTCACTCTCTTTGAATCTTCTTTATCATGCTAAGAGGAGCAGGAAAAAGCAAAAAATTTCAGAATTGCACCTCGCAATGCGGAGAAATTACTGTTTGTGCATTTACAATATTCATTGATTTTTGCCATTGAAAAACGTCCAGAAATGATTGAAGCTACTGACTGAATGAAAGGAGCTGGCATCTCACTCTCTTTGAATCTTCTTTATCATGCTAAGAGGAGCAGGAAAAAGCAAAAAATTTCAGAATTGCACCTTGCAATGCGGAGAAATTGCTGTTTGTGCATTTACAAAATTCATTGATTTTTGCCATTGAAAAACATCATGTTATTCATATACCAGAAATGTTTGAAGCTACTGACTGAATGAAAGGAGCTGGCATCTCACTCTCTTTGAATCTTCTTTATCATGCTAAGAGGAGCAGGAAAAAGCAAAAAATTTCAGAATTGCACCTTGCAATGCGGAGAAATTACTGTTTGTGCATTTACAATATTCATTGATTTTTGCCATTGAAAAACGTCCAGAAATGATTGAAGCTACTGACTGAATGAAAGGAGCTGGCATCTCACTCTCTTTGAATCTTCTTTATCATGCTAAGAGGAGCAGGAAAAAGCAAAAAATTTCAGAATTGCACCTTGCAATGCGGAGAAATTACTGTTTGTGCATTTACAATATTCATTGATTTTTGCCTTTGAAAAACATCATGTTATTCATATACCAGAAATGTTTGAAGCTACTGACTGAATGAAAGGAGCTGGCATCTCACTCTCTTTGAATCTTCTTTATCATGCTAAGAGGAGCAGGAAAAAGCAAAAAATTTCAGAATTGCACCTTCCAATGCGGAGAAATTACTGTTTGTGCATTTACAATATTCATTGATTTTTGCCATTGAAAAACGTCCAGAAATGATTGAAGCTACTGACTGAATGAAAGGAGCTGGCATCTCACTCTCTTTGAATCTTCTTTATCATGCTAAGAGGAGCAGGAAAAGGCAAAAAATTTCAGAATTGCACCTTGCAATGCGGAGAAATTACTGTTTGTGCATTTACAATATTCATTGATTTTTGCCATTGAAAAACATCATGTTATTCATATACCAGAAATGTTTGAAGCTACTGACTGAATGAAAGGAGCTGGCATCTCACTCTCTTTGAATCTTCTTTATCATGCTAAGAGGAGCAGGAAAAAGCAAAAAATTTCAGAATTGCACCTTGCAATGCGAATAAATTACTGTTTGTGCATTTACAATATTCATTGATTTTTGCCATTGAAAAACATCATGTTATTCATATACCAGAAATGATTGAAGCTACTGACTGAATGAAAGGACCTGGCATCTCACTCTCTTTGAATCTTCTTTATCATGCTAAGCGGAGCAGGAAAAAGCAAAAAATTTCAGAATTGCACCTTGCAATGCGGAGAAATTACTGTTTGTGCATTTACAATATTCATTGATTTTTGCCATTGAAAAACATCATGTTATTCATATACCAGAAATGATTGAAGCTACTGACTGAATGAAAGGAGCAGGCATCTCACTCTCTTTGAATCTTCTTTATCATGCTAAGAGGAGCAGGAAAAAGCAAAAAATTTCAGAATTGCACCTCGCAATGCGGAGAAATTACTGTTTGTGCATTTACAATATTCATTGATTTTTGCCATTGAAAAACGTCCAGAAATGATTGAAGCTACTGACTGAATGAAAGGAGCTGGCATCTCACTCTCTTTGAATCTTCTTTATCATGCTAAGAGGAGCAGGAAAAAGCAAAAAATTTCAGAATTGCACCTTGCAATGCGGAGAAATTGCTGTTTGTGCATTTACAAAATTCATTGATTTTTGCCATTGAAAAACATCATGTTATTCATATACCAGAAATGTTTGAAGCTACTGACTGAATGAAAGGAGCTGGCATCTCACTCTCTTTGAATCTTCTTTATCATGCTAAGAGGAGCAGGAAAAAGCAAAAAATTTCAGAATTGCACCTTGCAATGCGGAGAAATTACTGTTTGTGCATTTACAATATTCATTGATTTTTGCCATTGAAAAACGTCCAGAAATGATTGAAGCTACTGACTGAATGAAAGGAGCTGGCATCTCACTCTCTTTGAATCTTCTTTATCATGCTAAGAGGAGCAGGAAAAAGCAAAAAATTTCAGAATTGCACCTTGCAATGCGGAGAAATTACTGTTTGTGCATTTACAATATACATTGATTTTTGCCATTGAAAAACGTCCAGAAATGATTGAAGCTACTGACTGAATGAAAGGAGCTGGCATCTCACTCTCTTTGAATCTTCTTTATCATGCTAAGAGGAGCAGGAAAAAGCAAAAAATGTCAGAATTGCACCTTGCAATGCGGAGAAATTACTGTTTGTGCATTTACAATATTCATTGATTTTGCCGTTGAAAAACGTCCAGAAATGATTGAAGCTACTGACTGAATGAAAGGAGCTGGCATCTCACTCTCTTTGAATCTTCTTTATCATGCTAAGCGGAGCAGGAAAAAGCAAAAAATTTCAGAATTGCACCTTGCAATGCGGAGAAATTACTGTTTGTGCATTTACAATATTCATTGATTTTTGCCATTGAAAAACGTCCAGAAATGATTGAAGCTACTGACTGAATGAAAGGAGCTGGCATCTCACTCTCTTTGAATCTTCTTTATCATGCTAAGAGGAGCAGGAAAAAGCAAAAAATTTCAGAATTGCACCTTGCAATGCGGAGAAATTACTGTTTGTGCATTTACAATATTCATTGATTTTTGCCATTGAAAAACATCATGTTATTCATATACCAGAAATGATTGAAGCTACTGACTGAATGAAAGGAGCTGGCATCTCACTCTCTTTGAATCTTCTTTATCATGCTAAGAGGAGCAGGAAAAAGCAAAAAATTTCAGAATTGCACCTTGCAATGCGGAGAAATTACTGTTTGTGCATTTACAATATTCATTGATTTTTGCCATTGAAAAACGTCCAGAAATGTTTGAAGCTACTGACTGAATGAAAGGAGCTGGCATCTCACTCTCTTTGAATCTTCTTTATCATGCTAAGAGGAGCAGGAAAAAGCAAAAAATTTCAGAATTGCACCTTGCAATGCGGAGAAATTACTGTTTGTGCATTTACAATATTCATTGATTTTTGCCATTGAAAAACGTCCAGAAATGATTGAAGCTACTGACTGAATGAAAGGAGCTGGCATCTCACTCTCTTTGAATCTTCTTTATCATGCTAAGAGGAGCAGGAAAAAGCAAAAAATTTCAGAATTGCACCTTGCAATGCGGAGAAATTACTGTTTGTGCATTTACAATATTCATTGATTTTTGCCATTGAAAAACATCATGTTATTCATATACCAGAAATGTTTGAAGCTACTGACTGAATGAAAGGAGCTGGCATCTCACTCTCTTTGAATCTTCTTTATCATGCTAAGAGGAGCAGGAAAAAGCAAAAAATTTCAGAATTGCACCTTGAAATGCGGAGAAATTACTGTTTGTGCATTTACAATATTCATTGATTTTTGCCATTGAAAAACGTCCAGAAATGATTGAAGCTACTGACTGAATGAAAGGAGCTGGCATCTCACTCTCTTTGAATCTTCTTTATCATGCTAAGAGGAGCAGGAAAAAGCAAAAAATTTCAGAATTGCACCTTGCAATGCGGAGAAATTACTGTTTGTGCATTTACAATATTCATTGATTTTTGCCATTGAAAAACATCATGTTATTCATATACCAGAAATGATTGAAGCTACTCACTGAATGAAAGGAGCTGGCATCTCACTCTCTTTGAATCTTCTTTATCATGCTAAGAGGAGCAGGAAAAAGCAAAAAATTTCAGAATTGCACCTTGTAATGCGGAGAAATTGCTGTTTGTGCATTTACAATATTCATTGATTTTTGCCATTGAAAAACGTCCAGAAATGATTGAAGCTACTGACTGAATGAAAGGAGCTGGCATCTCACTCTCTTTGAATCTTCTTTATCATGCTAAGAGGAGCAGGAAAAGGCAAAAAATTTCAGAATTGCACCTTGCAATGCGGAGAAATTACTGTTTGTGCACTTACAATATTCATTGATTTTTGCCATTGAAAAACATCATGTTATTCATATACCAGAAATGTTTGAAGCTACTGACTGAATGAAAGGAGCTGGCATCTCACTCTCTTTGAATCTTCTTTATCATGCTAAGAGGAGCAGGAAAAAGCAAAAAATTTCAGAATTGCACCTTGCAATGCGAATAAATTACTGTTTGTGCATTTACAATATTCATTGATTTTTGCCATTGAAAAACATCATGTTATTCATATACCAGAAATGATTGAAGCTACTGACTGAATGAAAGGAGCTGGCATCTCACTCTCTTTGTATCTTCTTTATCATGCTAAGAGGAGCAGGAAAAAGCAAAAAATTTCAGAATTGCACCTTGCAATGCGGAGAAATTACTGTTTGTGCATTTACAATATTCATTGATTTTTGCCATTGAAAAACGTCCAGAAATGATTGAAGCTACTGACTGAATGAAAGGAGCTGGCATCTCACTCTCTTTGAATCTTCTTTATCATGCTAAGAGGAGCAGGAAAAAGCAAAAAATTTCAGAATTGCACCTTGCAATGCGGAGAAATTACTGTTTGTGCATTTACAATATTCATTGATTTTTGCCATTGAAAAACATCATGTTATTCATATACCAGAAATGTTTGAAGCTACTGACTGAATGAAAGGAGCTGGCATCTCACTCTTTTTGAATCTTCTTTATCATGCTAAGAGGAGCAGGAAAAAGCAAAAAATTTCAGAATTGCACCTTGCAATGCGGAGAAATTACTGTTTGTGCATTTACAATATTCATTGATTTTTGCAATTGAAAAACATCATGTTATTCATATACCAGAAATGATTGAAGCTACTGACTGAATGAAAGGAGCTGGCATCTCACTCTCTTTGAATCTTCTTTATCATGCTAAGAGGAGCAGGAAAAGGCAAAAAATTTCAGAATTGCACCTTGCAATGCGGAGAAATTACTGTTTGTGCATTTACAATATTCATTGATTTTTGCCATTGAAAAACGTCCAGAAATGATTGAAGCTACTGACTGAATGAAAGGAGCTGGCATCTCACTCTCTTTGAATCTTCTTTATCATGCTAAGAGGAGCAGGAAAAAGCAAAAAATTTCAGAATTGCACCTTGCAATGGGGAGAAATTACTGTTTGTGCATTTACAATATTCATTGATTTTTGCCATTGAAAAACGTCCAGAAATGATTGAAGCTACTGACTGAATGAAAGGAGCTGGCATCTCACTCTCTTTGAATCTTCTTTATCATGCTAAGAGGAGCAGGAAAAAGCAAAAAATTTCAGAATTGCACCTTGCAATGCGGAGAAATTACTGTTTGTGCATTTACAATATTCATTGTTTTTTGCCATTGAAAAACATCATGTTATTCATATACCAGAAATGTTTGAAGCTACTGACTGAATGAAAGGAGCTGGCATCTCACTCTCTTTGAATCTTCTTTATCATGCTAAGAGGAGCAGGAAAAAGCAAAAAATTTCAGAATTGCACCTTGCAATGCGGAGAAATTACTGTTTGTGCATTTACAATATTCATTGATTTTTGCCATTGAAAAATGTCCAGAAATGATTGAAGCTACTGACTGAATGAAAGGAGCTGGCATCTCACTCTCTTTTAATCTTCTTTATCATGCTAAGAGGAGCAGGAAAAAGCAAAAAATTTCAGAATTGCACCTTGCAATGCGGAGAAATTACTGTTTGTGCATTTACAATATTCATTGATTTTTGCCATTGAAAAACGTCCAGAAATGATTGAAGCTACTGACTGAATGAAAGGAGCTGGCATCTCACTCTCTTTGAATCTTCTTTATCATGCTAAGAGGAGCAGGAAAAAGCAAAAAATTTCAGAATTGCACCTTGCAATGCGGAGAAATTACTGTTTGTGCATTTACAATATTCATTGATTTTTGCCATTGAAAAACATCATGTTATTCATATACCAGAAATGATTGAAGCTACTGACTTAATGAAAGGAGCTGGCATCTCACTCTCTTTGAATCTACTTTATCATGCTAAGAGGAGCAGGAAAAAGCAAAAAATTTCAGAATTACACCTTGCAATGCGGAGAAATTACTGTTTGTGCATTTACAATATTCATTGATTTTTGCCATTGAAAAACGTCCATAAATGATTAAAGCTACTGACTGAATGAAAGGAGCTGGCATCTCACTCTCTTTGAATCTTCTTTATCATGCTAAGAGGAGCAGGAAAAAGCAAAAAATTTCATAATTGCACCTTGCAATGCGGATAAATTACTGTTTGTGCATTTACAATATTCATTGATTTTTGCCATTGAAAAACGTCCAGAAATGATTGAAGCTACTGACTGAATGAAAGGAGCTGGCTTCTCACTCTCTTTGAATCTTCTTTATCATGCTAAGAGGAGCAGGAAAAAGCAAAAAATTTCAGAATTGCACCTTGCAATGCGGAGAAATTACTGTTTGTGCATTTACAATATTCATTGATTTTTGCCATTGAAAAACATCATGTTATTCATATACCAGAAATGTTTGAAGCTACTGACTGAATGAAAGAAGCTGGCATCTCAGTCTCTTTGAATCTTCTTTATCATGCTAAGAGGAGCAGGAAAAAGCAAAAAATTTCAGAATTGCACCTTGCAATGCGGAGAAATTACTGTTTGTGCATCTACAAAATTCATTGATTTTTGCCATTGAAAAACATCATGTTATTCATATACCAGAAATGTTTGAAGCTACTGACTGAACGAAAGGAGCTGGCATCTCACTCTCTTTGAATCTTCTTTATCATGCTAAGAGGAGCAGGAAAAAGCAAAAAATTTCAGAATTGCACCTTGCAATGCGGAGAAATTACTGTTTGTGCATTTACAATATTCATTGATTTTTGCCATTGAAAAACGTCCAGAAATGATTGAAGCTACTGACTGAATGAAAGGAGCTGGCATCTCACTCTCTTTGAATCTTCTTTATCATGCTAAGAGGAGCAGGAAAAAGCAAAGAATTTCAGAATTGCACCTTGCAATGCGGAGAAATTACTGTTTGTGCATTTACAATATTCATTGATTTTTGCCATTGAAAAACGTCCAGAAATGATTGAAGCTACTGACTGAATGAAAGGAGCTGGCATCTCACTCTCTTTGAATCTTCTTTATCATGCTAAGAGGAGCAGGAAAAAGCAAAAAATTTCAGAATTGCACCTTGCAATGCGGAGAAATTACTGTTTGTGCATTTACAATATTCATTGATTTTTGCCATTGAAAAACGTCCAGAAATGATTGAAGCTACTGACTGAATGAAAGGAGCTGGCATCTCACTCTCTTTGAATCTTCTTTATCATGCTAAGAGGAGCAGGAAAAAGCAAAAAAATTCAGAATTGCACCTTGCAATGCGGAGAAATTACTGTTTGTGCATTTACAATATTCATTGATTTTTGCCATTGAAAAACATCATGTTATTCATATACCAGAAATGATTGAAGCTACTGAATGAATTAAAGGAGCTGGCATCTCACGCTCTTTGAATCTTCTTTTTCATGCTAAGAGGAGCAGGAAAAAGCAAAAAATTTCAGAATTGCACCTTGCAATGCGGAGAAATTACTGTTTGTGCATTTACAATATTCATTGATTTTTGCCATTGAAAAACGTCCAGAAATGATTGAAGCTACTGACTGAATGAAAGGAGCTGGCATCTCACTCTCTTTGAATCTTCTTTATCATGCTAAGAGGAGCAGGAAAAAGCAAAAAATTTCAGAATTGCACCTTGCAATGCGGAGAAATTACTGCTTGTGCATTTACAATATTCATTGATTTTTGCCATTGAAAAACGTCCAGAAATGATTGAAGCTACTGACTGAATGAAAGGAGCTGGCATCTCACTCTCTTTGAGTCTTCTTTATCATGCTAAGAGGAGCAGGAAAAAGCAAAAAATTTCAGAATTGCACCTTGCAATGCGGAGAAATTACTGTTTGTGCATTTACAATATTCATTGATTTTTGCCATTGAAAAACGTCCAGAAATGATTGAAGCTACTGACTGAATGAAAGGAGCTGGCATCTCACTCTCTTTGAATCTTCTTTATCATGCTAAGAGGAGCAGGAAAAAGCAAAAAATTTCAGAATTGCACCTTGCAATGCGGAGAAATTACTGTTTGTGCATTTACAATATTCATTGATTTTTGCCATTGAAAAACGTCCAGAAATGATTGAAGCTACTGACTGAATGAAAGGAGCTGGCATCTCACTCTCTTTGAATCTTCTTTATCATGCTAAGAGGAGCAGGAAAAAGCAAAAAATTTCAGAATTGCACCTTGCAATGCGGAGAAATTACTGTTTGTGCATTTACAATATTCATTGATTTTTGCCGTTGAAAAACGTCCAGAAATGATTGAAGCTACTGACTGAATGAAAGGAGCTGGCATCTCACTCTCTTTGAATCTTCTTTATCATGCTAAGAGGAGCAGGAAAAAGCAAAAAATTTCAGAATTGCTCCTTGCAATGCGGAGAAATTACTGTTTGTGCATTTACAATATTCATTGATTTTTGCCATTGAAAAACGTCCAGAAATGATTGAAGCTACTGACTGAATGAAAGGAGCTGGCATCTCACTCTCTTTGAATCTTCTTTATCATGCTAAGAGGAGCAGGAAAAAACAAAAATTTCAGAATTGCACCTTGCAATGCGGAGAAATTACTGTTTGTGCATTTACAATATTCATTGATTTTTGCCATTGAAAGACGTGCAGAAATGATTGAAGGTACTGACTGAATGAAAGGAGCTGGCATCTCACTCTCTTTGAATCTTCTTTATCATGCTAAGAGGAGCAGGAAAAAGCAAAAAATTTCAGAATTGCACCTTGCAATGCGGAGAAATTACTGTTTGTGCATTTACAATATTCATTGATTTTTGCCATTGAAAAACGTCCAGAAATGATTGAAGCTACTGACTGAATGAAAGGAGCTGGCATCTCACTCTCTTTGAATCTTCTTTATCATGCTAAGAGGAGCAGGAAAAAGCAAAAAATTTCAGAATTGCACCTTGCAATGCGGAGAAATTACTGTTTGTGCATTTACAATATTCATTGATTTTTGCCATTGAAAAACATCATGTTATTCATATACCAGAAATGATTGAAGCTACTGACTGAATGAAAGGAGCTGGCATCTCACTCTCTTTGAATCTTCTTTATCATGCTAAGAGGAGCAGGAAAAAGCAAAAAATTTCAGAATTGCACCTTGCAATACTGAGAAATTACTGTTTGTGCATTTACAATATTCATTGATTTTTGCCATTGAAAAACGTCCAGAAATGATTGAAGCTACTGACTGAATGAAAGGAGCTGGCATCTCACTCTCTTTGAATCTTCTTTATCATGCTAAGAGGAGCAGGAAAAAGCAAAAAATTTCAGAATTGCACCTTGTAATGCGGAGAAATTACTGTTTGTGCATTTACAATATTCATTGATTTTTGCCATTGAAAAACATCATGCTATTCATATACCAGAAATGTTTGAAGCTACTGACTGAATGAAAGGAGCTGGCATCTCACTCTCTTTGAATCTTCTTTATCATGCTAAGAGGAGCAGGAAAAAGCAAAAAATTTCAGAATTGCACCTTGCAATGCGGAGAAATTACTGTTTGTGCATTTACAATATTCATTGATTTTTGCCATTGAAAAACGTCCAGAAATGATTGAAGCTACTGACTGAATGAAAGGAGCTGGCATCTCACTCTCTTTGGATCTTCTTTATCATGCTAAGAGGAGCAGGAAAAGGCAAAAAATTTCAGAATTGCACCTTGCAATGCGGAGAAATTACTGTTTGTGCATTTACAATATTCATTGATTTTTGCCATTGAAAAACATCATGTTATTCATATACCAGAAATGTTTGAAGCTACTGACTGAATGAAAGGAGCTGGCATCTCACTCTCTTTGAATCTTCTTTATCATGCTAAGAGGAGCAGGAAAAAGCAAAAAATTTCAGAATTGCACCTTGCAATGCGAATAAATTACTGTTTGTGCATTTACAATATTCATTGAATTTTGCCATTGAAAAACATCATGTTATTCATATACCAGAAATGATTGAAGCTACTGACTGAATGAAAGGAGCTGGCATCTCACTCTCTTTGAATCTTCTTTATCATGCTAAGAGGAGCAGGAAAAAGCAAAAAATTTCAGAATTGCACCTTGCAATGCGGAGAAATTACTGTTTGTGCATTTACAATATTCATTGATTTTTGCCATTGAAAAACATCATGTTATTCATATACCAGAAATGATTGAAGCTACTGACTGAATGAAAGGAGCTGGCATCTCACTCTCTTTGAATCTTCTTTATCATGCTAAGAGGAGCAGGAAAAAGCAAAAAATTTCAGAATTGCACCTTGCAATGTGGAGAAATTACTGTTTGTGCATTTACAATATTCATTGATTTTTGCCACTGAAAAACGTCCAGAAATGATTGAAGCTACTGACTGAATGAAAGGAACTGGCATCTCACTCTGTTTGAATCTTCTTTATCATGCTAAGAGGAGCAGGAAAAAGCAAAAAATTTCAGAATTGCACCTTGCAATGCGGAGAAATTACTGTTTGTGCATTTACAATATTCATTGATTTTTGCCATTGAAAAACATCATGTTATTCATATACCAGAAATGTTTGAAGCTACTGACTGAATGAAAGGAGCTGGCATCTCACTCTCTTTGAATCTTCTTTATCATGCTAAGAGGAGCAGGAAAAAGCAAAAAATTTCACAATTGCACCTTGCAATGCGGAGAAATTACTGTTTGTGCATTTACAATATTCATTGATTTTTGCCATTGAAAAACGTCCAGAAATGATTGAAGCTACTGACTGAATGAAAGGAGCTGGCATCTCACACTCTTTGAATCTTCTTTATCATGCTAAGAGGAGCAGGAAAAAGCAAAAAATTTCAGAATTGCACCTTGCAATGCGGAGAAATTACTGTTTGTGCATTTACAATATTCATTGATTTTTGCCATTGAAAAACGTCCAGAAATGATTGAAGCTACTGACTGAATGAAAGGAGCTGGCATCTCACTCTCTTTGAATCTTCTTTATCATGCTAAGAGGAGCAGGAAAAAGCAAAAAATTTCAGAATTGCACCTTGCAATGCGGAGAAATTACTGTTTGTGCATTTACAATATTCATTGATTTTTGCCATTGAAAAACGTCCAGAAATGATTGAAGCTACTGACTGAATGAAAGGAGCTGGCATCTCACTCTCTTTGAATCTTCTTTATCATGCTAAGAGGAGCAGGAAAAAGCAAAAAAATTCAGAATTGCACCTTGCAATGCGGAGAAATTACTGTTTGTGCATTTACAATATTCATTGATTTTTGCCATTGAAAAACATCATGTTATTCATATACCAGAAATGATTGAAGCTACTGACTGAATGAAAGGAGCTGGCATCTCACTCTCTTTGAATCTTCTTTTTCATGCTAAGAGGAGCAGGAAAAAGTAAAAAATTTCAGAATTGCACCTTGCAATGCGGAGAAATTACTGTTTGTGCATTTACAATATTCATTGATTTTTGCCATTGAAAAACGTCCAGAAATGATTGAAGCTACTGACTGAATGAAAGGAGCTGGCATCTCAGTCTCTTTGAATCTTCTTTATCATGCTAAGAGGAGCAGGAAAAAGCAAAAAATTTCAGAATTGCACCATGCAATGCGGAGAAATTACTGCTTGTGCATTTACAATATTCATTGATTTTTGCCATTGAAAAACGTCCAGAAATGATTGAAGCTACTGACTGAATGAAAGGAGCTGGCATCTCACTCTCTTTGAATATTCTTTATCATGCTAAGAGGAGCAGGAAAAAGCAAAAAATTTCAGAATTGCACTTGCAATACGGAGAAATTACTGTTTGTGCATTTACAATATTCATTGATTTTTGCCATTGAAAAACGTCCAGAAATGATTGAAGCTACTGACTGAATGAAAGGAGCTGGCATCTCACTCTCTTTGAATCTTCTTTATCATGCTAAGAGGAGCAGGAAAAAGCAAAAAATTTCAGAATTGCACCTTGCAATGCGGAGAAATTACTGTTTGTGCATTTACAATATTCATTGATTTTTGCCGTTGAAAAATGTCCAGAAATGATTGAAGCTACTGACTGAATGAAAGGAGCTGGCATCTCACTCTCTTTGAATCTTCTTTATCATGCTAAGAGGAGCAGGAAAAAGCAAAAAATTTCAGAATTGCACCTTGCAATGCGGAGAAATTACTGTTTGTGCATTTACAATATTCATTGATTTTTGCCATTGAAAAACGTCCAGAAATGATTGAAGCTACTGACTGAATGAAAGGAGCTGGCATCTCACTCTCTTTGAATCTTCTTTATCATGCTAAGAGGAGCAGGAAAAAGCAAAAAATTTCAGAATTGCACCTTGCAATGCGGAGAAATTACTGTTTGTGCATTTACAATATTCATTGATTTTTGCCATTGAAAAACATCATGTTATTCATATACCAGAAATGTTTGAAGCTACTGACTGAATGAAAGGAGCTGGCATGTCACTCTCTTTGAATCTTCTTTATCATGCTAAGAGGAGCAGGAAAAAGCAAAAAATTTCAGAATTGCACCTTGCAATGCGGAGAAATTACTGTTTGTGCATTTACAATATTCATTGATTTTTGCCATTGAAAAACGTCCAGAAATGATTGAAGCTACTGACTGAATGAAAGGAGCTGGCATCTCAGTCTCTTTGAATCTTCTTTATCATGCTAAGAGGAGCAGGAAAAAGCAAAAAATTTCAGAATTGCACCTTGCAATGCGGAGAAATTACTGCTTGTGCATTTACAATATTCATTGATTTTTGCCATTGAAAAACGTCCAGAAATGATTGAAGCTACTGACTGAATGAAAGGAGCTGGCATCTCACTCTCTTTGAATCTTCTTTATCATGCTAAGAGGAGCAGGAAAAAGCAAAAAATTTCAGAATTGCACTTGCAATACGGAGAAATTACTGTTTGTGCATTTACAATATTCATTGATTTTTGCCATTGAAAAACGTCCAGAAATGATTGAAGCTACTGACTGAATGAAAGGAGCTGGCATCTCACTCTCTTTGAATCTTCTTTATCATGCTAAGAGGAGCAGGAAAAAGCAAAAAATTTCAGAATTGCACCTTGCAATGCGGAGAAATTACTGTTTGTGCATTTACAATATTCATTGATTTTTGCCGTTGAAAAATGTCCAGAAATGATTGAAGCTACTGACTGAATGAAAGGAGCTGGCATCTCACTCTCTTTGAATCTTCTTTATCATGCTAAGAGGAGCAGGAAAAAGCAAAAAATTTCAGAATTGCACCTTGCAATGCGGAGAAATTACTGTTTGTGCATTTACAATATTCATTGATTTTTGCCATTGAAAAACGTCCAGAAATGATTGAAGCTACTGACTGAATGAAAGGAGTTGGCATCTCACTCTCTTTGAATCTTCTTTATCATGCTAAGAGGAGCAGGAAAAAGCAAAAAATTTCAGAATTGCACCTTGCAATGCGGAGAAATTACTGTTTGTGCATTTACAATATTCATTGATTTTTGCCATTGAAAAACGTCCAGAAATGATTGAAGCTACTGACTGAATGAAAGGAGCTGGCATCTCACTCTCTTTGAATCTTCTTTATCATGCTAAGAGGAGCAGGAAAAAGCAAAAAATTTCAGAATTGCACCTTGCAATGCGGAGAAATTACTGTTTGTGCATTTACAATATTCATTGATTTTTGCCATTGAAAAACATCATGTTATTCATATACCAGAAATGTTTGAAGCTACTGACTGAATGAAAGGAGCTGGCATGTCACTCTCTTTGAATCTTCTTTATCATGCTAAGAGGAGCAGGAAAAAGCAAAAAATTTCAGAATTGCACCTTGCAATGCGGAGAAATTACTGTTTGTGCATTTACAATATTCATTGATTTTTGCCATTGAAAAACGTCCAGAAATGATTGAAGCTACTGACTGAATGAAAGGAGCTGGCATCTCACTCTCTTTGAATCTTCTTTATCATGCTAAGAGGAGCAGGAAAAAGCAAAAAATTTCAGAATTGCACCTTGCAATGCGGAGAAATTACTGTTTGTGCATTTACAATATTCATTGATTTTTGCCATTGAAAAACATCATGTTATTCATATACCAGAAATGATTGAAGCTACTGACTGAATGAAAGGAGCTGGCATCTCACTCTCTTTGAATCTTCTTTATCATGCTAAGAGGAGCAGGAAAAAGCAAAAAAATTCAGAATTGCACCTTGCAATGCGGAGAAATTACTGTTTGTGCATTTACAATATTCATTGATTTTTGGCATTGAAAAACGTCCAGAAATGATTGAAGCTACTGACTGAATGAAAGGAGCTGGCATCTCACTCTCTTTGAATCTTCTTTATCATGCTAAGAGGAGCAGGAAAAAGCAAAAAATTTCAGAATTGCACCTTGCAATGCGGAGAAATTACTGTTTGTGCATTTACAATATTCATTGATTTTTGCCATTGAAAAACATCATGTTATTCATATACCAGAAATGTTTGAAGCTACTGACTGAATGAAAGGAGCTGGCATCTCACTCTCTTTGAATCTTCTTTATCATGCTAAGAGGAGCAGGAAAAAGCAAAAAATTTCAGAATTGCACCTTGCAATGCGGAGAAATTACTGTTTGTGCATTTACAATATTCATTGATTTTTGCCATTGAAAAACGTCCAGAAATGATTGAAGCTACTGACTGAATGAAAGGAGCTGGCATCTCACTCTCTTTGAATCTTCTTTATCATGCTAAGAGGAGCAGGAAAAGGCAAAAAATTTCAGAATTGCACCTTGCAATGCGGAGAAATTACTGTTTGTGCATTTACAATATTCATTGATTTTTGCCATTGAAAAACATCATGTTATTCATATACCAGAAATGTTTGAAGCTACTGACTGAATGAAAGGAGCTGGCATCTCACTCTCTTTGAATCTTCTTTATCATGCTAAGAGGAGCAGGAAAAAGCAAAAAATTTCAGAATTGCACCTTGCAATGCGAATAAATTACTGTTTGTGCATTTACAATATTCATTGATTTTTGCCATTGAAAAACATCATGTTATTCATATACCAGAAATGATTGAAGCTACTGACTGAATGAAAGGAGCTGGCATCTCACTCTCTTTGAATCTTCTTTATCATGCTAAGAGGAGCAGGAAAAAGCAAAAAATTTCAGAATTGCACCTTGTAATGCGGAGAAATTACTGTTTGTGCATTTACAATATTCATTGATTTTTGCCATTGAAAAACATCATGTTATTCATATACCAGAAATGATTGAAGCTACTGACTGAATGAAAGGAGCTGGCATCTCACTCTCTTTGAATCTTCGTTATCATGCTAAGAGGAGCAGGAAAAAGCAAAAAATTTCAGAATTGCACCTTGCAATGCGGAGAAATTACTGTTTGTGCATTTACAATATTCATTGATTTTTGCCATTGAAAAACGTCCAGAAATGATTGAAGCTACTGACTGAATGAAAGGAGCTGGCATCTCACTCTCTTTGAATCTTCTTTATCATGCTAAGAGGAGCAGGAAAAAGCAAAAAATTTCAGAATTGCACCTTGCAATGCGGAGAAATTACTGTTTGTGCATTTACAATATTCATTGATTTTTGCCATTGAAAAACATCATGTTATTCATATACCAGAAATGTTTGAAGCTACTGACTGAATGAAAGGAGCTGGCATCTCACTCTCTTTGAATCTTCTTTATCATGCTAAGAGGAGCAGGAAAAAGCAAAAAATTTCAGAATTGCACCTTGCAATGCGGAGAAATTACTGTTTGTGCATTTACAATATTCATTGATTTTTGCCATTGAAAAACATCATGTTATTCATATACCAGAAATGTTTGAAGCTACTGACTGAATGAAAGGAGCTGGCATCTCACTCTCTTTGAATCTTCTTTATCATGCTAAGAGGAGCAGGAAAAAGCAAAAAATTTCAGAATTGCACCTTGCAATGCGGAGAAATTACTGTTTGTGCATTTACAATATTCATTGATTTTTGCCATTGAAAAACGTCCAGAAATGATTGAAGCTACTGACTGAATGAAAGGAGCTGGCATCTCACTCTCTTTGAATCTTCTTTATCATGCTAAGAGGAGCAGGAAAAGGCAAAAAATTTCAGAATTGCACCTTGCAATGCGGAGAAATTACTGTTTGTGCATTTACAATATTCATTGATTTTTGCCATTGAAAAACATCATGTTATTCATATACCAGAAATGTTTGAAGCTACTGACTGAATGAAAGGAGCTGGCATCTCACTCTCTTTGAATCTTCTTTATCATGCTAAGAGGAGCAGGAAAAAGCAAAAAATTTCAGAATTGCACCTTGCAATGCGAATAAATTACTGTTTGTGCATTTACAATATTCATTGATTTTTGCCATTGAAAAACATCATGTTATTCATATACCAGAAATGATTGAAGCTACTGACTGAATGAAAGGAGCTGGCATCTCACTCTCTTTGAATCTTCTTTATCATGCTAAGAGGAGCAGGAAAAAGCAAAAAATTTCAGAATTGCACCTTGCAATGCGGAGAAATTACTGTTTGTGCATTTACAATATTCATTGATTTTTGCCATTGAAAAACATCATGTTATTCATATACCAGAAATGATTGAAGCTACTGACTGAATGAAAGGAGCTGGCATCTCACTCTCTTTGAATCTTCTTTATCATGCTAAGAGGAGCAGGAAAAAGCAAAAAATTTCAGAATTGCACCTTGCAATGCGGAGAAATTACTGTTTGTGCATTTACAATATTCATTGATTTTTGCCATTGAAAAACGTCCAGAAATGATTGAAGCTAGTGTCTGAATGAAAGGAGCTGGCATCTCACTCTCTTTGAATCTTCTTTATCATGCTAAGAGGAGCAGGAAAAAGCAAAAAATTTCAGAATTGCACCTTGCAATGCGGAGAAATTGCTGTTTGTGCATTTACAAAATTCATTGATTTTTGCCATTGAAAAACATCATGTTATTCATATACCAGAAATGTTTGAAGCTACTGACTGAATGAAAGGAGCTGGCATCTCACTCTCTTTGAATCTTCTTTATCATGCTAAGAGGAGCAGGAAAAAGCAAAAAATTTCAGAATTGCACCTTGCAATGCGGAGAAATTACTGTTTGTGCATTTACAATATTCATTGATTTTTGCCATTGAAAAACGTCCAGAAATGATTGAAGCTACTGACTGAATGAAAGGAGCTGGCATCTCACTCTCTTTGAATCTTCTTTATCATGCTAAGAGGAGCAGGAAAAAGCAAAAAATTTCAGAATTGCACCTTGCAATGCGGAGAAATTACTGTTTGTGCATTTACAATATTCATTGATTTTTGCCATTGAAAAACGTCCAGAAATGATTGAAGCTACTGACTGAATGAAAGGAGCTGGCATCTCACTCTCTTTGAATCTTCTTTATCATGCTAAGAGGAGCAGGAAAAAGCAAAAAATTTCAGAATTTCACCTTGCAATGCGGAGAAATTACTGTTTGTGCATTTACAATATTCATTGATTTTTGCCGTTGAAAAACGTCCAGAAATGATTGAAGCTACTGACTGAATGAAAGGAGCTGGCATCTCACTCTCTTTGAATCTTCTTTATCATGCTAAGAGGAGCAGGAAAA
Source organism: Phyllobates terribilis (assembly GCF_046119375.1). Classification (NCBI taxonomy): domain Eukaryota; kingdom Metazoa; phylum Chordata; class Amphibia; order Anura; family Dendrobatidae; genus Phyllobates; species Phyllobates terribilis. Next base: position 294,626 of record NW_027364017.1, on the reverse strand, counting down.
AGCAAAAAATTTCAGAATTGCACCTTGCAATGCGGAGAAATTACTGTTTGTGCATTTACAATATTCATTGATTTTTGCCATTGAAAAACGTCCATAAATGATTGAAGCTACTGACTGAATGAAAGGAGCTGGCATCTCACTCTCTTTGAATCTTCTTTATCATGCTAAGAGGAGCAGGAAAAAGCAAAAAATTTCAGAATTGCACCTTGCAATGCGTAGAAATTACTGTTTGTGCATTTACAATATTCATTGATTTTTGCCATTGAAAAACATCATGTTATTCATATACCAGAAATGATTGAAGCTACTGACTGAATGAAAGGAGCTGGCATCTCACTCTCTTTGAATCTTCTTTATCATGCTAAGAGGAGCAGGAAAAAGCAAAAAATTTCAGAATTGCACCTTGCAATGCGCAGAAATTACTGTTTCTGCATTTACAATATTCATTGATTTTTGCCATTGAAAAACGTCCAGAAATGATTGAAGCTACTGACTGAATGAAAGGAGCTGGCATCTCACTCTCTTTGAATCTTCTTTATCATGCTAAGAGGAGCAGGAAAAAGCAAAAAATTTCAGAATTGCACCTTGCAATGCGGAGAAATTACTGTTTGTGCATTTACAATATTCATTGATTTTTGCCATTGAAAAACATCATGTTATTCATATACCAGAAATGTTTGAAGCTACTGACTGAATGAAAGGAGCTGGCATCTCACTCTCTTTGAATCTTCTTTATCATGCTAAGAGGAGCAGGAAAAAGCAAAAAATTTCAGAATTGCACCTTGCAATGCGGAGAAATTACTGTTTGTGCATTTACAATATTCATTGATTTTTGCCATTGAAAAACGTCCAGAAATGATTGAAGCTACTGACTGAATGAAAGGAGCTGGCATCTCACTCTCTTTGAATCTTCTTTATCATGCTAAGAGGAGCAGGAAAAAGCAAAAAATTTCAGAATTGCACCTTGCAATGCGGAGAAATTACTGTTTGTGCATTTACAATATTCATTGATTTTTGCCATTGAAAAACATCATTTTATTCATATACCAGAAATGATTGAAGCTACTGACTGAATGAAAGGAGCTGGCATCTCACTCTCTTTGAATCTTCTTTATCATGCTAAGAGGAGCAGGAAAAAGCAAAAAAATTCAGAATTGCACCTTGCAATGCGGAGAAATTACTGTTTGTGCATTTACAATATTCATTGATTTTTGCCATTGAAAAACGTCCAGAAATGATTGAAGCTACTGACTGAATGAAAGGAGCTGGCATCTCACTCTCTTTGAATCTTCTTTATCATGCTAAGAGGAGCAGGAAAAAGCAAAAAAATTCAGAATTGCACCTTGCAATGCGGAGAAATTACTGTTTGTGCATTTACAATATTCATTGATTTTTGCCATTGAAAAACATCATGTTATTCATATACCAGAAATGTTTGAAGCTACTGACTGAATGAAAGGAGCAGGCATCTCACTCTCTTTGAATCTTCTTTATCATGCTAAGAGGAGCAGGAAAAAGCAAAAAATTTCAGAATTGCACCTTGCAATGCGGAGAAATTACTGTTTGTGCATTTACAATATTCATTGATTTTTGCCATTGAAAAACGTCCAGAAATGATTGAAGCTACTGACTGAATGAAAGGAGCTGGCATCTCACTCTCTTTGAAACTTCTTTATCATGCTAAGAGGAGCAGGAAAAGGCAAAAAATTTCAGAATTGCACCTTGCAATGCGGAGAAATTACTGTTTGTGCATTTACAATATTCATTGATTTTTGCCATTGAAAAACATCATGTTATTCATATACCAGAAATGTTTGAAGCTACTGACTGAATGAAAGGAGCTGGCATCTCACTCTCTTTGAATCTTCTTTATCATGCTAAGAGGAGCAGGAAAAAGCAAAAAATTTCAGAATTGCACCTTGCAATGCGAATAAATTACTGTTTGTGCATTTACAATATTCATTGATTTTTGCCATTGAAAAACATCATGTTATTCATATACCAGAAATGATTGAAGCTACTGACTGAATGAAAGGAGCTGGCATCTCACTCTCTTTGAATCTTCTTTATCATGCTAAGAGGAGGAGGAAAAAGCAAAAAATTTCAGAATTGCACCTTGCAATACGGAGAAATTACTGTTTGTGCATTTACAATATTCATTGATTTTTGCCATTGAAAAACGTCCAGAAATGATTGAAGCTACTGACTGAATGAAAGGAGCTGGCATCTCACTCTCTTTGAATCTTCTTTATCATGCTAAGAGGAGCAGGAAAAAGCAAAAAATTTCAGAATTGCACCTTGCAATGCGGAGAAATTACTGTTTGTGCATTTACAATATTCATTGATTTTTGCCATTGAAAAACCTCATGTTATTCATATACCAGAAATGTTTGAAGCTACTGACTGAATGAAAGGAGCTGGCATCTCACTCTCTTTGAATCTTCTTTATCATGCTAAGAGGAGCAGGAAAAAGCAAAAAATTTCAGAATTGCACCTTGTAATGCGGAGAAATTACTGTTTGTGCATTTACAATATTCATTGATTTTTGCCATTGAAAAACATCATGTTATTCATATACCAGAAATGATTGAAGCTACTGACTGAATGAAAGGAGCTGGCATCTCACTCTCTTTGAATCTTCTTTATCATGCTAAGAGGAGCAGGAAAAAGCAAAAAATTTCAGAATTGCACCTTGCAATGCGCAGAAATTACTGTTTGTGCATTTACAATATTCATTGATTTTTGCCATTGAAAAACGTCCAGAAATGTTTGAAGCTACTGACTGAATGAAAGGAGCTGGCATCTCACTCTCTTTGAATCTTCTTTATCATGCTAAGAGGAGCAGGAAAAAGCAAAAAATTTCAGAATTGCACCTTGCAATGCGGAGAAATTACTGTTTGTGCATTTACAATATTCATTGATTTTTGCCATTGAAAAACGTCCAGAAATGATTGAAGCTACTGACTGAATGAAAGGAGCTGGCATCTCACTCTCTTTGAATCTTCTTTATCATGCTAAGAGGAGCAGGAAAAAGCAAAAAATTTCAGAATTGCACCTTGCAATGCGGAGAAATTACTGTTTGTGCATTTACAATATTCATTGATTTTTGCCATTGAAAAACATCATGTTATTCATATACCAGAAATGTTTGAAGCTACTGACTGAATGAAAGGAGCTGGCATCTCACTCTCTTTGAATCTTCTTTATCATGCTAAGAGGAGCAGGAAAAAGCAAAAAATTTCAGAATTGCACCTTGCAATGCGAATAAATTACTGTTTGTGCATTTACAATATTCATTGATTTTTGCCATTGAAAAACATCATGTTATTCATATACCAGAAATGATTGAAGCTACTGACTGAATGAAAGGAGCTGGCATCTCACTCTCTTTGAATCTTCTTTATCATGCTAAGAGGAGCAGGAAAAAGCAAAAAATTTCAGAATTGCACCTTGCAATACGGAGAAATTACTGTTTGTGCATTTACAATATTCATTGATTTTTGCCATTGAAAAACGTCCAGAAATGATTGAAGCTACTGACTGAATGAAAGGAGCTGGCATCTCACTCTCTTTGAATCTTCTTTATCATGCTAAGAGGAGCAGGAAAAAGCAAAAAATTTCAGAATTGCACCTTGCAATGCGGAGAAATTACTGTTTGTGCATTTACAATATTCATTGATTTTTGCCATTGAAAAACCTCATGTTATTCATATACCAGAAATGTTTGAAGCTACTGACTGAATGAAAGGAGCTGGCATCTCACTCTTTTTGAATCTTCTTTATCATGCTAAGAGGAGCAGGAAAAAGCAAAAAATTTCAGAATTGCACCTTGCAATGCAGAGAAATTACTGTTTGTGCATTTACAATATTCATTGATTTTTGCAATTGAAAAACATCATGTTATTCATATACCAGAAATGATTGAAGCTACTGACTGAATGAAAGGAGCTGGCATCTCACTCTCTTTGAATCTTCTTTATCATGCTAAGAGGAGCAGGAAAAAGCAAAAAATTTCAGAATTGCACCTTGCAATGCGGAGAAATTACTGTTTGTGCATTTACAATATTCATTGATTTTTGCCATTGAAAAACATCCAGAAATGATTGTAGCTACTGACTGAATGAAAGGAGCTGGCATCTCACTCTCTTTGAATCTTCTTTATCATGCTAAGAGGAGCAGGAAAAAGCAAAAAATTTCAGAATTGCACCTTGCAATGCGGAGAAATTACTGTTTGTGCATTTACAATATTCAGTGATTTTTGCCATTGAAAAACATCATGTTATTCATATACCAGAAATATTTGAAGCTACTGACTGAATGAAAGGAGCTGGCATCTCACTCTCTTTGAATCTTCTTTATCATGCTAAGAGGAGCAGGAAAAAGCAAAAAATTTCAGAATTGCACCTTGCAATGCGGAGAAATTACTGTTTGTGCATTTACAATATTCATTGATTTTTGCCATTGAAAAACGTCCAGAAATGATTGAAGCTACTGACTGAATGAAAGGAGCTGGCATCTCACTCTCTTTGAATCTTCTTTATCATGCTAAGAGGAGCAGGAAAAAGCAAAAAATTTCAGAATTGCACCTTGCAATGGGGAGAAATTACTGTTTGTGCATTTACAATATTCATTGATTTTTGCCATTGAAAAACGTCCAGAAATTATTGAAGCTACTGACTGAATGAAAGGAGCTGGCATCACACTCTCTTTGAATCTTCTTTATCATGCTAAGAGGAGCAGGAAAAAGCAAAAAATTTCAGAATTGCACCTTGCAATGCGGAGACATTACTGTTTGTGCATTTACAATATTCATTGATTTTTGCCATTGAAAAACATCATGTTATTCATATACCAGAAATGTTTGAAGCTACTGACTGAATGAAAGGAGCTGGCATCTCACTCTCTTTGAATCTTCTTTATCATGCTAAGAGGAGCAGGAAAAAGCAAAAAATTTCAGAATTGCACCTTGCAATGCGGAGAAATTACTGTTTGTGCATTTACAATATTCATTGATTTTTGCCATTGAAAAACATCATGTTATTCATATACCAGAAATGATTGAAGATACTGACTGAATGAAAGGAGCTGGCATCTCACTCTCTTTGAATCTTCTTTATCATGCTAAGAGGAGCAGGAAAAAGCAAAAAATTTCAGAATTACACCTTGCAATGCGGAGAAATTACTGTTTGTGCATTTACAATATTCATTGATATTTGCCATTGAAAAACGTCCAGAAATGATTAAAGCTACTGACTGAATGAAAGGAGCTGGCATCTCACTCTCTTTGAATCTTCTTTATCATGCTAAGAGGAGCAGGAAAAAGCAAAAAATTTCAGAATTGCACCTTGCAATGCGGAGAAATTACTGTTTGTGCATTTACAATATTCATTGATTTTTGCCATTGAAAAACATCATGTTATTCATATACCAGAAATGTTTGAAGCTACTGACTGAATGAAAGGAGCTGGCATCTCACTCTCTTTGAATCTTCTTTATCATGCTAAGAGGAGCAGGAAAAAGCAAAAAATTTCAGAATTGCACCTTGCAATGCGGAGAAATTACTGTTTGTGCATTTACAATATTCATTGATTTTTGCCATTGAAAAACGTACAGAAATGATTGAAGCTACTGACTGAATGAAAGGAGCTGGCATCTCACTCTCTTTGAATCTTCTTTATCATGCTAAGAGGAGCAGGAAAAAGCAAAAAATTTCAGAATTGCACCTTGCAATGCGGAGAAATTACTGTTTGTGCATTTACAATATTCATTGATTTTTGCCGTTGAAAAACGTCCAGAAATGATTGAAGCTACTGACTGAATGAAAGGAGCTGGCATCTCACTCTCTTTGAATCTTCTTTATCATGCTAAGAGGAGCAGGAAAAAGCAAAAAAATTCAGAATTGCACCTTGCAATGCGGAGAAATTACTGTTTGTGCATTCACAATATTCATTGATTTTTGCCATTGAAAAACATCCAGAAATGATTGAAGCTACTGACTGAATGAAAGGAGCTGGCATCTCACTCTCTTTGAATCTTCTTTATCATGCTAAGAGGAGCAGGAAAAAGCAAAAAATTTCAGAATTGCACCTTGCAATGCGGAGAAATTACTGTTTGTGCATTTACAATATTCATTGATTTTTGCCATTGAAAAACGTCCAGAAATGATTGAAGGTACTGACTGAATGAAAGGAGCTGGCATCTCACTCTCTTTGAATCTTCTTTATCATGCTAAGAGGAGCAGGAAAAAGCAAAAAATTTCAGAATTGCACCTTGCAATGCGGAGAAATTACTGTTTGTGCATTTACAATATTCATTGATTTTTGCCATTGAAAAACGTCCAGAAATGATTGAAGCTACTGACTGAATGAAAGGAGCTGGCATCTCACTCTCTTTGAATCTTCTTTATCATGCTAAGAGGAGCAGGAAAAAGCAAAAAATTTCAGAATTGCACCTTGCAATGCGGAGAAATTACTGTTTGTGCATTTACAATATTCATTGATTTTTGCCATTGAAAAACATCATGTTATTCATATACAAGAAATGTTTGAAGCTACTGACTGAATGAAAGGAGCTGGCATCTCACTCTCTTTGAATCTTCTTTATCATGCTAAGAGGAGCAGGAAAAAGCAAAAAATTTCAGAATTGCACCTTGCAATGCGGAGAAATTACTGTTTGTGCATTTACAATATTCATTGATTTTTGCCATTGAAAAACGTCCAGAAATGATTGAAGCTACTGACTGAATGAAAGGAGCTGGCATCTCACTCTCTTTGAATCTTCTTTATCATGCTAAGAGGAGCAGGAAAAAGCAAAAAATTTCAGAATTGCACCTTGCAATGCGGAGAAATTACTGTTTGTGCATTTACAATATTCATTGATTTTTGCCATTGAAAAACATCATGTTATTCATATACCAGAAATGATTGAAGCTACTGACTGAATGAAAGGAGCTGGCATCTCACTCTCTTTGAATCTTCTTTATCATGCTAAGAGGAGCAGGAAAAAGCAAAAAATTTCAGAATTGCACCTTGCAATGCGGAGAAATTACTGTTTGTGCATTTACAATATTCATTGATTTTTGCCATTGAAAAACGTCCAGAAATGATTGAAGCTACTGACTGAATGAAATGAGCTGGCATCTCACTCTCTTTGAATCTTCTTTATCATGCTAAGAGGAGCAGGAAAAAGAAAAAAATTTCAGAATTGCACCTTGCAATGCGGAGAAATTACTGTTTGTGCATTTACAATATTCATTGATTTTTGCCATTGAAAAACGTCCAGAAATGATTGAAGCTACTGACTGAATGAAAGGAGCTGGCATCTCACTCTCTTTGAATCTTCTTTATCATGCTAAGAGGAGCAGGAAAAGGCAAAAAATTTCAGAATTGCACCTTGCAATGCGGAGAAATTACTGTTTGTGCATTTACAATATTCATTGATTTTTGCCATTGAAAAACATCATGTTATTCATATACCAGAAATGTTTGAAGCTACTGACTGAATGAAAGGAGCTGGCATCTCACTCTCTTTGAATCTTCTTTATCATGCTAAGAGGAGCAGGAAAAAGCAAAAAATTTCAGAATTGCACCTTGCAATGCGAATAAATTACTGTTTGTGCATTTACAATATTCATTGATTTTTGCCATTGAAAAACATCATGTTATTCATATACCAGAAATGATTGAAGCTACTGACTGAATGAAAGGAGCTGGCATCTCACTCTCTTTGAATCTTCTTTATCATGCTAAGAGGAGCAGGAAAAAGCAAAAAATTTCAGAATTGCACCTTGCAATGCGGAGAAATTACTGTTTGTGCATTTACAATATTCATTGATTTTTGCCATTGAAAAACATCATGTTATTCATATACCAGAAATGATTGAAGCTACTGACTGAATGAAAGGAGCTGGCATCTCACTCTCTTTGAATCTTCTTTATCATGCTAAGAGGAGCAGGAAAAAGCAAAAAATTTCAGAATTGCACCTTGCAATGCGGAGAAATTACTGTTTGTGCATTTACAATATTCATTGATTTTTGCCATTGAAAAACGTCCAGAAATGATTGAAGCTACTGACTGAATGAAAGGAGCTGGCATCTCACTCTCTTTGAATCTTCTTTATCATGCTAAGAGGAGCAGGAAAAAGCAAAAAATTTCAGAATTGCACCTTGCAATGCGGAGAAATTACTGTTTGTGCATTTACAATATTCATTGATTTTTGCCATTGAAAAACATCATGTTATTCATATACCAGAAATGTTTGAAGCTACTGACTGAATGAAAGGAGCTGGCATCTCACTCTCTTTGAATCTTCTTTATCATGCTAAGAGGAGCAGGAAAAAGCAAAAAATTTCAGAATTGCACCTTGCAATGCGGAGAAATTACTGTTTGTGCATTTACAATATTCATTGATTTTTGCCATTGAAAAACGTCCAGAAATGATTGAAGCTACTGACTGAATGAAAGGAGCTGGCATCTCACTCTCTTTGCATCTTCTTTATCATGCTAAGAGGAGCAGAAAAAAGCAAAAAATTTCAGAATTGCACCTTGCAATGCGGAGAAATTACTGTTTGTGCATTTACAATATTCATTGATTTTTGCCATTGAAAAACGTCCAGAAATGATTGAAGCTACTGACTGAATGAAAGGAGCTGGCATCTCACTCTCTTTGAATCTTCTTTATCATGCTAAGAGGAGCAGGAAAAAGCAAAAAATTTCAGAATTGCACCTTGCAATGCGGAGAAATTACTGTTTGTGCATTTACAATATTCATTGATTTTTGCCATTGAAAAACATCATGTTATTCATATACCAGAAATGTTTGAAGCTACTGACTGAATGAAAGAAGCTGGCATCTCACTCTCTTTGAATCTTCTTTATCATGCTAAGAGGAGCAGGAAAAAGCTAAAAATTTCAGAATTGCACCTTGCAATGTGGAGAAATTACTGTTTGTGCATTTACAATATTCATTGATTTTTGCTCTTGAAAAACGTCCAGAAATGATTGAAGCTACTGACTGAATGAAAGGAGCTGGCATCTCACTCTCTTTGAATCTTCTTTATCATGCTAAGAGGAGCAGGAAAAAGCAAAAAAATTCAGAATTGCACCTTGCAATGCGGAGAAATTACTGTTTGTGCATTTACAATATTCATTGATTTTTGCCATTGAAAAACATCATGTTATTCATATACCAGAAATGATTGAAGCTACTGACTGAATGAAAGGAGCTGGCATCTCACGCTCTTTGAATCTTCTTTTTCATGCTAAGAGGAGCAGGAAAAAGCAAAAAATTTCAGAATTGCACGTTGCAATGCGGAGAAATTACTGTTTGTGCATTTACAATATTCATTGATTTTTGCCATTGAAAAACGTCCAGAAATGATTGAAGCTACTGACTGAATGAAAGGAGCTGGCATCTCACTCTCTTTGAATCTTCTTTATCATGCTAAGAGGAGCAGGAAAAAGCAAAAAATTTCAGAATTGCACCTTGCAATGCGGAGAAATTACTGCTTGTGCATTTACAATATTCATTGATTTTTGCCATTGAAAAACGTCCAGAAATGATTGAAGCTACTGACTGAATGAAAGGAGCTGGCATCTCACTCTCTTTGAGTCTTCTTTATCATGCTAAGAGGAGCAGGAAAAAGCAAAAAATTTCAGAATTGCACCTTGCAATGCGGAGAAATTACTGTTTGTGCATTTACAATATTCATTGATTTTTGCCATTGAAAAACGTCCAGAAATGATTGAAGCTACTGACTGAATGAAAGGAGCTGGCATCTCACTCTCTTTGAATCTTCTTTATCATGCTAAGAGGAGCAGGAAAAAGCAAAAAATTTCAGAATTGCACCTTGCAATGCGGAGAAATTACTGTTTGTGCATTTAAAATATTCATTGATTTTTGCCATTGAAAAACGTCCAGAAATGATTGAAGCTACTGACTGAATGAAAGGAGCTGGCATCTCACTCTCTTTGAATCTTCTTTATCATGCTAAGAGGAGCAGGAAAAAGCAAAAAATTTCAGAATTGCACCTTGCAATGCGGAGAAATTACTGTTTGTGCATTTACAATATTCATTGATTTTTGCCGTTGAAAAACGTCCAGAAATGATTGAAGCTACTGACTGAATGAAAGGAGCTGGCATCTCACTCTCTTTGAATCTTCTTTATCATGCTAAGAGGAGCAGGAAAAAGCAAAAAATTTCAGAATTGCACCTTGCAATGCGGAGAAATTACTGTTTGTGCATTTACAATATTCATTGATTTTTGCCATTGAAAAACGTCCAGAAATGATTGAAGCTACTGACTGAATGAAAGGAGCTGGCATCTCACTCTCTTTGAATCTTCTTTATCATGCTAAGAGGAGCAGGAAAAAGCAAAAAATTTCAGAATTGCACCTTGCAATGCGGAGAAATTACTGTTTGTGCATTTACAATATTCATTGATTTTTGCCATTGAAAAACGTCCAGAAATGATTGAAGGTACTGACTGAATGAAAGGAGCTGGCATCTCACTCTCTTTGAATCTTCTTTATCATGCTAAGAGGAGCAGGAAAAAGCAAAAAATTTCAGAATTGCACCTTGCAATGCGGAGAAATTACTGTTTGTGCATTTACAATATTCATTGATTTTTGCCATTGAAAAACGTCCAGAAATGATTGAAGCTACTGACTGAATGAAAGGAGCTGGCATCTCACTCTCTTTGAATCTTCTTTATCATGCTAAGAGGAGCAGGAAAAAGCAAAAAATTTCAGAATTGCACCTTGCAATGCGGAGAAATTACTGTTTGTGCATTTACAATATTCATTGATTTTTGCCATTGAAAAACATCATGTTATTCATATACCAGAAATGTTTGTAGCTACTGACTGAATGAAAGGAGCTGGCATCTCACTCTCTTTGAATCTTCTTTATCATGCTAAGAGGAGCAGGAAAAAGCAAAAAATTTCAGAATTGCACCTTGCAATGCGGAGAAATTACTGTTTGTGCATTTACAATATTCATTGATTTTTGCCATTGAAAAACGTCCAGAAATGATTGAAGCTACTGACTGAATGAAAGGAGCTGGCATCTCACTCTCTTTGAATCTTCTTTATCATGCTAAGAGGAGCAGGAAAAAGCAAAAAATTTCAGAATTGCACCTTGCAATGCGGAGAAATTACTGTTTGTGCATTTACAATATTCATTGATTTTTGCCATTGAAAAACATCATGTTATTCATATACCAGAAATGTTTGAAGCTACTGACTGAATGAAAGGAGCTGGCATCTCACTCTCTTTGAATCTTCTTTATCATGCTAAGAGGAGCAGGAAAAAGCAAAAAATTTCAGAATTGCACCTTGCAATGCGGAGAAATTACTGTTTGTGCATTTACAATATTCATTGATTTTTGCCATTGAAAAACGTCCAGAAATGATTGAAGCTACTGACTGAATGAAAGGAGCTGGCATCTCACTCTCTTTGAATCTTCTTTATCATGCTAAGAGGAGCAGGAAAAAGCAAAAAATTTCAGAATTGCACCTTGCAATGCGGAGAAATTACTGTTTGTGCATTTACAATATTCATTGATTTTTGCCATTGAAAAACATCATGTTATTCATATACCAGAAATGATTGAAGCTACTGACTGAATGAAAGGAGCTGGCATCTCACTCTCTTTGAATCTTCTTTATCATGCCAAGAGGAGCAGGAAAAAGCAAAAAATTTCAGAATTGCACCTTGCAATGCGGAGAAATTACTGTTTGTGCATTTACAATATTCATTGATTTTTGCCATTGAAAAACGTCCAGAAATGATTGAAGCTACTGACTGAATGAAAGGAGCTGGCATCTCACTCTCTTTGAATCTTTTTTATCATGCTAAGAGGAGCAGGAAAAAGCAAAAAATTTCAGAATTGCACCTTGCAATGCGGAGAAATTACTGTTTGTGCATTTACAATATTCATTGATTTTTGCCATTGAAAAACATCATGTTATTCATATACCAGAAATGTTTGAAGCTACTGACTGAATGAAAGGAGCTGGCATCTCACTCTCTTTGAATCTTCTTTATCATGCTAAGAGGAGCAGGAAAAAGCAAAAAATTTCAGAATTGCACCTTGCAATGCGGAGAAATTACTGTTTGTGCATTTACAATATTCATTGATTTTTGCCATTGAAAAACGTCCAGAAATGATTGAAGCTACTGACTGAATGAAAGGAGCTGGCATCTCACTCTCTTTGAATCTTCTTTATCATGCTAAGAGGAGCAGGAAAAGGCAAAAAATTTCAGAATTGCACCTTGCAATGCGGAGAAATTACTGTTTGTGCATTTACAATATTCATTGATTTTTGCCATTGAAAAACATCATGTTATTCATATACCAGAAATGTTTGAAGCTACTGACTGAATGAAAGGAGCTGGCATCTCACTCTCTTTGAATCTTCTTTATCATGCTAAGAGGAGCAGGAAAAAGCAAAAAATTTCAGACTTGCACCTTGCAATGCGAATAAATTACTGTTTGTGCATTTACAATATTCATTGATTTTTGCAATTGAAAAACATCATGTTATTCATATACCAGAAATGATTGAAGCTACTGACTGAATGAAAGGAGCTGGCATCTCACTCTCTTTGAATCTTCTTTATCATGCTAAGAGGAGCAGGAAAAAGCAAAAAATTTCAGAATTGCACCTTGCAATGCGGAGAAATTACTGTTTGTGCATTTACAATATTCATTGATTTTTGCCATTGAAAAACATCATGTTATTCATATACCAGAAATGATTGAAGCTACTGACTGAATGAAAGGAGCTGGCATCTCACTCTCTTTGAATCTTCTTTATCATGCTAAGAGGAGCAGGAAAAAGCAAAAAATTTCAGAATTGCACCTTGCAATGCGGAGAAATTACTGTTTGTGCATTTACAATATTCATTGATTTTTGCCATTGAAAAACGTCCAGAAATGATTGAAGCTACTGACTGAATGAAAGGAGCTGGCATCCCACTCTCTTTGAATCTTCTTTATCATGCTAAGAGGAGCAGGAAAAAGCAAAAAATTTCAGAATTGCACCTTGCAATGCGGAGAAATTACTGTTTGTGCATTTACAATATTCATTGATTTTTGCCATTGAAAAACATCATGTTATTCATATACCAGAAATGTTTGAAGCTACTGACTGAATGAAAGGAGCTGGCATCTCACTCTCTTTGAATCTTCTTTATCATGCTAAGAGGAGCAGGAAAAAGCAAAAAATTTCAGAATTGCACCTTGCAATGCGGAGAAATTACTGTTTGTGCATTTACAATATTCATTGATTTTTGCCATTGAAAAACGTCCAGAAATGATTGAAGCTACTGACTGAAGGAAAGGAGCTGGCATCTCACTCTCTTTGAATCTTCTTTATCATGCTAAGAGGAGCAGGAAAAAGCAAAAAATTTCAGAATTGCACCTTGCAATGCGGAGAAATTACTGTTTGTGCATTTACAATATTCATTGATTTTTGCCATTGAAAAACGTCCAGAAATGATTGAAGCTACTGACTGAATGAAAGGAGCTGGCATCTCACTCTCTTTGAATCTTCTTTATCATGCTAAGAGGAGCAGGAAAAAGCAAAAAATTTCAGAATTGCACCTTGCAATGCGGAGAAATTACTGTTTGTGCATTTACAATATTCATTGATTTTTGCATTGAAAAACATCATGTTATTCAAATACCAGAAATGATTGAAGCTACTGACTGAATGAAAGAAGCTGGCATCTCACTCTCTTTGAATCTTCTTTATCATGCTAAGAGGAGCAGGAAAAAGCAAAAAATTTCAGAATTGCACCTTGCAATGCGGAGAAATTACTGTTTGTGCATTTACAATATTCATTGATTTTTGCCATTGAAAAACGTCCAGAAATGATTGAAGCTACTGACTGAATGAAAGGAGCTGGCATCTCACTCTCTTTGAATCTTCTTTATCATGCTAAGAGGAGCAGGAAAAAGTAAAAAATTTCAGAATTGCACCTTGCAATGTGGAGAAATTACTGTTTGTGCATTTACAATATTCATTGATTTTTGCCATTGAAAAACGTCCAGAAATGATTGAAGCTACTGACTGAATGAAAGGAGCTGGCATCTCACTCTCTTTGAATCTTCTTTATCATGCTAAGAGGAGCAGGAAAAAGCAAAAAAATTCAGAATTGCACCTTGCAATGCGGAGAAATTACTGTTTGTGCATTTACAATATTCATTGATTTTTGCCATTGAAAAACATCATGTTATTCATATACCAGAAATGATTGAAGCTACTGACTGAATGAAAGGAGCTGGCATCTCACGCTCTTTGAATCTTCTTTTTCATGCTAAGAGGAGCAGGAAAAAGCAAAAAATTTCAGAATTGCACCTTGCAATGCGGAGAAATTACTGTTTGTGCATTTACAATATTCATTGATTTTTGCCATTGAAAAACGTCCAGAAATGATTGAAGCTACTGACTGAATGAAAGGAGCTGGCATCTCACTCTCTTTGAATCTTCTTTATCATGCTAAGAGGAGCAGGAAAAAGCAAAAAATTTCAGAATTGCACCTTGCAATGCGGAGAAATTACTGCTTGTGCATTTACAATATTCATTGATTTTTGCCATTGAAAAACGTCCAGAAATGATTGAAGCTACTGACTGAATGAAAGGAGCTGGCATCTCACTCTCTTTGAGTCTTCTTTATCATGCTAAGAGGAGCAGGAAAAAGCAAAAAATTTCAGAATTGCACCTTGCAATGCGGAGAAATTACTGTTTGTGCATTTACAATATTCATTGATTTTTGCCATTGAAAAACGTCCAGAAATGATTGAAGCTACTGACTGAATGAAAGGAGCTGGCATCTCACTCTCTTTGAATCTTCTTTATCATGCTAAGAGGAGCAGGAAAAAGCAAAAAATTTCAGAATTGCACCTTGCAATGCGGAGAAATTACTGTTTGTGCATTTACAATATTCATTGATTTTTGCCATTGAAAAACGTCCAGAAATGATTGAAGCTACTGACTGAATGAAAGGAGCTGGCATCTCACTCTCTTTGAATCTTCTTTATCATGCTAAGAGGAGCAGGAAAAAGCAAAAAATTTCAGAATTGCACCTTGCAATGCGGAGAAATTACTGTTTGTGCATTTACAATACTCATTGATTTTTGCCGTTGAAAAACGTCCAGAAATGATTGAAGCTACTGACTGAATGAAAGGAGCTGGCATCTCACTCTCTTTGAATCTTCTTTATCATGCTAAGAGGAGCAGGAAAAAGCAAAAAATTTCAGAATTGCACCTTGCAATGCGGAGAAATTACTGTTTGTGCATTTACAATATTCATTGATTTTTGCCATTGAAAAACGTCCAGAAATCATTGAAGCTACTGACTGAATGAAAGGAGCTGGCATCTCACTCTCTTTGAATCTTCTTTATCATGCTAAGAGGAGCAGGAAAAAGCAAAAAATTTCAGAATTGCACCTTGCAATGCGGAGAAATTACTGTTTGTGCATTTACAATATTCATTGATTTTTGCCATTGAAAAACGTCCAGAAATGATTGAAGGTACTGACTGAATGAAAGGAGCTGGCATCTCACTCTCTTTGAATCTTCTTTATCATGCTAAGAGGAGCAGGAAAAAGCAAAAAATTTCAGAATTGCACCTTGCAATGCGGAGAAATTACTGTTTGTGCATTTACAATATTCATTGATTTTTGCCATTGAAAAACGTCCAGAAATGATTGAAGCTACTGACTGAATGAAAGGAGCTGGCATCTCACTCTCTTTGAATCTTCTTTATCATGCTAAGAGGAGCAGGAAAAAGCAAAAAATTTCAGAATTGCACCTTGCAATGCGGAGAAATTACTGTTTGTGCATTTACAATATTCATTGATTTTTGCCATTGAAAAACATCATGTTATTCATATACCAGAAATGTTTGAAGCTACTGACTGAATGAAAGGAGCTGGCATCTCACTCTCTTTGAATCTTCTTTATCATGCTAAGAGGAGCAGGAAAAAGCAAAAAATTTCAGAATTGCACCTTGCAATGCGGAGAAATTACTGTTTGTGCATTTACAACATTCATTGATTTTTGCCATTGAAAAACGTCCAGAAATGATTGAAGCTACTGACTGAATGAAAGGAGCTGGCATCTCACTCTCTTTGAATCTTCTTTATCATGCTAAGAGGAGCAGGAAAAAGCAAAAAATTTCAGGATTGCACCTTGCAATGCGGAGAAATTACTGTTTGTGCATTTACAATATTCATTGATTTTTGCCATTGAAAAACATCATGTTATTCATATACCAGAAATGATTGAAGCTACTGACTGAATGAAAGGAGCTGGCATCTCACTCTCTTTGAATCTTCTTTATCATGCTAAGAGGAGCAGGAAAAAGCAAAAAATTTCAGAATTGCACCTTGCAATGCGGAGAAATTACTGTTTGTGCATTTACAATATTCATTGATTTTTGCCATTGAAAAACGTCCAGAAATGATTGAAGCTACTGACTGAATGAAAGGAGCTGGCATCTCACTCTCTTTGAATCTTCTTTATCATGCTAAGAGGAGCAGGAAAAAGCAAAAAATTTCAGAATTGCACCTTGCAATGCGGAGAAATTACTGTTTGTGCATTTACAATATTCATTGATTTTTGCCATTGAAAAACATCATGTTATTCATATACCAGAAATGTTTGAAGCTACTGACTGAATGAAAGGAGCTGGCATCTCACTCTCTTTGAATCTTCTTTATCATGCTAAGAGGAGCAGGAAAAAGCAAAAAAATTCAGAATTGCACCTTGCAATGCGGAGAAATTACTGTTTGTGCATTTACAATATTCATTGATTTTTGCCATTGAAAAACGTCCAGAAATGATTGAAGCTACTGACTGAATGAAAGGAGCTGGCATCTCACTCTCTTTGAATCTTCTTTATCATGCTAAGAGGAGCAGGAAAAGGCAAAAAATTTCAGAATTGCACCTTGCAATGCGGAGAAATTACTGTTTGTGCATTTACAATATTCATTGATTTTTGCCATTGAAAAACATCATGTTATTCATATACCAGAAATGTTTGAAGCTACTGACTGAATGAAAGGAGCTGGCATCTCACTCTCTTTGAATCTTCTTTATCATGCTAAGAGGAGCAGGAAAAAGCAAAAAATTTCAGAATTGCACCTTGCAATGCGAATAAATTACTGTTTGTGCATTTACAATATTCATTGATTTTTGCCATTGAAAAACATCATGTTATTCATATACCAGAAATGATTGAAGCTACTGACTGAATGAAAGGAGCTGGCATCTCACTCTCTTTGAATCTTCTTTATCATGCTAAGAGGAGCAGGAAAAAGCAAAAAATTTCAGAATTGCACCTTGCAATGCGGAGAAATTAATGTTTGTGCATTTACAATATTCATTGATTTTTGCCATTGAAAAACGTCCAGAAATGATTGAAGCTATTGACTGAATGAAAGGAGCTGGCATCTCACTCTCTTTGAATCTTCTTTATCATGCTAAGAGGAGCAGGAAAAAGCAAAAAATTTCAGAATTGCACCTTGCAATGCGGAGAACTTACTGTTTGTGCATTTACAATATTGATTGATTTTTGCCATTGAAAAACATCATGTTATTCATATACCAGAAATGTTTGAAGCTACTGACTGAATGAAAGGAGCTGGCATCTCACTCTCTTTGAATCTTCTTTATCATGCTAAGAGGAGCAGGAAAAAGCAAAAAATTTCAGAATTGCACCTTGCAATGCGGAGAAATTACTGTTTGTGCATTTACAATATTAATTGATTTTTGCCATTGAAAAACGTCCAGAAATGATTGAAGCTACTGACTGAATGAAAGGAGCTGGCATCTCACTCTCTTTGAATCTTCTTTATCATGCTAAGAGGAGCAGGAAAAAGCAAAAAATTTCAGAATTGCACCTTGCAATGCGGAGAAATTACTGTTTGTGCATTTACAATATTCATTGATTTTTGCCATTGAAAAACGTCCAGAAATGATTGAAGCTACTGACTGAATGAAAGGAGCTGGCATCTCACTCTCTTTGAATCTTCTTTATCATGCTAAGAGGAGCAGGAAAAAGCAAAAAATTTCAGAATTGCACCTTGCAATGCGGAGAAATTACTGTTTGTGCATTTACAATATTCATTGATTTTTGCCATTGAAAAACATCATGTTATTCGTATACCAGAAATGTTTGAAGCTACTGACTGAATGAAAGAAGCTGGCATCTCACTCTCTTTGAATCTTCTTTATCATGCTAAGAGGAGCAGGAAAAAGCAAAAAATTTCAGAATTGCACCTTGCAATGCGGAGAAATTACTGTTTGTGCATTTACAATATTCATTGATTTTTGCCATTGAAAAACGTCCAGAAATGATTGAAGCTACTGACTGAATGAAAGGAGCTGGCATCTCACTCTCTTTGAATCTTCTTTATCATGCTAAGAGGAGCAGGAAAAAGCAAAAAATTTCAGAATTGCACCTTGCAATGTGGAGAAATTACTGTTTGTGCATTTACAATATTCATTGATTTTTGCCATTGAAAAACATCATGTTATTCATATACCAGAAATGTTTGAAGCTACTGACTGAATGAAAGGAGCTGGCATCTCACTCTCTTTGAATCTTCTTTATCATGCTAAGAGGAGCAGGAAAAAGCAAAAAATTTCAGAATTGCACCTTGCAATGCGGAGAAATTACTGTTTGTGCATTTACAATATTCATTGATTTTTGGCATTGAAAAACGTCCAGAAATCATTGAAGCTACTGACTGAATGAAAGGAGCTGGCATCTCACTCTCTTTGAATCTTCTTTATCATGCTAAGAGGAGCAGGAAAAAGCAAAAAATTTCAGAATTGCACCTTGCAATGCGGAGAAATTACTGTTTGTGCATTTACAATATTCATTGATTTTTGCCATTGAAAAACGTCCAGAAATGATTGAAGCTACTGACTGAAGGAAAGGAGCTGGCATCTCACTCTCTTTGAATCTGCTTTATCATGCTAAGAGGAGCAGGAAAAAGCAAAAAAATTCAGAATTGCACCTTGCAATGCGGAGAAATTACTGTTTGTGCATTTACAATATTCATTGATTTTTGCCATTGAAAAACATCATGTTATTCATCTACCAGAAATGATTGAAGCTACTGACTGAATGAAAGGAGCTGGCATCTCACTCTCTTTGAATCTTCTTTTTCATGCTAAGAGGAGCAGGAAAAAGTAAAAAATTTCAGAATTGCACCTTGCAATGCGGAGAAATTACTGTTTGTGCATTTACAATATTCATTGATTTTTGCCATTGAAAAACGTCCAGAAATGATTGAAGCTACTGACTGAATGAAAGGAGCTGGCATCTCAGTCTCTTTGAATCTTCTTTATCATGCTAAGAGG
This sequence comes from Phyllobates terribilis, assembly GCF_046119375.1. Taxonomy (NCBI): domain Eukaryota; kingdom Metazoa; phylum Chordata; class Amphibia; order Anura; family Dendrobatidae; genus Phyllobates; species Phyllobates terribilis. The sequence continues at coordinate 275,246 of NW_027364017.1, read as the reverse complement.
AGCAGGAAAAAGCAAAAAATTTCAGAATTGCACCTTGCAATACGGAGAAATTACTGTTTGTGCATTTACAATATTCATTGATTTTTGCCATTGAAAAATGTCCAGAAATGATTGAAGCTATTGACTGAATGAAAGGAGCTGGCATCTAAATCTCTTTGAATCTTCTTTATCATGCTAAGAGGAGCAGGAAAAAGCAAAAAATTTCAGAATTGCACCTTGCAATGCGGAGAAATTACTGTTTGTGCATTTACAATATTCATTGATTTTTGCCGTTGAAAAACGTCCAGAAATGATTGAAGCTACTGACTGAATGAAAGGAGCTGGCAACTCACTCTCTTTGAATCTTCTTTATCATGCTAAGCGGAGCAGGAAAAAGCAAAAAATTTCAGAATTGCACCTTGCAATGCGGAGAAATTACTGTTTGTGCATTTACAATATTCATTGATTTTTGCCATTGAAAAACGTCCAGAAATGATTGAAGCTACTGACTGAATGAAAGGAGCTGGCATCTCACTCTCTTTGAATCTTCTTTATCATGCTAAGAGGAGCAGGAAAAAGCAAAAAATTTCAGAATTGCACCTTGCAATGCGGAGAAATTACTGTTTGTGCATTTACAATATTCATTGATTTTTGCCATTGAAAAACATCATGTTATTCATATACCAGAAATGTTTGAAGCTACTGACTGAATGAAAGAAGCTGGCATCTCACTCTCTTTGAATCTTCTTTATCATGCTAAGAGGAGCAGGAAAAAGCAAAAAATTTCAGAATTGCACCTTGCAATGCGGAGAAATTACTGTTTGTGCATTTACAATATTCATTGATTTTTGCCATTGAAAAACGTCCAGAAATGATTGAAGCTACTGACTGAATGAAAGGAGCTGGCATCTCACTCTCTTTGAATCTTCTTTATCATGCTAAGAGGAGCAGGAAAAAGCAAAAAATTTCAGAATTGCACCTTGCAATGTGGAGAAATTACTGTTTGTGCATTTACAATATTCATTGATTTTTGCCATTGAAAAACATCATGTTATTCATATACCAGAAATGTTTGAAGCTACTGACTGAATGAAAGGAGCTGGCATCTCACTCTCTTTGAATCTTCTTTATCATGCTAAGAGGAGCAGGAAAAAGCAAAAAATTTCAGAATTGCACCTTGCAATGCGGAGAAATTGCTGTTTGTGCATTTACAATATTCATTGATTTTTGCCATTGAAAAACATCCAGAAATCATTGAAGCTACTGACTGAATGAAAGGAGCTGGCATCTCACTCTCTTTGAATCTTCTTTATCATGCTAAGAGGAGCAGGAAAAAGCAAAAAATTTCAGAATTGCACCTTGCAATGCGGAGAAATTACTGTTTGTGCATTTACAATATTCATTGATTTTTGCCATTGAAAAACGTCCAGAAATGATTGAAGCTACTGACTGAAGGAAAGGAGCTGGCATCTCACTCTCTTTGAATCTTCTTTATCATGCTAAGAGGAGCAGGAAAAAGCAAAAAAATTCAGAATTGCACCTTGCAATGCGGAGAAATTACTGTTTGTGCATTTACAATATTCATTGATTTTTGCCATTGAAAAACATCATGTTATTCATCTACCAGAAATGATTGAAGCTACTGACTGAATGAAAGGAGCTGGCATCTCACTCTCTTTGAATCTTCTTTTTCATGCTAAGAGGAGCAGGAAAAAGTAAAAAATTTCAGAATTGCACCTTGCAATGCGGAGAAATTACTGTTTGTGCATTTACAATATTCATTGATTTTTGCCATTGAAAAACGTCCAGAAATGATTGAAGCTACTGACTGAATGAAAGGAGCTGGCATCTCAGTCTCTTTGAATCTTCTTTATCATGCTAAGAGGAGCAGGAAAAAGCAAAAAATTTCAGAATTGCACCTTGCAATACGGAGAAATTACTGTTTGTGCATTTACAATATTCATTGATTTTTGCCATTGAAAAATGTCCAGAAATGAATGAAGCTATTGACTGAATGAAAGGAGCTGGCATCTAAATCTCTTTGAATCTTCTTTATCATGCTAAGAGGAGCAGGAAAAAGCAAAAAATTTCAGAATTGCACCTTGCAATGCGGAGAAATTACTGTTTGTGCATTTACAATATTCATTGATTTTTGCCGTTGAAAAACGTCCAGAAATGATTGAAGCTACTGACTGAATGAAAGGAGCTGGCAACTCACTCTCTTTGAATCTTCTTTATCATGCTAAGAGGAGCAGGAAAAAGCAAAAAATTTCAGAATTGCACCTTGCAATGCGGAGAAATTACTGTTTGTGCATTTACAATATTCATTGATTTTTGCCATTGAAAAACGTCCAGAAATGATTGAAGCTACTGACTGAATGAAAGGAGCTGGCATCTCACTCTCTTTGAATCTTCTTTATCATGCTAAGAGGAGCAGGAAAAAGCAAAAAAATTCAGAATTGCACCTTGCAATGCGGAGAAATTACTGTTTGTGCATTTACAATATTCATTGATTTTTGCCATTGAAAAACATCATGTTATTCATATACCAGAAATGATTGAAGCTACTGACTGAATGAAAGGAGCTGGCATCTCACTCTCTTTGAATCTTCTTTATCATGCTAAGAGGAGCAGGAAAAAGCAAAAAATTTCAGAATTGCACCTTGCAATGCGGAGAAATTACTGTTTGTGCATTTACAATATTCATTGATTTTTGCCATTGAAAAACGTCCAGAAATGATTGAAGCTACTGACTGAATGAAAGGAGCTGGCATCTCACTCTCTTTGAATCTTCTTTATCATGCTAAGAGGAGCAGGAAAAAGCAAAAAATTTCAGAATTGCACCTTGCAATGCGGAGAAATTACTGTTTGTGCATTTACAATATTCATTGATTTTTGCCATTGAAAAACATCATGTTATTCATATACCAGAAATGATTGAAGCTACTGACTGAATGAAAGGAGCTGGCATCTCACTCTCTTTGAATCTTCTTTATCATGCTAAGAGGAGCAGGAAAAAGCAAAAAATTTCAGAATTGCACCTTGCAATGCGGAGAAATTACTGTTTGTGCATTTACAATATTCATTGATTTTTGCCATTGAAAAACGTCCAGAAATGATTGAAGCTACTGACTGAATGAAAGGAGCTGGCATCTCACTCTCTTTGAATCTTCTTTATCATGCTAAGAGGAGCAGGAAAAAGCAAAAAATTTCAGAATTGCACCTTGCAATGTGGAGAAATTACTGTTTGTGCATTTACAATATTCATTGATTTTTGCCATTGAAAAACATCATGTTATTCATATACCAGAAATGTTTGAAGCTACTGACTGAATGAAAGGAGCTGGCATCTCACTCTCTTTGAATCTTCTTTATCATGCTAAGAGGAGCAGGAAAAAGCAAAAAATTTCAGAATTGCACCTTGCAATGCGGAGAAATTACTGTTTGTGCATTTACAATATTCATTGATTTTTGCCATTGAAAAACGTCCAGAAATCATTGAAGCTACTGAATGAATGAAAGGAGCTGGCATCTCACTCTCTTTGAATCTTCTTTATCATGCTAAGAGGAGCAGGAAAAAGCAAAAAATTTCAGAATTGCACCTTGCAATGCGGAGAAATTACTGTTTGTGCATTTACAATATTCATTGATTTTTGCCATTGAAAAACGTCCAGAAATGATTGAAGCTACTGACTGAATGAAAGGAGCTGGCATCTCACTCTCTTTGAATCTTCTTTATCATGCTAAGAGGAGCAGGAAAAAGCAAAAAAATTCAGAATTGCACCTTGCAATGCGGAGAAATTACTGTTTGTGCATTTACAATATTCATTGATTTTTGCCATTGAAAAACATCATGTTATTCATCTACCAGAAATGATTGAAGCTACTGACTGAATGAAAGGAGCTGGCATCTCACTCTCTTTGAATCTTCTTTTTCATGCTAAGAGGAGCAGGAAAAAGTAAAAAATTTCAGAATTGCACCTTGCAATGCGGAGAAATTACTGTTTGTGCATTTACAATATTCATTGATTTTTGCCATTGAAAAACGTCCAGAAATGATTGAAGCTACTGACTGAATGAAAGGAGCTGGCATCTCAGTCTCTTTGAATCTTCTTTATCATGCTAAGAGGAGCAGGAAAAAGCAAAAAATTTCAGAATTGCACCTTGCAATACGGAGAAATTACTGTTTGTGCATTTACAATATTCATTGATTTTTGCCATTGAAAAATGTCCAGAAATGATTGAAGCTATTGACTGAATGAAAGGAGCTGGCATCTAAATCTCTTTGAATCTTCTTTATCATGCTAAGAGGAGCAGGAAAAAGCAAAAAATTTCAGAATTGCACCTTGCAATGCGGAGAAATTACTGTTTGTGCATTTACAATATTCATTGATTTTTGCCATTGAAAAACGTCCAGAAATCATTGAAGCTACTGAATGAATGAAAGGAGCTGGCATCTCACTCTCTTTGAATCTTCTTTATCATGCTAAGAGGAGCGGGAAAAAGCAAAAAATTTCAGAATTGCACCTTGCAATGCGGAGAAATTACTGTTTGTGCATTTACAATATTCATTGATTTTTGCCATTGAAAAACGTCCAGAAATGATTGAAGCTACTGACTGAATGAAAGGAGCTGGCATCTCACTCTCTTTGAATCTTCTTTATCATGCTAAGAGGAGCAGGAAAAAGCAAAAAAATTCAGAATTGCACCTTGCAATGCGGAGAAATTACTGTTTGTGCATTTACAATATTCATTGATTTTTGCCATTGAAAAACATCATGTTATTCATCTACCAGAAATGATTGAAGCTACTGACTGAATGAAAGGAGCTGGCATCTCACTCTCTTTGAATCTTCTTTTTCATGCTAAGAGGAGCAGGAAAAAGTAAAAAATTTCAGAATTGCACCTTGCAATGCGGAGAAATTACTGTTTGTGCATTTACAATATTCATTGATTTTTGCCATTGAAAAACGTCCAGAAATGATTGAAGCTACTGACTGAATGAAAGGAGCTGGCATCTCAGTCTCTTTGAATCTTCTTTATCATGCTAAGAGGAGCAGGAAAAAGCAAAAAATTTCAGAATTGCACCTTGCAATACGGAGAAATTACTGTTTGTGCATTTACAATATTCATTGATTTTTGCCATTGAAAAATGTCCAGAAATGATTGAAGCTATTGACTGAATGAAAGGAGCTGGCATCTAAATCTCTTTGAATCTTCTTTATCATGCTAAGAGGAGCAGGAAAAAGCAAAAAATTTCAGAATTGCACCTTGCAATGCGGAGAAATTACTGTTTGTGCATTTACAATATTCATTGATTTTTGCCGTTGAAAAACGTCCAGAAATGATTGAAGCTACTGACTGAATGAAAGGAGCTGGCAACTCACTCTCTTTGAATCTTCTTTATCATGCTAAGAGGAGCAGGAAAAAGCAAAAAATTTCAGAATTGCACCTTGCAATGCGGAGAAATTACTGTTTGTGCATTTACAATATTCATTGATTTTTGCCATTGAAAAACGTCCAGAAATGATTGAAGCTACTGACTGAATGAAAGGAGCTGGCATCTCACTCTCTTTGAATCTTCTTTATCATGCTAAGAGGAGCAGGAAAAAGCAAAAAATTTCAGAATTGCACCTTGCAATGCGGAGAAATTACTGTTTGTGCATTTACAATATTCATTGATTTTTGCCATTGAAAAACATCATGTTATTCATATACCAGAAATGTTTGAAGCTACTGACTGAATGAAAGAAGCTGGCATCTCACTCTCTTTGAATCTTCTTTATCATGCTAAGAGGAGCAGGAAAAAGCAAAAAAATTCAGAATTGCACCTTGCAATGCGGAGAAATTACTGTTTGTGCATTTACAATATTCATTGATTTTTGCCATTGAAAAACATCATGTTATTCATCTACCAGAAATGATTGAAGCTACTGACTGAATGAAAGGAGCTGGCATCTCACTCTCTTTGAATCTTCTTTTTCATGCTAAGAGGAGCAGGAAAAAGTAAAAAATTTCAGAATTGCACCTTGCAATGCGGAGAAATTACTGTTTGTGCATTTACAATATTCATTGATTTTTGCCATTGAAAAACGTCCAGAAATGATTGAAGCTACTGACTGAATGAAAGGAGCTGGCATCTCAGTCTCTTTGAATCTTCTTTATCATGCTAAGAGGAGCAGGAAAAAGCAAAAAATTTCAGAATTGCACCTTGCAATACGGAGAAATTACTGTTTGTGCATTTACAATATTCATTGATTTTTGCCATTGAAAAATGTCCAGAAATGAATGAAGCTATTGACTGAATGAAAGGAGCTGGCATCTAAATCTCTTTGAATCTTCTTTATCATGCTAAGAGGAGCAGGAAAAAGCAAAAAATTTCAGAATTGCACCTTGCAATGCGGAGAAATTACTGTTTGTGCATTTACAATATTCATTGATTTTTGCCGTTGAAAAACGTCCAGAAATGATTGAAGCTACTGACTGAATGAAAGGAGCTGGCAACTCACTCTCTTTGAATCTTCTTTATCATGCTAAGAGGAGCAGGAAAAAGCAAAAAATTTCAGAATTGCACCTTGCAATGCGGAGAAATTACTGTTTGTGCATTTACAATATTCATTGATTTTTGCCATTGAAAAACGTCCAGAAATGATTGAAGCTACTGACTGAATGAAAGGAGCTGGCATCTCACTCTCTTTGAATCTTCTTTATCATGCTAAGAGGAGCAGGAAAAAGCAAAAAAATTCAGAATTGCACCTTGCAATGCGGAGAAATTACTGTTTGTGCATTTACAATATTCATTGATTTTTGCCATTGAAAAACATCATGTTATTCATATACCAGAAATGATTGAAGCTACTGACTGAATGAAAGGAGCTGGCATCTCACTCTCTTTGAATCTTCTTTATCATGCTAAGAGGAGCAGGAAAAAGCAAAAAATTTCAGAATTGCACCTTGCAATGCGGAGAAATTACTGTTTGTGCATTTACAATATTCATTGATTTTTGCCATTGAAAAACGTCCAGAAATGATTGAAGCTACTGACTGAATGAAAGGAGCTGGCATCTCACTCTCTTTGAATCTTCTTTATCATGCTAAGAGGAGCAGGAAAAAGCAAAAAATTTCAGAATTGCACCTTGCAATGCGGAGAAATTACTGTTTGTGCATTTACAATATTCATTGATTTTTGCCATTGAAAAACATCATGTTATTCATATACCAGAAATGATTGAAGCTACTGACTGAATGAAAGGAGCTGGCATCTCACTCTCTTTGAATCTTCTTTATCATGCTAAGAGGAGCAGGAAAAAGCAAAAAATTTCAGAATTGCACCTTGCAATGCGGAGAAATTACTGTTTGTGCATTTACAATATTCATTGATTTTTGCCATTGAAAAACGTCCAGAAATGATTGAAGCTACTGACTGAATGAAAGGAGCTGGCATCTCACTCTCTTTGAATCTTCTTTATCATGCTAAGAGGAGCAGGAAAAAGCAAAAAATTTCAGAATTGCACCTTGCAATGTGGAGAAATTACTGTTTGTGCATTTACAATATTCATTGATTTTTGCCATTGAAAAACATCATGTTATTCATATACCAGAAATGTTTGAAGCTACTGACTGAATGAAAGGAGCTGGCATCTCACTCTCTTTGAATCTTCTTTATCATGCTAAGAGGAGCAGGAAAAAGCAAAAAATTTCAGAATTGCACCTTGCAATGCGGAGAAATTACTGTTTGTGCATTTACAATATTCATTGATTTTTGCCATTGAAAAACGTCCAGAAATCATTGAAGCTACTGAATGAATGAAAGGAGCTGGCATCTCACTCTCTTTGAATCTTCTTTATCATGCTAAGAGGAGCAGGAAAAAGCAAAAAATTTCAGAATTGCACCTTGCAATGCGGAGAAATTACTGTTTGTGCATTTACAATATTCATTGATTTTTGCCATTGAAAAACGTCCAGAAATGATTGAAGCTACTGACTGAATGAAAGGAGCTGGCATCTCACTCTCTTTGAATCTTCTTTATCATGCTAAGAGGAGCAGGAAAAAGCAAAAAAATTCAGAATTGCACCTTGCAATGCGGAGAAATTACTGTTTGTGCATTTACAATATTCATTGATTTTTGCCATTGAAAAACATCATGTTATTCATCTACCAGAAATGATTGAAGCTACTGACTGAATGAAAGGAGCTGGCATCTCACTCTCTTTGAATCTTCTTTTTCATGCTAAGAGGAGCAGGAAAAAGTAAAAAATTTCAGAATTGCACCTTGCAATGCGGAGAAATTACTGTTTGTGCATTTACAATATTCATTGATTTTTGCCATTGAAAAACGTCCAGAAATGATTGAAGCTACTGACTGAATGAAAGGAGCTGGCATCTCAGTCTCTTTGAATCTTCTTTATCATGCTAAGAGGAGCAGGAAAAAGCAAAAAATTTCAGAATTGCACCTTGCAATACGGAGAAATTACTGTTTGTGCATTTACAATATTCATTGATTTTTGCCATTGAAAAATGTCCAGAAATGATTGAAGCTATTGACTGAATGAAAGGAGCTGGCATCTAAATCTCTTTGAATCTTCTTTATCATGCTAAGAGGAGCAGGAAAAAGCAAAAAATTTCAGAATTGCACCTTGCAATGCGGAGAAATTACTGTTTGTGCATTTACAATATTCATTGATTTTTGCCATTGAAAAACGTCCAGAAATCATTGAAGCTACTGAATGAATGAAAGGAGCTGGCATCTCACTCTCTTTGAATCTTCTTTATCATGCTAAGAGGAGCAGGAAAAAGCAAAAAATTTCAGAATTGCACCTTGCAATGCGGAGAAATTACTGTTTGTGCATTTACAATATTCATTGATTTTTGCCATTGAAAAACGTCCAGAAATGATTGAAGCTACTGACTGAATGAAAGGAGCTGGCATCTCACTCTCTTTGAATCTTCTTTATCATGCTAAGAGGAGCAGGAAAAAGCAAAAAAATTCAGAATTGCACCTTGCAATGCGGAGAAATTACTGTTTGTGCATTTACAATATTCATTGATTTTTGCCATTGAAAAACATCATGTTATTCATCTACCAGAAATGATTGAAGCTACTGACTGAATGAAAGGAGCTGGCATCTCACTCTCTTTGAATCTTCTTTTTCATGCTAAGAGGAGCAGGAAAAAGTAAAAAATTTCAGAATTGCACCTTGCAATGCGGAGAAATTACTGTTTGTGCATTTACAATATTCATTGATTTTTGCCATTGAAAAACGTCCAGAAATGATTGAAGCTACTGACTGAATGAAAGGAGCTGGCATCTCAGTCTCTTTGAATCTTCTTTATCATGCTAAGAGGAGCAGGAAAAAGCAAAAAATTTCAGAATTGCACCTTGCAATACGGAGAAATTACTGTTTGTGCATTTACAATATTCATTGATTTTTGCCATTGAAAAATGTCCAGAAATGATTGAAGCTATTGACTGAATGAAAGGAGCTGGCATCTAAATCTCTTTGAATCTTCTTTATCATGCTAAGAGGAGCAGGAAAAAGCAAAAAATTTCAGAATTGCACCTTGCAATGCGGAGAAATTACTGTTTGTGCATTTACAATATTCATTGATTTTTGCCGTTGAAAAACGTCCAGAAATGATTGAAGCTACTGACTGAATGAAAGGAGCTGGCAACTCACTCTCTTTGAATCTTCTTTATCATGCTAAGAGGAGCAGGAAAAAGCAAAAAATTTCAGAATTGCACCTTGCAATGCGGAGAAATTACTGTTTGTGCATTTACAATATTCATTGATTTTTGCCATTGAAAAACGTCCAGAAATGATTGAAGCTACTGACTGAATGAAAGGAGCTGGCATCTCACTCTCTTTGAATCTTCTTTATCATGCTAAGAGGAGCAGGAAAAAGCAAAAAATTTCAGAATTGCACCTTGCAATGCGGAGAAATTACTGTTTGTGCATTTACAATATTCATTGATTTTTGCCATTGAAAAACATCATGTTATTCATATACCAGAAATGTTTGAAGCTACTGACTGAATGAAAGAAGCTGGCATCTCACTCTCTTTGAATCTTCTTTATCATGCTAAGAGGAGCAGGAAAAAGCAAAAAATTTCAGAATTGCACCTTGCAATGCGGAGAAATTACTGTTTGTGCATTTACAATATTCATTGATTTTTGCCATTGAAAAACGTCCAGAAATGATTGAAGCTACTGACTGAATGAAAGGAGCTGGCATCTCACTCTCTTTGAATCTTCTTTATCATGCTAAGAGGAGCAGGAAAAAGCAAAAAATTTCAGAATTGCACCTTGCAATGTGGAGAAATTACTGTTTGTGCATTTACAATATTCATTGATTTTTGCCATTGAAAAACATCATGTTATTCATATACCAGAAATGTTTGAAGCTACTGACTGAATGAAAGGAGCTGGCATCTCACTCTCTTTGAATCTTCTTTATCATGCTAAGAGGAGCAGGAAAAAGCAAAAAATTTCAGAATTGCACCTTGCAATGCGGAGAAATTGCTGTTTGTGCATTTACAATATTCATTGATTTTTGCCATTGAAAAACGTCCAGAAATCATTGAAGCTACTGACTGAATGAAAGGAGCTGGCATCTCACTCTCTTTGAATCTTCTTTATCATGCTAAGAGGAGCAGGAAAAAGCAAAAAATTTCAGAATTGCACCTTGCAATGCGGAGAAATTACTGTTTGTGCATTTACAATATTCATTGATTTTTGCCATTGAAAAACGTCCAGAAATGATTGAAGCTACTGACTGAAGGAAAGGAGCTGGCATCTCACTCTCTTTGAATCTTCTTTATCATGCTAAGAGGAGCAGGAAAAAGCAAAAAAATTCAGAATTGCACCTTGCAATGCGGAGAAATTACTGTTTGTGCATTTACAAAATTCATTGATTTTTGCCATTGAAAAACATCATGTTATTCATCTACCAGAAATGATTGAAGCTACTGACTGAATGAAAGGAGCTGGCATCTCACTCTCTTTGAATCTTCTTTTTCATGCTAAGAGGAGCAGGAAAAAGTAAAAAATTTCAGAATTGCACCTTGCAATGCGGAGAAATTACTGTTTGTGCATTTACAATATTCATTGATTTTTGCCATTGAAAAACGTCCAGAAATGATTGAAGCTACTGACTGAATGAAAGGAGCTGGCATCTCAGTCTCTTTGAATCTTCTTTATCATGCTAAGAGGAGCAGGAAAAAGCAAAAAATTTCAGAATTGCACCTTGCAATACGGAGAAATTACTGTTTGTGCATTTACAATATTCATTGATTTTTGCCATTGAAAAATGTCCAGAAATGAATGAAGCTATTGACTGAATGAAAGGAGCTGGCATCTAAATCTCTTTGAATCTTCTTTATCATGCTAAGAGGAGCAGGAAAAAGCAAAAAATTTCAGAATTGCACCTTGCAATGCGGAGAAATTACTGTTTGTGCATTTACAATATTCATTGATTTTTGCCGTTGAAAAACGTCCAGAAATGATTGAAGCTACTGACTGAATGAAAGGAGCTGGCAACTCACTCTCTTTGAATCTTCTTTATCATGCTAAGAGGAGCAGGAAAAAGCAAAAAATTTCAGAATTGCACCTTGCAATGCGGAGAAATTACTGTTTGTGCATTTACAATATTCATTGATTTTTGCCATTGAAAAACGTCCAGAAATGATTGAAGCTACTGACTGAATGAAAGGAGCTGGCATCTCACTCTCTTTGAATCTTCTTTATCATGCTAAGAGGAGCAGGAAAAAGCAAAAAAATTCAGAATTGCACCTTGCAATGCGGAGAAATTACTGTTTGTGCATTTACAATATTCATTGATTTTTGCCATTGAAAAACATCATGTTATTCATATACCAGAAATGATTGAAGCTACTGACTGAATGAAAGGAGCTGGCATCTCACTCTCTTTGAATCTTCTTTATCATGCTAAGAGGAGCAGGAAAAAGCAAAAAATTTCAGAATTGCACCTTGCAATGCGGAGAAATTACTGTTTGTGCATTTACAATATTCATTGATTTTTGCCATTGAAAAACGTCCAGAAATGATTGAAGCTACTGACTGAATGAAAGGAGCTGGCATCTCACTCTCTTTGAATCTTCTTTATCATGCTAAGAGGAGCAGGAAAAAGCAAAAAATTTCAGAATTGCACCTTGCAATGCGGAGAAATTACTGTTTGTGCATTTACAATATTCATTGATTTTTGCCATTGAAAAACATCATGTTATTCATATACCAGAAATGATTGAAGCTACTGACTGAATGAAAGGAGCTGGCATCTCACTCTCTTTGAATCTTCTTTATCATGCTAAGAGGAGCAGGAAAAAGCAAAAAATTTCAGAATTGCACCTTGCAATGCGGAGAAATTACTGTTTGTGCATTTACAATATTCATTGATTTTTGCCATTGAAAAACGTCCAGAAATGATTGAAGCTACTGACTGAATGAAAGGAGCTGGCATCTCACTCTCTTTGAATCTTCTTTATCATGCTAAGAGGAGCAGGAAAAAGCAAAAAATTTCAGAATTGCACCTTGCAATGTGGAGAAATTACTGTTTGTGCATTTACAATATTCATTGATTTTTGCCATTGAAAAACATCATGTTATTCATATACCAGAAATGTTTGAAGCTACTGACTGAATGAAAGGAGCTGGCATCTCACTCTCTTTGAATCTTCTTTATCATGCTAAGAGGAGCAGGAAAAAGCAAAAAATTTCAGAATTGCACCTTGCAATGCGGAGAAATTACTGTTTGTGCATTTACAATATTCATTGATTTTTGCCATTGAAAAACGTCCAGAAATCATTGAAGCTACTGAATGAATGAAAGGAGCTGGCATCTCACTCTCTTTGAATCTTCTTTATCATGCTAAGAGGAGCAGGAAAAAGCAAAAAATTTCAGAATTGCACCTTGCAATGCGGAGAAATTACTGTTTGTGCATTTACAATATTCATTGATTTTTGCCATTGAAAAACGTCCAGAAATGATTGAAGCTACTGACTGAATGAAAGGAGCTGGCATCTCACTCTCTTTGAATCTTCTTTATCATGCTAAGAGGAGCAGGAAAAAGCAAAAAAATTCAGAATTGCACCTTGCAATGCGGAGAAATTACTGTTTGTGCATTTACAATATTCATTGATTTTTGCCATTGAAAAACATCATGTTATTCATATACCAGAAATGATTGAAGCTACTGACTGAATGAAAGGAGCTGGCATCTCACTCTCTTTGAATCTTCTTTTTCATGCTAAGAGGAGCAGGAAAAAGTAAAAAATTTCAGAATTGCACCTTGCAATGCGGAGAAATTACTGTTTGTGCATTTACAATATTCATTGATTTTTGCCATTGAAAAACGTCCAGAAATGATTGAAGCTACTGACTGAATGAAAGGAGCTGGCATCTCAGTCTCTTTGAATCTTCTTTATCATGCTAAGAGGAGCAGGAAAAAGCAAAAAATTTCAGAATTGCACCTTGCAATACAGAGAAATTACTGTTTGTGCATTTACAATATTCATTGATTTTTGCCATTGAAAAATGTCCAGAAATGATTGAAGCTACTGACTGAATGAAAGGAGCTGGCATCTCACTCTCTTTGAATCTTCTTTATCATGCTAAGAGGAGCAGGAAAAAGCAAAAAATTTCAGAATTGCACCTTGCAATGCGGAGAAATTACTGTTTGTGCATTTACAATATTCATTGATTTTTGCCGTTGAAAAACGTCCAGAAATGATTGAAGCTACTGACTGAATGAAAGGAGCTGGCATCTCACTCTCTTTGAATCTTCTTTATCATGCTAAGAGGAGCAGGAAAAAGCAAAAAATTTCAGAATTGCACCTTGCAATGCGGAGAAATTACTGTTTGTGCATTTACAATATTCATTGATTTTTGCCATTGAAAAACGTCCAGAAATGATTGAAGCTACTGACTGAATGAAAGGAGCTGGCATCTCACTCTCTTTGAATCTTCTTTATCATGCTAAGAGGAGCAGGAAAAAGCAAAAAATTTCAGAATTGCACCTTGCAATGCGGAGAAATTACTGTTTGTGCATTTACAATATTCATTGATTTTTGCCATTGAAAAACATCATGTTATTCATATACCAGAAATGATTGAAGCTACTGACTGAATGAAAGGAGCTGGCATCTCACTCTCTTTGAATCTTCTTTATCATGCTAAGAGGAGCAGGAAAAAGCAAAAAATTTCAGAATTGCACCTTGCAATGCGGAGAAATTACTGTTTGTGCATTTACAATATTCATTGATTTTTGCCATTGAAAAACATCATGTTATTCATATACCAGAAATGATTGAAGCTACTGACTGAATGAAAGGAGCTGGCATCTCACTCTCTTTGAATCTTCTTTATCATGCTAAGAGGAGCAGGAAAAAGCAAAAAATTTCAGAATTGCACCTTGCAATGCGGAGAAATTACTATTTGTGCATTTACAATATTCATTGATTTTTGCCATTGAAAAACGTCCAGAAATGATTGAAGCTACTGACTGAATGAAAGGAGCTGGCATCTCACTCTCTTTGAATCTTCTTTATCATGCTAAGAGGAGCAGGAAAAAGCAAAAAATTTCAGAATTGCACCTTGCAATGCGGAGAAATTACTGTTTGTGCATTTACAATATTCATTGATTTTTGCCATTGAAAAACATCATGTTATTCATATACCAGAAATGATTGAAGCTACTGACTGAATGAAAGGAGCTGGCATCTCACTCTCTTTGAATCTTCTTTATCATGATAAGAGGAGCAGGAAAAAGCAAAAAATTTCAGAATTGCACCTTGCAATGCGGAGAAATTACTGTTTGTGCATTTACAATATTCATTGATTTTTGCCATTGAAAAACGTCCAGAAATGATTGAAGCTACTGACTGAATGAAAGGAGCTGGCATCTCACTCTCTTTGAATCTTCTTTATCATGCTAAGAGGAGCAGGAAAAGGCAAAAAATTTCAGAATTGCACCTTGCATTGCGGAGAAATTACCGTTTGCGCATTTACAATATTCATTGATTTTTGCCATTGAAAAACATCATGTTATTCATATACCAGAAATGTTTGAAGCTACTGACTGAATGAAAGGAGCTGGCATCTCACTCTCTTTGAATCTTCTTTATCATGCTAAGAGGAGCAGGAAAAAGCAAAAAATTTCAGAATTGCACCTTGCAGTGCGGAGAAATTACTGTTTGTGCATTTACAATATTCATTGATTTTTGCCATTGAAAAACATCATGTTATTCATATACCAGAAATGATTGAAGCTACTGACTGAATGAAAGGAGCTGGCATCTCACTCTCTTTGAATCTTCTTTATCATGCTAAGAGGAGCAGGAAAAAGCAAAAAATTTCAGAATTGCACCTTGCAATGCGGAGAAATTACTGTTTGTGCATTTACAATATTCATTGATTTTTGCTATTGAAAAACGTCCAGAAATGATTGAAGCTACTGACTGAATGAAAGGAGCTGGCATCTCACTCTCTTTGAATCTTCTTTATCATGCTAAGAGGAGCAGGAAAAAGCAAAAAATTTCAGAATTGCACCTTGCAATGCGGAGAAATTACTGTTTGTGCATTTACAAAATTCATTGATTTTTGCCATTGAAAAACATCATGTTATTCATATACCAGAAATGTTTGAAGCTACTGACTGAATGAAAGGAGCTGGCATCTCACTCTCTTTGAATCTTCTTTATCATGCTAAGAGGAGCAGGAAAAGGCAAAAAATTTCAGAATTGCACCTTGCAATGCGGAGAAATTACTGTTTGTGCATTTACAATATTCATTGATTTTTGCCATTGAAAAACATCATGTTATTCATATACCAGAAATGATTGAAGCTACTGACTGAATGAAAGGAGCTGGCATCTCACTCTCTTTGAATCTTCTTTATCATGCTAAGAGGAGCAGGAAAAAGCAAAAAATTTCAGAATTGCACCTTGCAATGCGGAGAAATTACTGTTTGTGCATTTACAATATTCATTGATTTTTGCCATTGAAAAACATCATGTTATTCATATACCAGAAATGATTGAAGCTACTGACTGAATGAAAGGAGCTGGCATCTCACTCTCTTTGAATCTTCTTTATCATGCTAAGAGGAGCAGGAAAAAGCAAAAAATTTCAGAATTGCACCTTGCAATGCGGAGAAATTACTGTTTGTGCATTTACAATATTCATTGATTTTTGCCATTGAAAAACGTCCAGAAATGATTGAAGCTACTGACTGAATGAAAGGAGCTGGCATCTCACTCTCTTTGAATCTTCTTTATCATGCTAAGAGGAGCAGGAAAAAGCAAAAAATTTCAGAATTGCACCTTGCAATGCGGAGAAATTACTGTTTGTGCATTTACAATATTCATTGATTTTTGCCATTGAAAAACATCATGTTATTCATATACCAGAAATGATTGAAGCTACTGACTGAATGAAAGGAGCTGGCATCTCACTCTCTTTGAATCTTCTTTATCATGATAAGAGGAGCAGGAAAAAGCAAAAAATTTCAGAATTGCACCTTGCAATGCGGAGAAATTACTGTTTGTGCATTTACAATATTCATTGATTTTTGCCATTGAAAAACGTCCAGAAATGATTGAAGCTACTGACTGAATGAAAGGAGCTGGCATCTCACTCTCTTTGAATCTTCTTTATCATGCTAAGAGGAGCAGGAAAAGGCAAAAAATTTCAGAATTGCACCTTGCATTGCGGAGAAATTACCGTTTGCGCATTTACAATATTCATTGATTTTTGCCATTGAAAAACATCATGTTATTCATATACCAGAAATGTTTGAAGCTACTGACTGAATGAAAGGAGCTGGCATCTCACTCTCTTTGAATCTTCTTTATCATGCTAAGAGGAGCAGGAAAAAGCAAAAAATTTCAGAATTGCACCTTGCAGTGCGGAGAAATTACTGTTTGTGCATTTACAATATTCATTGATTTTTGCCATTGAAAAACATCATGTTATTCATATACCAGAAATGATTGAAGCTACTGACTGAATGAAAGGAGCTGGCATCTCACTCTCTTTGAATCTTCTTTATCATGCTAAGAGGAGCAGGAAAAAGCAAAAAATTTCAGAATTGCACCTTGCAATGCGGAGAAATTACTGTTTGTGCATTTACAATATTCATTGATTTTTGCTATTGAAAAACGTCCAGAAATGATTGAAGCTACTGACTGAATGAAAGGAGCTGGCATCTCACTCTCTTTGAATCTTCTTTATCATGCTAAGAGGAGCAGGAAAAAGCAAAAAATTTCAGAATTGCACCTTGCAATGCGGAGAAATTACTGTTTGTGCATTTACAAAATTCATTGATTTTTGCCATTGAAAAACATCATGTTATTCATATACCAGAAATGTTTGAAGCTACTGACTGAATGAAAGGAGCTGGCATCTCACTCTCTTTGAATCTTCTTTATCATGCTAAGAGGAGCAGGAAAAGGCAAAAAATTTCAGAATTGCACCTTGCAATGCGGAGAAATTACTGTTTGTGCATTTACAATATTCATTGATTTTTGCCATTGAAAAACGTCCAGAAATGAGTGAAGCTACTGACTGAATGAAAGGAGCTGGTATCTCACTCTCTTTGAATCTTCTTTATCATGCTAAGAGGAGCAGGAAAAAGCAAAAAATTTCAGAATTGCACCTTGCAATGCGGAGAAATTACTGTTTGTGCATTTACAATATTCATTGATTTTTGCCATTGAAAAACATCATGTTAGTCATATACCAGAAATGATTGAAGCTACTGACTGAATGAAAGGAGCTGGCATCTCACTCTCTTTGAATCTTCTTTATCATGCTAAGAGGAGCAGGAAAAAGCAAAAAATTTCAGAATTGCACCTTGCAATGCGGAGAAATTACTGTTTGTGCATTTACAATATTCATTGATTTTTGCCATTGAAAAACGTCCAGAAATGATTGAAGCTACTGACTGAATGAAAGGAGCTGGCATCTCTCTCTCTGTGAATCTTCTTTATCATGCTAAGAGGAGCAGGAAAAAGCAAAAAATTTCAGAATTGCACCTTGCAATGCGGAGAAATTACTGTTTGTGCATTTACAATATTCATTGATTTTTGCCATTGAAAAACATCATGTTATTCATATACCAGAAATGATTGAAGCTACTGACTGAATGAAAGGAGCTGGCATCTCACTCTCTTTGAATCTTCTTTATCATGCTAAGAGGAGCAGGAAAAAGCAAAAAATTTCAGAATTGCACCTTGCAATGCGGAGAAATTACTGTTTGTGCATTTACAATATTCATTGATTTTTGCCATTGAAAAACGTCCAGAAATGATTGAAGCTACTGACTGAATGAAAGGAGCTGGCATCTCACTCTCTTTGAATCTTCTTTATCATGCTAAGAGGAGCAGGAAAAAGCAAAAAATTTCAGAATTGCACCTTGCAATGCGGAGAAATTACTGTTTGTGCATTTACAATATTCATTGATTTTTGCCATTGAAAAACATCATGTTATTCATATACCAGAAATGATTGAAGCTACTGACTGAATGAAAGGAGCTGGCATCTCACTCTCTTTGAATCTTCTTTATCATGATAAGAGGAGCAGGAAAAAGCAAAAAATTTCAGAATTGCACCTTGCAATGCGGAGAAATTACTGTTTGTGCATTTACAATATTCATTGATTTTTGCCATTGAAAAACGTCCAGAAATGATTGAAGCTACTGACTGAATGAAAGGAGCTGGCATCTCACTCTCTTTGAATCTTCTTTATCATGCTAAGAGGAGCAGGAAAAGGCAAAAAATTTCAGAATTGCACCTTGCATTGCGGAGAAATTACCGTTTGCGCATTTACAATATTCATTGATTTTTGCCATTGAAAAACATCATGTTATTCATATACCAGAAATGTTTGAAGCTACTGACTGAATGAAAGGAGCTGGCATCTCACTCTCTTTGAATCTTCTTTATCATGCTAAGAGGAGCAGGAAAAAGCAAAAAATTTCAGAATTGCACCTTGCAGTGCGGAGAAATTACTGTTTGTGCATTTACAATATTCATTGATTTTTGCCATTGAAAAACATCATGTTATTCATATACCAGAAATGATTGAAGCTACTGACTGAATGAAAGGAGCTGGCATCTCACTCTCTTTGAATCTTCTTTATCATGCTAAGAGGAGCAGGAAAAAGCAAAAAATTTCAGAATTGCACCTTGCAATGCGGAGAAATTACTGTTTGTGCATTTACAATATTCATTGATTTTTGCTATTGAAAAACGTCCAGAAATGATTGAAGCTACTGACTGAATGAAAGGAGCTGGCATCTCACTCTCTTTGAATCTTCTTTATCATGCTAAGAGGAGCAGGAAAAAGCAAAAAATTTCAGAATTGCACCTTGCAATGCGGAGAAATTACTGTTTGTGCATTTACAAAATTCATTGATTTTTGCCATTGAAAAACATCATGTTATTCATATACCAGAAATGTTTGAAGCTACTGACTGAATGAAAGGAGCTGGCATCTCACTCTCTTTGAATATTCTTTATCATGCTAAGAGGAGCAGGAAAAGGCAAAAAATTTCAGAATTGCACCTTGCAATGCGGAGAAATTACTGTTTGTGCATTTACAATATTCATTGATTTTTGCCATTGAAAAACGTCCAGAAATGAGTGAAGCTACTGACTGAATGAAAGGAGCTGGTATCTCACTCTCTTTGAATCTTCTTTATCATGCTAACAGGAGCAGGAAAAAGCAAAAAATTTCAGAATTGCACCTTGCAATGCGGAGAAATTACTGTTTGTGCATTTACAATATTCATTGATTTTTGCCATTGAAAAACGTCCAGAAATGATTGAAGCTACTGACTGAATGAAAGGAGCTGGCATCTCACTCTCTTTGAATCTTCTTTATCATGCTAAGAGGAGCAGGAAAAAGCAAAAAATTTCAGAATTGCATCTTGCAATGCGGAGAAATTACTGTTTGTGCATTTCAATATTCATTGATTTTTGCCGTTGAAAAACGTCCAGAAATGATTGAAGCTACTGACTGAATGAAAGGAGCTGGCATCTCACTCTCTTTGAATCTTCTTTATCATGCTAAGAGGAGCAGGAAAAAGCAAAAAATTTCAGAATTGCACCTTGCAATGCGGAGAAATTACTGTGCATTTACAATATTCATTGATTTTTGCCATTGAAAAACGTCCAGAAATGATTGAAGCTACTGACTGAATGAAAGGAGCTGGCATCTCACTCTCTTTGAATCTTCTTTATCATGTTAAGAGGAGCAGGAAAAAGCAAAAAATTTCAGAATTGCACCTTGCAATGCGGAGAAATTACTGTTTGTGCATTTACAATATTCATTGATTTTTGCCATTGAAAAACATCATGTTATTCATATACCAGAAATGATTGAAGCTACTGACTGAATGAAAGGAGCTGGCATCTCACTCTCTTTGAATCTTCTTTATCATGCTAAGAGGAGCAGGAAAAAGCAAAAAATTTCAGAATTGCACCTTGCAATGCGGAGAAATTGCTGTTTGTGCATTTACAATATTCATTGATTTTTGCCATTGAAAAACGTCCAGAAATGTTTGAAGCTACTGACTGAATGAAAGGAGCTGGCATCTCACTCTCTTTGAATCTTCTTTATCATGCTAAGAGGAGCAGGAAAAAGCAAAAAATTTCAGAATTGCAGCTTGCAATGCGGAGAAATTACTGTTTGTGCATTTACAATATTCATTGATTTTTGCCATTGAAAAACGTCCAGAAATGATTGAAGCTACTGACTGAATGAAAGGAGCTGGCATCTCACTCTCTTTGAATCTTCTTTATCATGCTAAGAGGAGCAGGAAAAAGCAAAAAATTTCAGAATTGCACCTTGCAATGCGGAGAAATTACTGTTTGTGCATTTACAATATTCATTGATTTTTGCCATTGAAAAACATCATGTTATTCATATACCAGAAATGTTTGAAGCTACTGACTGAATGAAAGGAGCTGGCATCTCACTCTCTTTGAATCTTCTTTATCATGCTAAGAGGAGCAGGAAAAAGCAAAAAATTTCAGAATTGCACCTTGCAATGCGGAGAAATTACTGTTTGTGCATTTACAATATTCATTGATTTTTGCCATTGAAAAACGTCCAGAAATGATTGAAGCTACTGACTGAATGAAAGGAGCTGGCATCTCACTCTCTTTGAATCTTCTTTATCATGCTAAGAGGAGCAGGAAAAAGCAAAAAATTTCAGAATTGCACCTTGCAATGCGGAGAAATTACTGTTTGTGCATTTACAAAATTCATTGATTTTTGCCATTGAAAAACATCATGTTATTCATATACCAGAAATGTTTGAAGCTACTGACTGAATGAAAGGAGCAGGCATCTCACTCTCTTTGAATCTTCTTTATCATGCTAAGAGGAGCAGGAAAAAGCAAAAAATTTCAGAATTACACCTTGCAATGCGGAGAAATTACTGTTTGTGCATTTACAATATTCATTGATTTTTGCCATTGAAAAACATCATGTTATTCATATACCAGAAATGATTGAAGCTACTGACTGAATGAAAGGAGCTGGCATCTCACTCTCTTTGAATCTTCTTTATCATGCTAAGAGGAGCAGGAAAAAGCAAAAAATTTCAGAATTGCACCTTGCAATGCGGAGAAATTACTGTTTGTGCATTTACAATATTCATTGATTTTTGCCATTGAAAAACGTCCAGAAATGATTGAATCTACTGACTGAATGAAAGGAGCTGGCATCTCACTCTCTTTGAATCTTCTTTATCATGCTAAGAGGAGCAGGAAAAAGCAAAAAATTTCAGAATTGCACCTTGCAATGCGGAGAAATTACTGTTTGTGCATTTACAATATTCATTGATTTTTGCCATTGAAAAACATCATGTTATTCATATACCAGAAATGTTTGAAGCTACTGACTGAATGAAAGGAGCTGGCATCTCACTCTTTTTGAATCTTCTTTATCATGCTAAGAGGAGCAGGAAAAAGCAAAAAATTTCAGAATTGCACCTTGCAATGCGGAGAAATTACTGTTTGTGCATTTACAATATTCATTGATTTTTGCAATTGAAAAACATCATGTTATTCATATACCAGAAATGATTGAAGCTACTGACTGAATGAAAGGAGCTGGCATCTCACTCTCTTTGAATCTTCTTTATCATGCTAAGAGGAGCAGGAAAAAGCAAAAAATTTCAGAATTGCACCTTGCAATGCGGAGAAATTACTGTTTGTGCATTTACAATATTCAGTGATTTTTGCCATTGAAAAACATCATGTTATTCATATACCAGAAATGTTTGAAGCTACTGACTGAATGAAAGGAGCTGGCATCTCACTCTCTTTGAATCTTCTTTATCATGCTAAGAGGAGCAGGAAAAAGCAAAAAATTTCAGAATTGCACCTTGCAATGCGGAGAAATTACTGTTTGTGCATTTACAATATTCATTGATTTTTGCCATTGAAAAACGTCCAGAAATGATTGAAGCTACTGACTGAATGAAAGGAGCTGGCATCTCACTCTCTTTGAATCTTCTTTATCATGCTAAGAGGAGCAGGAAAAAGCAAAAAATTTCAGAATTGCACCTTGCAATGGGGAGAAATTACTGTTTGTGCATTTACAATATTCATTGATTTTTGCCATTGAAAAAAGTCCAGAAATGATTGAAGCTACTGACTGAATGAAAGGAGCTGGCATCTCACTCTCTTTGAATCTTCTTTATCATGCTAAGAGGAGCAGGAAAAAGCAAAAAATTTCAGAATTGCACCTTGCAATGCGGAGAAATTACTGTTTGTGCATTTACAATATTCATTGATTTTTGCCATTGAAAAACATCATGTTATTCATATACCAGAAATGTTTGAAGCTACTGACTGAATGAAAGGAGCTGGCATCTCACTCTCTTTGAATCTTCTTTATCATGCTAAGAGGAGAAGGAAAAAGCAAAAAATTTCAGAATTGCACCTTGCAATGCGGAGAAATTACTGTTTGTGCATTTACAATATTCATTGATTTTTGCCATTGAAAAACGTCCAGAAATGATTGAAGCTACTGACTGAATGAAAGGAGCTGGCATCTCACTCTCTTTGAATCTTCTTTATCATGCTAAGAGGAGCAGGAAAAAGCAAAAAATTTCAGAATTGCACCTTGCAATGCGGAGAAATTACTGTTTGTGCATTTACAATATTCATTGATTTTTGCCATTGAAAAACGTCCAGAAATGATTGAAGCTACTGACTGAATGAAAGGAGCTGGCATCTCACTCTCTTTGAATCTTCTTTATCATGCTAAGAGGAGCAGGAAAAAGCAAAAAATTTCAGAATTGCACCTTGCAATGCGGAGAAATTACTGTTTGTGCATTTACAATATTCATTGATTTTTGCCATTGAAAAACGTCCAGAAATGATTGAAGCTACTGACTGAATGAAAGGAGCTGGCATCTCACTCTCTTTGAATCTTCTTTATCATGCTAAGAGGAGCAGGAAAAGGCAAAAAATTTCAGAATTGCACCTTGCAATGCGGAGAAATTACTGTTTGTGCATTGACAATATTCATTGATTTTTGCCATTGAAAAACATCATGTTATTCATATACCAGAAATGTTTGAAGCTACTGACTGAATGAAAGGAGCTGGCATCTCACTCTCTTTGAATCTTCTTTATCATGCTAAGTGGAGCAGGAAAAAGCAAAAAATTTCAGAATTGCACCTTGCAATGCGAATAAATTACTGTTTGTGCATTTACAATATTCATTGATTTTTGCCATTGAAAAACATCATGTTATTCATATACCAGAAATGTTTGAAGCTACTGACTGAATGAAAGGAGCTGGCATCTCACTCTCTTTGAATCTTCTTTATCATGCTGAGAGGAGCAGGAAAAAGCAAAAAATTTCAGAATTGCACCTTGCAATGCGGAGAAATTACTGTTTGTGCATTTATAATATTCATTGATTTTTGCCATTGAAAAACGTCCAGAAATGATTGAAGCTACTGACTGAATGAAAGGAGCTGGCATCTCACTCTCTTTGAATCTTCTTTATCATGCTAAGAGGAGCAGGAAAAAGCAAAAAATTTCAGAATTGCACCTTGCAATGCGGAGAAATTACTGTTTGTGCATTTACAATATTCATTGATTTTTGCCATTGAAAAACGTCCAGAAATGATTGAAGCTACTGACTGAATGAAAGGAGCTGGCATCTCACTCTCTTTGAATCTTCTTTATCATGCTAAGAGGAGCAGGAAAAAGCAAAAATTTCAGAATTGCACCTTGCAATGCGGAGAAATTACTGTTTGTGCATTTACAATATTCATTGATTTTTGCCGTTGAAAAACGTCCAGAAATGATTGAAGCTACTGACTGAATGAAAGGAGCTGGCATCTCACTCTCTTTGAATCTTCTTTATCATGCTAAGAGGAGCAGGAAAAAGCAAAAAATTTCAGAATTGCACCTTGCAATGCGGAGAAATTACTGTTTGTGCATTTACAATATTCATTGATTTTTGCCATTGAAAAACGTCCAGAAATGATTGAAGCTACTGACTGAATGATAGGAGCTGGCATCTCACTCTCTTTGAATCTTCTTTATCATGCTAAGAGGAGCAGGAAAAAGCAAAAAATTTCAGAATTGCACCTTGCAATGCGGAGAAATTACTGTTTGTGCATTTACAATATTCATTGATTTTTGCCATTGAAAAACATCATCTTATTCATATACCAGAAATGATTGAAGCTACTGACTGAATGAAAGGAGCTGGCATCTCACTCTCTTTGAATCTTCTTTATCATGCTAAGAGGAGCAGGAAAAAGCAAAAAATTTCAGAATTGCACCTTGCAATGCGGAGAAATTACTGTTTGTGCATTTACAATATTCATTGATTTTTGCCATTGAAAAACGTCCAGAAATGTTTGAAGCTACTGACTGAATGAAAGGAGCTGGCATCTCACTCTCTTTGAATCTTCTTTATCATGCTAAGAGGAGCAGGAAAAAGCAAAAAATTTCAGAATTGCACCTTGCAATGCGGAGAAATTACTGTTTGTGCATTTACAATATTCATTGATTTTTGCCATTGAAAAACGTCCAGAAATGATTGAAGCTACTGACTGAATGAAAGGAGCTGGCATCTCACTCTCTTTGAATCTTCTTTATCATGCTAAGAGGAGCAGGAAAAAGCAAAAAATTTCAGAATTGCACCTTGCAATGCGGAGAAATTACTGTTTGTGCATTTACAATATTCATTGATTTTTGCCATTGAAAAACATCATGTTATTCATATACCAGAAATGTTTGAAGCTACTGACTGAATGAAAGGAGCTGGCATCTCACTCTCTTTGAATCTTCTTTATCATGCTAAGAGGAGCAGGAAAAAGCAAAAAATTTCAGAATTGCACCTTGCAATGCGGAGAAATTACTGTTTGTGCATTTACAATATTCATTGATTTTTGCCATTGAAAAACGTCCAGAAATGATTGAAGCTACTGACTGAATGAAAGGAGCTGGCATCTCACTCTCTTTGAATCTTCTTTATCATGCTAAGAGGAGCAGGAAAAAGCAAAAAATTTCAGAATTGCACCATGCAATGCGGAGAAATTACTGTTTGTGCATTTACAATATTCATTGATTTTTGCCATTGAAAAACATCATGTTATTCATATACCAGAAATGTTTGAAGCTACTGACTGAATGAAAGGAGCTGGCATCTCACTCTCTTTGAATCTTCTTTATCATGCTAAGTGGAGCAGGAAAAAGCAAAAAATTTCAGAATTGCACCTTGCAATGCGAATAAATTACTGTTTGTGCATTTACAATATTCATTGATTTTTGCCATTGAAAAACATCATGTTATTCATATACCAGAAATGTTTGAAGCTACTGACTGAATGAAAGGAGCTGGCATCTCACTCTCTTTGAATCTTCTTTATCATGATGAGAGGAGCAGGAAAAAGCAAAAAATTTCAGAATTGCACCTTGCAATGCGGAGAAATTACTGTTTGTGCATTTACAATATTCATTGATTTTTGCCATTGAAAAACGTCCAGAAATGATTGAAGCTACTGACTGAATGAAAGGAGCTGGCATCTCACTCTCTTTGAATCTTCTTTATCATGCTAAGAGGAGCAGGAAAAAGCAAAAAATTTCAGAATTGCACCTTGCAATGCGGAGAAATTACTGTTTGTGCATTTACAATATTCATTGATTTTTGCCATTGAAAAACGTCCAGAAATGATTGAAGCTACTGACTGAATGAAAGGAGCTGGCATCTCACTCTCTTTGAATCTTCTTTATCATGCTAAGAGGAGCAGGAAAAAGCAAAAATTTCAGAATTGCACCTTGCAATGCGGAGAAATTACTGTTTGTGCATTTACAATATTCATTGATTTTTGCCGTTGAAAAACGTCCAGAAATGATTGAAGCTACTGACTGAATGAAAGGAGCTGGCATCTCACTCTCTTTGAATCTTCTTTATCATGCTAAGAGGAGCAGGAAAAAGCAAAAAATTTCAGAATTGCACCTTGCAATGCGGAGAAATTACTGTTTGTGCATTTACAATATTCATTGATTTTTGCCATTGAAAAACGTCCAGAAATGATTGAAGCTACTGACTGAATGATAGGAGCTGGCATCTCACTCTCTTTGAATCTTCTTTATCATGCTAAGAGGAGCAGGAAAAAGCAAAAAATTTCAGAATTGCACCTTGCAATGCGGAGAAATTACTGTTTGTGCATTTACAATATTCATTGATTTTTGCCATTGAAAAACATCATCTTATTCATATACCAGAAATGATTGAAGCTACTGACTGAATGAAAGGAGCTGGCATCTCACTCTCTTTGAATCTTCTTTATCATGCTAAGAGGAGCAGGAAAAAGCAAAAAATTTCAGAATTGCACCTTGCAATGCGGAGAAATTACTGTTTGTGCATTTACAATATTCATTGATTTTTGCCATTGAAAAACGTCCAGAAATGTTTGAAGCTACTGACTGAATGAAAGGAGCTGGCATCTCACTCTCTTTGAATCTTCTTTATCATGCTAAGAGGAGCAGGAAAAAGCAAAAAATTTCAGAATTGCACCTTGCAATGCGGAGAAATTACTGTTTGTGCATTTACAATATTCATTGATTTTTGCCATTGAAAAACGTCCAGAAATGATTGAAGCTACTGACTGAATGAAAGGAGCTGGCATCTCACTCTCTTTGAATCTTCTTTATCATGCTAAGAGGAGCAGGAAAAAGCAAAAAATTTCAGAATTGCACCTTGCAATGCGGAGAAATTACTGTTTGTGCATTTACAATATTCATTGATTTTTGCCATTGAAAAACATCATGTTATTCATATACCAGAAATGTTTGAAGCTACTGACTGAATGAAAGGAGCTGGCATCTCACTCTCTTTGAATCTTCTTTATCATGCTAAGAGGAGCAGGAAAAAGCAAAAAATTTCAGAATTGCACCTTGCAATGCGGAGAAATTACTGTTTGTGCATTTACAATATTCATTGATTTTTGCCATTGAAAAACGTCCAGAAATGATTGAAGCTACTGACTGAATGAAAGGAGCTGGCATCTCACTCTCTTTGAATCTTCTTTATCATGCTAAGAGGAGCAGGAAAAAGCAAAAAATTTCAGAATTGCACCATGCAATGCGGAGAAATTACTGTTTGTGCATTTACAATATTCATTGATTTTTGCCATTGAAAAACATCATGTTATTCATATACCAGAAATGATTGAAGCTACTGACTGAATGAAAGGAGCTGGCATCTCACTCTCTTTGAATCTTCTTTATCATGCTAAGAGGAGCAGGAAAAAGCAAAAAATTTCAGAATTGCACCTTGCAATGCGGAGAAATTACTGTTTGTGCATTTGCAATATTCATTGATTTTTGCCATTGAAAAACGTCCAGAAATGATTGAAGCTACTGACTGAATGAAAGGAGCTGGCATCTCACTCTCTTTGAATCTTCTTTATCATGCTAAGAGGAGCAGGAAAAAGCAAAAAATTTCAGAATTGCACCTTGCAATGCGGAGAAATTACTGTTTGTGCATTTGCAATATTCATTGATTTTTGCCATTGAAAAACGTCCAGAAATGATTGAAGCTACTGACTGAATGAAAGGAGCTGGCATCTCACTCTCTTTGAATCTTCTTTATCATGCTAAGAGGAGCAGGAAAAAGCAAAAAAATTCAGAATTGCACCTTGCAATGCGGAGAAATTACTGTTTGTGCATTTACAATATTCATTGATTTTTGCCATTGAAAAACATCATGTTATTCATATACCAGAAATGTTTGAAGCTACTAACTGAATGAAAGGAGCTGGCATCTCACTCTCTTTGAATCTTCTTTATCATGCTAAGAGGAGCAGGAAAAAGCAAAAAATTTCAGAATTGCACCTTGCAATGCGAATAAATTACTGTTTGTGCATTTACAATATTCATTGATTTTTGCCATTGAAAAACATCATGTTATTCATATACCAGAAATGATTGAAGCTACTGACTGAATGAAAGGAGCTGGCATCTCACTCTCTTTGAATCTTCTTTATCATGCTAAGAGGAGCAGGAAAAAGCAAAAAATTTCAGAATTGCACCTTGCAATGCGGAGAAATTACTGTTTGTGCATTTACAATATTCATTGATTTTTGCCATTGAAAAACATCCAGAAATGATTGAAGCTACTGACTGAATGAAAGGAGCTGGCATCTCACACTCTTTGAATCTTCTTTATCATGCTAAGAGGAGCAGGAAAAAGCAAAAAATTTCAGAATTGCACCTTGCAATGCGGAGAAATTACTGTTTGTGCATTTACAATATTCATTGATTTTTGCCATTGAAAAACATCATGTTATTCATATACCAGAAATGTTTGAAGCTACTGACTGAATGAAAGGAGCTGGCATCTCACTCTTTTTGAATCTTCTTTATCATGCTAAGAGGAGCAGGAAAAAGCAAAAAATTTCAGAATTGCACCTTGCAATGCGGAGAAATTACTGTTTGTGCATTTACAATATTCATTGATTTTTGCAATTGAAAAACATCATGTTATTCATATACCAGAAATGATTGAAGCTACTGACTGAATGAAAGGAGCTGGCATCTCACTCTCTTTGAATCTTCTTTATCATGCTAAGAGGAGCAGGAAAAAGCAAAAAATTTCAGAATTGCACCTTGCAATGCGGAGAAATTACTGTTTGTGCATTTACAATATTCATTGATTTTTGCCATTGAAAAACATCCAGAAATGATTGAAGCTACTGACTGAATGAAAGGAGCTGGCATATCACTCTCTTTGAATCTTCTTTATCATGCTAAGAGGAGCAGGAAAAAGCAAAAAATTTCAGAATTGCACCTTGCAATGCGGAGAAATTACTGTTTATGCATTTACAATATTCATTGATTTTTGCCATTGAAAAACGTCCAGAAATGATTGAAGCTACTGACTGAATGAAAGGAGCTGGCATCTCACTCTCTTTGAATCTTCTTTATCATGCTAAGAGGAGCAGGAAAAAGCAAATAATTTCAGAATTGCACCTTGCAATGCGGAGAAATTACTGTTTGTGCATTTACAATATTCATTGATTTTTGCCATTGAAAAACGTCCAGAAATGATTGAAGCTACTGACTGAATGAAAGGAGCTGGCATCTCACTCTCTTTGAATCTTCTTTATCATGCTAAGAGGAGCAGGAAAAAGCAAAAAATTTCAGAATTGCACCTTGCAATGCGGAGAAATTACTGTTTGTGCATTTACAATATTCATTGATTTTTGCCATTGAAAAACATCATGTTATTCATATACCAGAAATGATTGAAGCTACTGACTGAATGAAAGGAGCTGGCATCTCACTCTCTTTGAATCTTCTTTATCATGCTAAGAGGAGCAGGAAAAAGCAAAAAATTTCAGAATTACACCTTGCAATGCGGAGAAATTACTGTTTGTGCATTTACAATATTCATTGATTTTTGCCATTGAAAAACGTCCAGAAATGATTAAAGCTACTGACTGAATGAAAGGAGCTGGCATCTCACTCTCTTTGAATCTTCTTTATCATGCTAAGAGGAGCAGGAAAAAGCAAAAAATTTCAGAATTGCACCTTGCAATGCGGAGAAATTACTGTTTGTGCATTTACAATATTCATTGATTTTTGCCATTGAAAAACGTCCAGAAATGATTGAAGCTACTGACTGAATGAAAGGAGCTGGCTTCTCACTCTCTTTGAATCTTCTTTACCATGCTAAGAGGAGCAGGAAAAAGCAAAAAATTTCAGAATTGCACCTTGCAATGCGGAGAAATTACTGTTTGTGCATTTACAATATTCATTGATTTTTGCCATTGAAAAACATCATGTTATTCATATACCAGAAATGTTTGAAGCTACTCACTGAATGAAAGGAGCTGGCATCTCACTCTCTTTGAATCTTCTTTATCATGCTAAGAGGAGCAGGAAAAAGCAAAAAATTTCAGAATTGCACCTTGCAATGCGGAGAAATTACTGTTTGTGCATTTACAATATTCATTGATTTTTGCCATTGAAAAACGTCCAGAAATGATTGAAGCTACTGACTGAATGAAAGGAGCTGGCATCTCACTCTCTTTGAATCTTCTTTATCATGCTAAGAGGAGCAGGAAAAAGCAAAAAATTTCAGAATTGCACCTTGCAATGCGGAGAAATTACTGTTTGTGCATTTACAATATTCATTGATTTTTGCCATTGAAAAACGTCCAGAAATGATTGAAGCTACTGACTGAATGAAAGGAGCTGGCATCTCACTCTCTTTGAATCTTCTTTATCATGCTAAGAGGAGCAGGAAAAAGCAAAAAATTTCAGAATTGCACCTTGCAATGCGGAGAAATTACTGTTTGTGCATTTACAATATTCATTGATTTTTGCCATTGAAAAACATCATGTTATTCATATACCAGAAATGATTGAAGCTACTGACTGAATGAAAGGAGCTGGCATCTCACTCTCTTTGAATCTTCTTTATCATGCTAAGAGGAGCAGGAAAAAGCAAAAAAATTCAGAATTGCACCTTGCAATGCGGAGAAATTACTGTTTGTGCATTTACAATATTCATTGATTTTTGCCATTGAAAAACGTCCAGAAATGATTGAAGCTACTGACTGAATGAAAGGAGCTGGCATCTCATTCTCTTTGAATCTTCTTTATCATGCTAAGAGGAGCAGGAAAAAGCAAAAAATTTCAGAATTGCACCTTGCAATGCGGAGAAATTACTGTTTGTGCATTTACAATATTCATTGATTTTTGCCATTGAAAAACATCATGTTATTCATATACCAGAAATGATTGAAGCTACTGACTGAATGAAAGGAGCTTGCATCTCACTCTCTTTGAATCTTCTTTATCATGCTAAGAGGAGCAGGAAAAAGCAAAAAATTTCAGAATTACACCTTGCAATGTGGAGAAATTACTGTTTGTGCATTTACAATATTCATTGATTTTTGCCATTGAAAAACGTCCAGAAATGATTAAAGCTACTGACTGAATGAAAGGAGCTGGCATCTCACTCTCTTTGAATCCTCTTTATCATGCTAAGAGGAGCAGGAAAAAGCAAAAAATTTCAGAATTGCACCTTGCAATGCGGAGAAATTACTGTTTGTGCATTTACAATATTCATTGATTTTTGCCATTGAAAAACGTCCAGAAATGATTGAAGCTACTGACTGAATGAAAGGAGCTGGCTTCTCACTCTCTTTGAATCTTCTTTATTATGCTAAGAGGAGCAGGAAAAAGCAAAAAATTTCAGAATTGCACCTTGCAATGCGGAGAAATTACTGTTTGTGCATTTACAATATTCATTGATTTTTGCCATTGAAAAACATCATGTTATTCATATACCAGAAATGTTTGAAGCTACTGACTGAATGAAAGGAGCTGGCATCTCACTCTCTTTGAATCTTCTTTATCATGCTAAGAGGAGCAGGAAAAAGCAAAAAATTTCAGAATTGCACCTTGCAATGCGGAGAAATTACTGTTTGTGCATTTACAATATTCATTGATTTTTGCCATTGAAAAACATCATGTTATTCATATACCAGAAATGTTTGAAGCTACTGACTGAATGAAAGGAGCTGGCATCTCACTCTCTTTGAATCTTCTTTATCATGCTAAGAGGAGCAGGAAAAAGCAAAAAATTTCAGAATTGCAGCTTGCAATGCGGAGAAATTACTGTTTGTGCATTTACAATATTCATTGATTTTTGCCATTGAAAAACGTCCAGAAATGATTGAAGCTACTGACTGAATGAAAGGAGCTGGCATCTCACTCTCTTCGAATCTTCTTTATCATGCTAAGAGGAGGAGGAAAAAGCAAAAAATTTCAGAATTGCACCTTGCAATGCGGAGAAATTACTGTTTGTGCATTTAAAAAATTCATTGATTTTTGCCATTGAAAAACATCATGTTATTCATATAACAGAAATGATTGAAGCTACTGACTGAATGAAAGGAGCTGGCATGTCACACTCTTTGAATCTTCTTTATCATGCTAAGAGGAGCAGGAAAAAGCAAAAAATTTCAGAATTGCACCTTGCAATGCGGAGAAATTACTGTTTGTGCATTTACAATATTCATTGATTTTTGCCATTGAAAAACGTCCAGAAATGATTGAAGCTACTGACTGAATGAAAGGAGCTGGCTTCTCACTCTCTTTGAATCTTCTTTACCATGCTAAGAGGAGCAGGAAAAAGCAAAAAATTTCAGAATTGCACCTTGCAATGCGGAGAAATTACTGTTTGTGCATTTACAATATTCATTGATTTTTGCCATTGAAAAACATCATGTTATTCATATACCAGAAATGTTTGAAGCTACTGACTGAATGAAAGGAGCTGGCATCTCACTCTCTTTGAATCTTCTTTATCATGCTAAGAGGAGCAGGAAAAAGCAAAAAATTTCAGAATTGCACCTTGCAATGCGGAGAAATTACTGTTTGTGCATTTACAATATTCATTGATTTTTGCCATTGAAAAACGTCCAGAAATGATTGAAGCTACTGACTGAATGAATGGAGCTGGCATCTCACTCTCTTTGAATCTTCTTTATCATGCTAAGAGGAGCAGGAAAAAGCAAAAAATTTCAGAATTGCACCTTGCAATGCGGAGAAATTACTGTTTGTGCATTTACAATATTCATTGATTTTTGCCATTGAAAAACGTCCAGAAATGATTGAAGCTACTGACTGAATGAAAGGAGCTGGCATCTCACTCTCTTTGAATCTTCTTTATCATGCTAAGAGGAGCAGGAAAAAGCAAAAAATTTCAGAATTGCACCTTGCAATGCGGAGAAATTACTGTTTGTGCATTTACAATATTCATTGATTTTTGCCATTGAAAAACATCATGTTATTCATATACCAGAAATGATTGAAGCTACTGACTGAATGAAAGGAGCTGGCATCTCACTCTCTTTGAATCTTCTTTATCATGCTAAGAGGAGCAGGAAAAAGCAAAAAAATTCAGAATTGCACCTTGCAATGCGGAGAAATTACTGTTTGTGCATTTACAATATTCATTGATTTTTGCCATTGAAAAACGTCCAGAAATGATTGAAGCTACTGACTGAATGAAAGGAGCTGGCATCTCATTCTCTTTAAATCTTCTTTATCATGCTAAGAGGAGCAGGAAAAAGCAAAAAATTTCAGAATTGCACCTTGCAATGCGGAGAAATTACTGTTTGTGCATTTACAATATTCATTGATTTTTGCCATTGAAAAACATCATGTTATTCATATACCAGAAATGATTGAAGCTACTGACTGAATGAAAGGAGCTTGCATCTCACTCTCTTTGAATCTTCTTTATCATGCTAAGAGGAGCAGGAAAAAGCAAAAAATTTCAGAATTACACCTTGCAATGCGGAGAAATTACTGTTTGTGCATTTACAATATTCATTGATTTTTGCCATTGAAAAACGTCCAGAAATGATTAAAGCTACTGACTGAATGAAAGGAGCTGGCATCTCACTCTCTTTGAATCCTCTTTATCATGCTAAGAGGAGCAGGAAAAAGCAAAAAATTTCAGAATTGCACCTTGCAATGCGGAGAAATTACTGTTTGTGCATTTACAATATTCATTGATTTTTGCCATTGAAAAACGTCCAGAAATGATTGAAGCTACTGACTGAATGAAAGGAGCTGGCTTCTCACTCTCTTTGAATCTTCTTTATTATGCTAAGAGGAGCAGGAAAAAGCAAAAAATTTCAGAATTGCACCTTGCAATGCGGAGAAATTACTGTTTGTGCATTTACAATATTCATTGATTTTTGCCATTGAAAAACATCATGTTATTCATATACCAGAAATGTTTGAAGCTACTGACTGAATGAAAGGAGCTGGCATCTCACTCTCTTTGAATCTTCTTTATCATGCTAAGAGGAGCAGGAAAAAGCAAAAAATTTCAGAATTGCACCTTGCAATGCGGAGAAATTACTGTTTGTGCATTTACAATATTCATTGATTTTTGCCATTGAAAAACATCATGTTATTCATATACCAGAAATGTTTGAAGCTACTGACTGAATGAAAGGAGCTGGCATCTCACTCTCTTTGAATCTTCTTTATCATGCTAAGAGGAGCAGGAAAAAGCAAAAAATTTCAGAATTGCAGCTTGCAATGCGGAGAAATTACTGTTTGTGCATTTACAATATTCATTGATTTTTGCCATTGAAAAACGTCCAGAAATGATTGAAGCTACTGACTGAATGAAAGGAGCTGGCATCTCACTCTCTTCGAATCTTCTTTATCATGCTAAGAGGAGGAGGAAAAAGCAAAAAATTTCAGAATTGCACCTTGCAATGCGGAGAAATTACTGTTTGTGCATTTAAAAAATTCATTGATTTTTGCCATTGAAAAACATCATGTTATTCATATAACAGAAATGATTGAAGCTACTGACTGAATGAAAGGAGCTGGCATGTCACACTCTTTGAATCTTCTTTATCATGCTAAGAGGAGCAGGAAAAAGCAAAAAATTTCAGAATTGCACCTTGCAATGCGGAGAAATTACTGTTTGTGCATTTACAATATTCATTGATTTTTGCCATTGAAAAACATCATGTTATTCATATACCAGAAATGATTGAAGCTACTGACTGAATGAAAGGAGCTGGCATCTCACTCTCTTTGAATCTTCTTTATCATGCTAAGAGGAGCAGGAAAAAGCAAAAAATTTCAGAATTGCACCTTGCAATGCGGAGAAATTACTGTTTGTGCATTTACAATATTCATTGATTTTTGCCATTGAAAAACGTCCAGAAATGATTGAAGCTACTGACTGAATGAAAGGAGCTGGCATCTCACTCTCTTTGAATCTTCTTTATCATGCTAAGAGGAGCAGGAAAAAGCAAAAAATTTCAGAATTGCACCTTGCAATGCGGAGAAATTACTGTTTGTGCATTTACAATATTCATTGATTTTTGCCATTGAAAAACATCATGTTATTCATATACCAGAAATGATTGAAGCTACTGACTGAATGAAAGGAGCTGGCATCTCACTCTCTTTGAATCTTCTTTATCATGCTAAGAGGAGCAGGAAAAAGCAAAAAATTTCAGAATTGCACCTTGCAATGCGGAGAAATTACTGTTTGTGCATTTACAATATACATTGATTTTTGCCATTGAAAAACATCATGTTATTCATATACCAGAAATGATTGAAGCTACTGACTGAATGAAAGGAGCTGGCATCTCACTCTCTTTGAATCTTCTTTATCATGCTAAGAGGAGCAGGAAAAAGCAAAAAATTTCAGAATTGCACCTTGCAATGCGGAGAAATTACTGTTTGTGCATTTACAATATTCAGTGATTTTTGCCATTGAAAAACATCATGTTATTCATATACCAGAAATGTTTGAAGCTACTGACTGAATGAAAGGAGCTGGCATCTCACTCTCTTTGAATCTTCTTTATCATGCTAAGAGGAGCAGGAAAAAGCAAAAAATTTCAGAATTGCACCTTGCAATGCGGAGAAATTACTGTTTGTGCATTTACAATATTCATTGATTTTTGCCATTGAAAAACGTCCAGAAATGATTGAAGCTACTGACTGAATGAAAGGAGCTGGCATCTCACTCTCTTTGAATCTTCTTTATCATGCTAAGAGGAGCAGGAAAAAGCAAAAAATTTCAGAATTGCACCTTGCAATGGGGAGAAATTACTGTTTGTGCATTTACAATATTCATTGATTTTTGCCATTGAAAAACGTCCAGAAATGATTGAAGCTACTGACTGAATGAAAGGAGCTGGCATCTCACTCTCTTTGAATCTTCTTTATCATGCTAAGAGGAGCAGGAAAAAGCAAAAAATTTCAGAATTGCACCTTGCAATGCGGAGAAATTACTGTTTGTGCATTTACAATATTCATTGATTTTTGCCATTGAAAAACATCATGTTATTCATATACCAGAAATGTTTGAAGCTACTGACTGAATGAAAGGAGCTGGCATCTCACTCTCTTTGAATCTTCTTTATCATGCTAAGAGGAGCAGGAAAAAGCAAAAAATTTCAGAATTGCACCTTGCAATGCGGAGAAATTACTGTTTATGCATTTACAATATTCATTGATTTTTGCCATTGAAAAACGTCCAGAAATGATTGAAGCTACTGACTGAATGAAAGGAGCTGGCATCTCACTCTCTTTGAATCTTCTTTATCATGCTAAGAGGAGCAGGAAAAAGCAAAAAATTTCAGAATTGCACCTTGCAATGCGGAGAAATTACTGTTTGTGCATTTACAATATTCATTGATTTTTGCCATTGAAAAACGTCCAGAAATGATTGAAGCTACTGACTGAATGAAAGGAGCTGGCTTCTCACTCTCTTTGAATCTTCTTTATCACGCTAAGAGGAGCAGGAAAAAGCAAAAAATTTCAGAATTGCACCTTGCAATGCGGAGAAATTACTGTTTGTGCATTTACAATATTCATTGATTTTTGCCATTGAAAAACATCATGTTATTCATATACCAGAAATGTTTGAAGCTACTGACTAAATGAAAGGAGCTGGCATCTCACTCTCTTTGAATCTTCTTTATCATGCTAAGAGGAGCAGGAAAAAGCAAAAAATTTCAGAATTGCACCTTGCAATGCGGAGAAATTACTGTTTGTGCATTTACAATATTCATTGATTTTTGCCATTGAAAAACGTCCAGAAATGATTGAAGCTACTGACTGAATGAAAGGAGCTGGCATCTCACTCTCTTTGAATCTTCTTTATCATGCTAAGAGGAGCAGGAAAAAGCAAAAAATTTCAGAATTGCACCTTGCAATGCGGAGAAATTACTGTTTGTGCATTTACAATATTCATTGATTTTTGCCATTGAAAAACATCATGTTATTCATATACCAGAAATGATTGAAGCTACTGACTGAATGAAAGGAGCTGGCATCTCACTCTCTTTGAATCTTCTTTATCATGCTAAGAGGAGCAGGAAAAAGCAAAAAATTTCAGAATTGCACCTTGCAATGCGGAGAAATTACTGTTTGTGCATTTACAATATTCATTGATTTTTGCCATTGAAAAACGTCCAGAAATGATTGAAGCTACTGACTGAATGAAAGGAGCTGGCATCTCACTCTCT
This sequence comes from Phyllobates terribilis, assembly GCF_046119375.1. Classification (NCBI taxonomy): domain Eukaryota; kingdom Metazoa; phylum Chordata; class Amphibia; order Anura; family Dendrobatidae; genus Phyllobates; species Phyllobates terribilis. The sequence goes on along the minus strand of NW_027364017.1, from coordinate 237,665 downwards.
TTGAATCTTCTTTATCATGCTAAGAGGAGCAGGAAAAAGCAAAAAATTTCAGAATTGCACCTTGCAATGCGGAGAAATTACTGTTTGTGCATTTACAATATTCATTGATTTTTGCCATTGAAAAACATCATGTTATTCATATACCAGAAATGATTGAAGCTACTGACTGAATGAAAGGAGCTTGCATCTCACTCTCTTTGAATCTTCTTTATCATGCTAAGAGGAGCAGGAAAAAGCAAAAAATTTCAGAATTATACCTTGCAATGCGGAGAAATTACTGTTTGTGCATTTACAATATTCATTGATTTTTGCCATTGAAAAACGTCCAGAAATGATTAAAGCTACTGACTGAATGAAAGGAGCTGGCATCTCAATCTCTTTGAATCCTCTTTATCATGCTAAGAGGAGCAGGAAAAAGCAAAAAATTTCAGAATTGCACCTTGCAATGCGGAGAAATTACTGTTTGTGCATTTACAATATTCATTGATTTTTGCCATTGAAAAACGTCCAGAAATGATTGAAGCTACTGACTGAATGAAAGGAGCTGGCTTCTCACTCTCTTTGAATCTTCTTTATTATGCTAAGAGGAGCAGGAAAAAGCAAAAAATTTCAGAATTGCACCTTGCAATGCGGAGAAATTACTGTTTGTGCATTTACAATATTCATTGATTTTTGCCATTGAAAAACATCATGTTATTCATATACCAGAAATGTTTGAAGCTACTGACTGAATGAAAGGAGCTGGCATCTCACTCTCTTTGAATCTTCTTTATCATGCTAAGAGGAGCAGGAAAAAGCAAAAAATTTCAGAATTGCACCTTGCAATGCGGAGAAATTACTGTTTGTGCATTTACAATATTCATTGATTTTTGCCATTGAAAAACATCATGTTATTCATATACCAGAAATGTTTGAAGCTACTGACTGAATGAAAGGAGCTGGCATCTCACTCTCTTTGAATCTTCTTTATCATGCTAAGAGGAGCAGGAAAAAGCAAAAAATTTCAGAATTGCACCTTGCAATGCGGAGAAATTACTGTTTGTGCATTTACAATATTCATTGATTTTTGCCATTGAAAAACGTCCAGAAATGATTAAAGCTAAAGACTGAATGAAAGGAGCTGGCATCTCACTCTCTTTGAATCTTCTTTATCATGCTAAGAGGAGCAGGAAAAAGCAAAAAATTTCAGAATTGCACCTTGCAATGCGGAGAAATTACTGTTTGTGCATTTACAATATTCATTGATTTTTGCCATTGAAAAACGTCCAGAAATGATTGAAGCTACTGACTGAATGAAAGGAGCTGGCTTCTCACTCTCTTTGAATCTTCTTTATCACGCTAAGAGGAGCAGGAAAAAGCAAAAAATTTCAGAATTGCACCTTGCAATGCGGAGAAATTACTGTTTGTGCATTTACAATATTCATTGATTTTTGCCATTGAAAAACATCATATTATTCATATACCAGAAATGTTTGAAGCTACTGACTAAATGAAAGGAGCTGGCATCTCACTCTCTTTGAATCTTCTTTATCATGCTAAGAGGAGCAGGAAAAAGCAAAAAATTTCAGAATTGCACCTTGCAATGCGGAGAAATTACTGTTTGTGCATTTACAATATTCATTGATTTTTGCCATTGAAAAACGTCCAGAAATGATTGAAGCTACTGACTGAATGAAAGGAGCTGGCATCTCACTCTCTTTGAATCTTCTTTATCATGCTAAGAGGAGCAGGAAAAAGCAAAAAATTTCAGAATTGCACCTTGCAATGCGGAGAAATTACTGTTTGTGCATTTACAATATTCATTGATTTTTGCCATTGAAAAACATCATGTTATTCATATACCAGAAATGATTGAAGCTACTGACTGAATGAAAGGAGCTGGCATCACACTCTCTTTGAATCTTCTTTATCATGCTAAGAGGAGCAGGAAAAAGCAAAAAATTTCAGAATTGCACCTTGCAATGCGGAGAAATTACTGTTTGTGCATTTACAATATTCATTGATTTTTGCCATTGAAAAACGTCCAGAAATGATTGAAGCTACTGACTGAATGAAAGGAGCTGGCATCTCACTCTCTTTGAATCTTCTTTATCATGCTAAGAGGAGCAGGAAAAAGCAAAAAATTTCAGAATTGCACCTTGCAATGCGGAGAAATTACTGTTTGTGCATTTACAATATTCATTGATTTTTGCCATTGAAAAACATCATGTTATTCATATACCAGAAATGATTGAAGCTACTGACTGAATGAAAGGAGCTTGCATCTCACTCTCTTTGAATCTTCTTTATCATGCTAAGAGGAGCAGGAAAAAGCAAAAAATTTCAGAATTATACCTTGCAATGCGGAGAAATTACTGTTTGTGCATTTACAATATTCATTGATTTTTGCCATTGAAAAACGTCCAGAAATGATTAAAGCTACTGACTGAATGAAAGGAGCTGGCATCTCAATCTCTTTGAATCCTCTTTATCATGCTAAGAGGAGCAGGAAAAAGCAAAAAATTTCAGAATTGCACCTTGCAATGCGGAGAAATTACTGTTTGTGCATTTACAATATTCATTGATTTTTGCCATTGAAAAACGTCCAGAAATGATTGAAGCTACTGACTGAATGAAAGGAGCTGGCTTCTCACTCTCTTTGAATCTTCTTTATTATGCTAAGAGGAGCAGGAAAAAGCAAAAAATTTCAGAATTGCACCTTGCAATGCGGAGAAATTACTGTTTGTGCATTTACAATATTCATTGATTTTTGCCATTGAAAAACATCATGTTATTCATATACCAGAAATGTTTGAAGCTACTGACTGAATGAAAGGAGCTGGCATCTCACTCTCTTTGAATCTTCTTTATCATGCTAAGAGGAGCAGGAAAAAGCAAAAAATTTCAGAATTGCACCTTGCAATGCGGAGAAATTACTGTTTGTGCATTTACAATATTCATTGATTTTTGCCATTGAAAAACGTCCAGAAATGATTGAAGCTACTGACTGAATGAAAGGAGCTGGCTTCTCACTCTATTTGAATCTTCTTTATCACGCTAAGAGGAGCAGGAAAAAGCAAAAAATTTCAGAATTGCACCTTGCAATGCGGAGAAATTACTGTTTGTGCATTTACAATATTCATTGATTTTTGCCATTGAAAAACATCATATTATTCATATACCAGAAATGTTTGAAGCTACTGACTAAATGAAAGGAGCTGGCATCTCACTCTCTTTGAATCTTCTTTATCATGCTAAGAGGAGCAGGAAAAAGCAAAAAATTTCAGAATTGCACCTTGCAATGCGGAGAAATTACTGTTTGTGCATTTACAATATTCATTGATTTTTGCCATTGAAAAACGTCCAGAAATGATTGAAGCTACTGACTGAATGAAAGGAGCTGGCATCTCACTCTCTTTGAATCTTCTTTATCATGCTAAGAGGAGCAGGAAAAAGCAAAAAATTTCAGAATTGCACCTTGCAATGCGGAGAAATTACTGTTTGTGCATTTACAATATTCATTGATTTTTGCCATTGAAAAACATCATGTTATTCATATACCAGAAATGATTGAAGCTACTGACTGAATGAAAGGAGCTGGCATCTCACTCTCTTTGAATCTTCTTTATCATGCTAAGAGGAGCAGGAAAAAGCAAAAAATTTCAGAATTGCACCTTGCAATGCGGAGAAATTACTGTTTGTGCATTTACAATATTCATTGATTTTTGCCATTGAAAAACATCATGTTATTCATATACCAGAAATGTTTGAAGCTACTGACTGAATGAAAGGAGCTGGCATCTCACTCTCTTTGAATCTTCTTTATCATGCTAAGAGGAGCAGGAAAAAGCAAAAAATTTCAGAATTGCACCTTGCAATGCGGAGAAATTACTGTTTGTGCATTTACAATATTCATTGATTTTTGCCATTGAAAAACGTCCAGAAATGATTAAAGCTAAAGACTGAATGAAAGGAGCTGGCATCTCACTCTCTTTGAATCTTCTTTATCATGCTAAGAGGAGCAGGAAAAAGCAAAAAATTTCAGAATTGCACCTTGCAATGCGGAGAAATTACTGTTTGTGCATTTACAATATTCATTGATTTTTGCCATTGAAAAACGTCCAGAAATGATTGAAGCTACTGACTGAATGAAAGGAGCTGGCTTCTCACTCTCTTTGAATCTTCTTTATCACGCTAAGAGGAGCAGGAAAAAGCAAAAAATTTCAGAATTGCACCTTGCAATGCGGAGAAATTACTGTTTGTGCATTTACAATATTCATTGACTTTTGCCATTGAAAAACATCATATTATTCATATACCAGAAATGTTTGAAGCTACTGACTAAATGAAAGGAGCTGGCATCTCACTCTCTTTGAATCTTCTTTATCATGCTAAGAGGAGCAGGAAAAAGCAAAAAATTTCAGAATTGCACCTTGCAATGCGGAGAAATTACTGTTTGTGCATTTACAATATTCATTGATTTTTGCCATTGAAAAACGTCCAGAAATGATTGAAGCTACTGACTGAATGAAAGGAGCTGGCATCTCACTCTCTTTGAATCTTCTTTATCATGCTAAGAGGAGCAGGAAAAAGCAAAAAATTTCAGAATTGCACCTTGCAATGCGGAGAAATTACTGTTTGTGCATTTACAATATTCATTGATTTTTGCCATTGAAAAACATCATGTTATTCATATACCAGAAATGATTGAAGCTACTGACTGAATGAAAGGAGCTGGCATCTCACCGTCTTTGAATCTTCTTTATCATGCTAAGAGGAGCAGGAAAAAGCAAAAAATTTCAGAATTGCACCTTGCAATGCGGAGAAATTACTGTTTGTGCATTTACAATATTCATTGATTTTTGCCATTGAAAAACGTCCAGAAATGATTGAAGCTACTGACTGAATGAAAGGAGCTGGCATCTCACTCTCTTTGAATCTTCTTTATCATGCTAAGAGGAGCAGGAAAAAGCAAAAAATTTCAGAATTGCACCTTGCAATGCGGAGAAATTACTGTTTGTGCATTTACAATATTCATTGATTTTTGCCATTGAAAAACATCATGTTATTCATATACCAGAAATGATTGAAGCTACTGACTGAATGAAAGGAGCTTGCATCTCACTCTCTTTGAATCTTCTTTATCATGCTAAGAGGAGCAGGAAAAAGCAAAAAATTTCAGAATTATACCTTGCAATGCGGAGAAATTACTGTTTGTGCATTTACAATATTCATTGATTTTTGCCATTGAAAAACGTCCAGAAATGATTAAAGCTACTGACTGAATGAAAGGAGCTGGCATCTCAATCTCTTTGAATCCTCTTTATCATGCTAAGAGGAGCAGGAAAAAGCAAAAAATTTCAGAATTGCACCTTGCAATGCGGAGAAATTACTGTTTGTGCATTTACAATATTCATTGATTTTTGCCATTGAAAAACGTCCAGAAATGATTGAAGCTACTGACTGAATGAAAGGAGCTGGCTTCTCACTCTCTTTGAATCTTCTTTATTATGCTAAGAGGAGCAGGAAAAAGCAAAAAATTTCAGAATTGCACCTTGCAATGCGGAGAAATTACTGTTTGTGCATTTACAATATTCATTGATTTTTGCCATTGAAAAACATCATGTTATTCATATACCAGAAATGTTTGAAGCTACTGACTGAATGAAAGGAGCTGGCATCTCACTCTCTTTGAATCTTCTTTATCATGCTAAGAGGAGCAGGAAAAAGCAAAAAATTTCAGAATTGCACCTTGCAATGCGGAGAAATTACTGTTTGTGCATTTACAATATTCATTGATTTTTGCCATTGAAAAACGTCCAGAAATGATTGAAGCTACTGACTGAATGAAAGGAGCTGGCTTCTCACTCTATTTGAATCTTCTTTATCACGCTAAGAGGAGCAGGAAAAAGCAAAAAATTTCAGAATTGCACCTTGCAATGCGGAGAAATTACTGTTTGTGCATTTACAATATTCATTGATTTTTGCCATTGAAAAACATCATATTATTCATATACCAGAAATGTTTGAAGCTACTGACTAAATGAAAGGAGCTGGCATCTCACTCTCTTTGAATCTTCTTTATCATGCTAAGAGGAGCAGGAAAAAGCAAAAAATTTCAGAATTGCACCTTGCAATGCGGAGAAATTACTGTTTGTGCATTTACAATATTCATTGATTTTTGCCATTGAAAAACGTCCAGAAATGATTGAAGCTACTGACTGAATGAAAGGAGCTGGCATCTCACTCTCTTTGAATCTTCTTTATCATGCTAAGAGGAGCAGGAAAAAGCAAAAAATTTCAGAATTGCACCTTGCAATGCGGAGAAATTACTGTTTGTGCATTTACAATATTCATTGATTTTTGCCATTGAAAAACATCATGTTATTCATATACCAGAAATGATTGAAGCTACTGACTGAATGAAAGGAGCTGGCATCTCACTCTCTTTGAATCTTCTTTATCATGCTAAGAGGAGCAGGAAAAAGCAAAAAATTTCAGAATTGCACCTTGCAATGCGGAGAAATTACTGTTTGTGCATTTACAATATTCATTGATTTTTGCCATTGAAAAACGTCCAGAAATGATTGAAGCTACTGACTGAATGAAAGGAGCTGGCATCTCACTCTCTTTGAATCTTCTTTATCATGCTAAGAGGAGCAGGAAAAAGCAAAAAATTTCAGAATTGCACCTTGCAATGCGGAGAAATTACTGTTTGTGCATTTACAATATTCATTGATTTTTGCCATTGAAAAACATCATGTTATTCATATACCAGAAATGATTGAAGCTACTGACTGAATGAAAGGAGCTTGCATCTCACTCTCTTTGAATCTTCTTTATCATGCTAAGAGGAGCAGGAAAAAGCAAAAAATTTCAGAATTATACCTTGCAATGCGGAGAAATTACTGTTTGTGCATTTACAATATTCATTGATTTTTGCCATTGAAAAACGTCCAGAAATGATTAAAGCTACTGACTGAATGAAAGGAGCTGGCATCTCAATCTCTTTGAATCCTCTTTATCATGCTAAGAGGAGCAGGAAAAAGCAAAAAATTTCAGAATTGCACCTTGCAATGCGGAGAAATTACTGTTTGTGCATTTACAATATTCATTGATTTTTGCCATTGAAAAACGTCCAGAAATGATTGAAGCTACTGACTGAATGAAAGGAGCTGGCTTCTCACTCTCTTTGAATCTTCTTTATTATGCTAAGAGGAGCAGGAAAAAGCAAAAAATTTCAGAATTGCACCTTGCAATGCGGAGAAATTACTGTTTGTGCATTTACAATATTCATTGATTTTTGCCATTGAAAAACATCATGTTATTCATATACCAGAAATGTTTGAAGCTACTGACTGAATGAAAGGAGCTGGCATCTCACTCTCTTTGAATCTTCTTTATCATGCTAAGAGGAGCAGGAAAAAGCAAAAAATTTCAGAATTGCACCTTGCAATGCGGAGAAATTACTGTTTGTGCATTTACAATATTCATTGATTTTTGCCATTGAAAAACATCATGTTATTCATATACCAGAAATGTTTGAAGCTACTGACTGAATGAAAGGAGCTGGCATTTCACTCTCTTTGAATCTTCTTTATCATGCTAAGAGGAGCAGGAAAAAGCAAAAAATTTCAGAATTGCACCTTGCAATGCGGAGAAATTACTGTTTGTGCATTTACAATATTCATTGATTTTTGCCATTGAAAAACGTCCAGAAATGATTGAAGCTACTGACTGAATGAAAGGAGCTGGCATCTCACTCTCTTCGAATCTTCTTTATCATGCTAAGAGGAGCAGGAAAAAACAAAAAATTTCAGAATTGCACCTTGCAATGCGGAGAAATTACTGTTTGTGCATTTAAAAAATTCATTGATTTTTGCCATTGAAAAACATCATGTTATTCATATACCAGAAATGATTGAAGCTACTGACTGAATGAAAGGAGCTGGCATGTCACACTCTTTGAATCTTCTTTATCATGCTAAGAGGAGCAGGAAAAAGCAAAAAATTTCAGAATTGCACCTTGCAATGCGGAGAAATTACTGTTTGTGCATTTACAATATTCATTGATTTTTGCCATTGAAAAACATCATGTTATTCATATACCAGAAATGATTGAAGCTACTGACTGAATGAAAGGAGCTGGCATCTCACTCTCTTTGAATCTTCTTTATCATGCTAAGAGGAGCAGGAAAAAGCAAAAAATTTCAGAATTGCACCTTGCAATGCGGAGAAATTACTGTTTGTGCATTTACAATATTCATTGATTTTTGCCATTGAAAAACGTCCAGAAATGATTGAAGCTACTGACTGAATGAAAGGAGCTGGCATCTCACTCTCTTTGAATCTTCTTTATCATGCTAAGAGGAGCAGGAAAAAGCAAAAAATTTCAGAATTTCACCTTGCAATGCGGAGAAATTACTGTTTGTGCATTTACAATATTCATTGATTTTTGCCATTGAAAAACATCATGTTATTCATCTACCAGAAATGTTTGAAGCTACTGACTGAATGAAAGGAGCTGGCATCTCACTCTCTTTGAATCTTCTTTATCATGCTAAGAGGAGCAGGAAAAAGCAAAAAATTTCAGAATTGCACCTTGCAATGCGGAGAAATTACTGTTTGTGCATTTACAATATTCATTGATTTTTGCCATTGAAAAACATCATGTTATTCATATACCAGAAATGATTGAAGCTACTGACTGAATGAAAGGAGCTGGCATCTCACTCTCTTTGAATCTTCTTTATCATGCTAAGAGGAGCAGGAAAAAGCAAAAAATTTCAGAATTGCACCTTGCAATGCGGAGAAATTACTGTTTGTGCATTTACAATATTCATTGATTTTTGCCATTGAAAAACGTCCAGAAATGATTGAAGCTACTGACTGAATGAAAGGAGCTGGCTTCTCACTCTCTTTGAATCTTCTTTATTATGCTAAGAGGAGCAGGAAAAAGCAAAAAATTTCAGAATTGCACCTTGCAATGCGGAGAAATTACTGTTTGTGCATTTACAATATTCATTGATTTTTGCCATTGAAAAACATCATGTTATTCATATACCAGAAATGTTTGAAGCTACTGACTGAATGAAAGGAGCTGGCATCTCACTCTCTTTGAATCTTCTTTATCATGCTAAGAGGAGCAGGAAAAAGTAAAAAATTTCAGAATTGCACCTTGCAATGCGGAGAAATTACTGTTTGTGCATTTACAATATTCATTGATTTTTGCCATTGAAAAACATCATGTTATTCATATACCAGAAATGTTTGAAGCTACTGACTGAATGAAAGGAGCTGGCATCTCACTCTCTTTGAATCTTCTTTATCATGCTAAGAGGAGCAGGAAAAAGCAAAAAATTTCAGAATTGCACCTTGCAATGCGGAGAAATTACTGTTTGTGCATTTACAATATTCATTGATTTTTGCCATTGAAAAACGTCCAGAAATGATTGAAGCTACTGACTGAATGAAAGGAGCTGGCATCTCACTCTCTTTGAATCTTCTTTATCATGCTAAGAGGAGCAGGAAAAAGCAAAAAATTTCAGAATTTCACCTTGCAATGCGGAGAAATTACTGTTTGTGCATTTACAATATTCATTGATTTTTGCCATTGAAAAACATCATGTTATTCATCTACCAGAAATGTTTGAAGCTACTGACTGAATGAAAGGAGCTGGCATCTCACTCTCTTTGAATCTTCTTTATCATGCTAAGAGGAGCAGGAAAAAGCAAAAAATTTCAGAATTGCACCTTGCAATGCGGAGAAATTACTGTTTGTGCATTTACAATATTCATTGATTTTTGCCATTGAAAAACATCATGTTATTCATATACCAGAAATGATTGAAGCTACTGACTGAATGAAAGGAGCTGGCATCTCACTCTCTTTGAATCTTCTTTATCATGCTAAGAGGAGCAGGAAAAAGCAAAAAATTTCAGAATTGCACCTTGCAATGCGGAGAAATTACTGTTTGTGCATTTACAATATTCATTGATTTTTGCCATTGAAAAACGTCCAGAAATGATTGAAGCTACTGACTGAATGAAAGGAGCTGGCATCTCACTCTCTTTGAATCTTCTTTATCATGCTAAGAGGAGCAGGAAAAAGCAAAAAATTTCAGAATTGCACCTTGCAATGCGGAGAAATTACTGTTTGTGCATTTACAATATTCATTGATTTTTGCCATTGAAAAACATCATGTTATTCATATACCAGAAATGATTGAAGCTACTGACTGAATGAAAGGAGCTGGCATCTCACTCTCTTTGAATCTTCTTTATCATGCTAAGAGGAGCAGGAAAAAGCAAAAAATTTCAGAATTGCACCTTGCAATGCGGAGAAATTACTGTTTGTGCATTTACAATATTCATTGATTTTTGCCATTGAAAAACGTCCAGAAATGATTGAAGCTACTGACTGAATGAAAGGAGCTGGCATCTCACTCTCTTTGAATCTTCTTTATCATGCTAAGAGGAGCAGGAAAAAGCAAAAAATTTCAGAATTGCACCTTGCAATGCGGAGAAATTACTGTTTGTGCATTTACAATATTCATTGATTTTTGCCATTGAAAAACATCATGTTATTCATATACCAGAAATGATTGAAGCTACTGACTGAATGAAAGGAGCTTGCATCTCACTCTCTTTGAATCTTCTTTATCATGCTAAGAGGAGCAGGAAAAAGCAAAAAATTTCAGAATTACACCTTGCAATGCGGAGAAATTACTGTTTGTGCATTTACAATATTCATTGATTTTTGCCATTGAAAAACGTCCAGAAATGATTAAAGCTACTGACTGAATGAAAGGAGCTGGCATCTCACTCTCTTTGAATCCTCTTTATCATGCTAAGAGGAGCAGGAAAAAGCAAAAAATTTCAGAATTGCACCTTGCAATGCGGAGAAATTACTGTTTGTGCATTTACAATATTCATTGATTTTTGCCATTGAAAAACGTCCAGAAATGATTGAAGCTACTGACTGAATGAAAGGAGCTGGCTTCTCACTCTCTTTGAATCTTCTTTATTATGCTAAGAGGAGCAGGAAAAAGCAAAAAATTTCAGAATTGCACCTTGCAATGCGGAGAAATTACTGTTTGTGCATTTACAATATTCATTGATTTTTGCCATTGAAAAACATCATGTTATTCATATACCAGAAATGTTTGAAGCTACTGACTGAATGAAAGGAGCTGGCATCTCACTCTCTTTGAATCTTCTTTATCATGCTAAGAGGAGCAGGAAAAAGCAAAAAATTTCAGAATTGCACCTTGCAATGCGGAGAAATTACTGTTTGTGCATTTACAATATTCATTGATTTTTGCCATTGAAAAACATCATGTTATTCATATACGAGAAATGTTTGAAGCTACTGACTGAATGAAAGGAGCTGGCATCTCACTCTCTTTGAATCTTCTTTATCATGCTAAGAGGAGCAGGAAAAAGCAAAAAATTTCAGAATTGCACTTTGCAATGCGGAGAAATTACTGTTTGTGCATTTACAATATTCATTGATTTTTGCCATTGAAAAACGTCCAGAAATGATTGAAGCTACTGACTGAATGAAAGGAGCTGGCATCTCACTCTCTTTGAATCTTCTTTATCATGCTTAGAGGAGCAGGAAAAAGCAAAAAATTTCAGAATTTCACCTTGCAATGCGGAGAAATTACTGTTTGTGCATTTACAATATTCATTGATTTTTGCCATTGAAAAACATCATGTTATTCATCTACCAGAAATGTTTGAAGCTACTGACTGAATGAAAGGAGCTGGCATCTCACTCTCTTTGAATCTTCTTTATCATGCTAAGAGGAGCAGGATAAAGCAAAAAATTTCAGAATTGCACCTTGCAATGCGGAGAAATTACTGTTTGTGCATTTACAATATTCATTGATTTTTGCCATTGAAAAACATCATGTTATTCATATACCAGAAATGATTGAAGCTACTGACTGAATGAAAGGAGCTGGCATCTCACTCTCTTTGAATCTTCTTTATCATGCTAAGAGGAGCAGGAAAAAGCAAAAAATTTCAGAATTGCACCTTGCAATGCGGAGAAATTACTGTTTGTGCATTTACAATATACATTGATTTTTGCCATTGAAAAACATCATGTTATTCATATACCAGAAATGGTTGAAGCTACTGACTGAATGAAAGGAGCTGGCATCTCACTCTCTTTGAATCTTCTTTATCATGCTAAGAGGAGCAGGAAAAAGCAAAAAATTTCAGAATTGCACCTTGCAATGCGGAGAAATTACTGTTTGTGCATTTACAATATTCAGTGATTTTTGCCATTGAAAAACATCATGTTATTCATATACCAGAAATGTTTGAAGCTACTGACTGAATGAAAGGAGCTGGCATCTCACTCTCTTTGAATCTTCTTTATCATGCTAAGAGGAGCAGGAAAAAGCAAAAAATTTCAGAATTGCACCTTGCAATGCGGAGAAATTACTGTTTGTGCATTTACAATATTCATTGATTTTTGCCATTGAAAAACGTCCAGAAATGATTGAAGCTACTGACTGAATGAAAGGAGCTGGCATCTCACTCTCTTTGAATCTTCTTTATCATGCTAAGAGGAGCAGGAAAAAGCAAAAAATTTCAGAATTGCACCTTGCAATGCGGAGAAATTACTGTTTGTGCATTTACAATATTCATTGATTTTTGCCATTGAAAAATGTCCAGAAATGATTGAAGCTACTGACTGAATGAAAGGAGCTGGCATCTCACTCTCTTTGAATCTTCTTTATCATGCTAAGAGGAGCAGGAAAAAGCAAAAAATTTCAGAATTGCACCTTGCAATGCGGAGAAATTACTGTTTGTGCATTTACAATATTCATTGATTTTTGCCATTGAAAAACATCATGTTATTAATATACCAGAAATGTTTGAAGCTACTGACTGAATGAAAGGAGCTGGCATCTCACTCTCTTTGAATCTTCTTTATCATGCTAAGAGGAGCAGGAAAAAGCAAAAAATTTCAGAATTGCACCTTGCAATGCGGAGAAATTACTGTTTATGCATTTACAATATTCATTGATTTTTGCCATTGAAAAACGTCCAGAAATGATTGAAGCTACTGACTGAATGAAAGGAGCTGGCATCTCACTCTCTTTGAATCTTCTTTATCATGCTAAGAGGAGCAGGAAAAAGCAAAAAATTTCAGAATTGCACCTTGCAATGCGGAGAAATTACTGTTTGTGCATTTACAATATTCATTGATTTTTGCCATTGAAAAACGTCCAGAAATGATTGAAGCTACTGACTGAATGAAAGGAGTTGGCATCTCACTCTCTTTGAATCTTCTTTATCATGCTAAGAGGAGCAGGAAAAAGCAAAAAATTTCAGAATTGCACCTTGCAATGCGGAGAAATTACTGTTTGTGCATTTACAATATTCAATGATTTTTGCCATTGAAAAACATCATGTTATTCATATACCAGAAATGATTGAAGCTACTGACTGAATGAAAGGAGCTGGCATCTCACTCTCTTTGAATCTTCTTTATCATGCTAAGAGGAGCAGGAAAAAGCAAAAAATTTCAGAATTACACCTTGCAATGCGGAGAAATTACTGTTTGTGCATTTACAATATTCATTGATTTTTGCCATTGAAAAACGTCCAGAAATGATTGAAGCTACTGACTGAATGAAAGGAGCTGGCTTCTCACTCTCTTTGAATCTTCTTTATCATGCTAAGAGGAGCAGGAAAAAGCAAAAAATTTCAGAATTGCACCTTGCAATGCGGAGAAATTACTGTTTGTGCATTTACAATATTCATTGATTTTTGCCATTGAAAAACATCATGTTATTCATATACCAGAAATGTTTGAAGCTACTGACTGAATGAAAGGAGCTGGCATCTCACTCTCTTTGAATCTTCTTTATCATGCTAAGAGGAGCAGGAAAAAGCAAAAAATTTCAGAATTGCACCTTGCAATGCGGAGAAATTACTGTTTGTGCATTTACAATATTCATTGATTTTTGCCATTGAAAAACATCATGTTATTCATATACCAGAAATGTTTGAAGCTACTGACTGAATGAAAGGAGCTGGCATCTCACTCTCTTTGAATCTTCTTTCTCATGCTAAGAGGAGCAGGAAAAAGCAAAAAATTTCAGAATTGCACCTTGCAATGCGGAGAAATTACTGTTTGTGCATTTACAATATTCATTGATTTTTGCCATTGAAAAACGTCCAGAAATGATTGAAGCTACTGACTGAATGAAAGGAGCTGGCATCTCACTCTCTTTGAATCTTCTTTATCATGCTAAGAGGAGCAGGAAAAAGCAAAAAATTTCAGAATTGCACCTTGCAATGCGGAGAAATTACTGTTTGTGCATTTACAATATTCATTGATTTTTGCCATTGAAAAACGTCCAGAAATGATTGAAGCTACTGACTGAATGAAAGGAGCTGGCATCTCACTCTCTTTGAATCTTCTTTATCATGCTAAGAGGAGCAGGAAAAAGCAAAAAATTTCAGAATTGCACCTTGCAATGCGGAGAAATTACTGTTTGTGCATTTACAATATTCAATGATTTTTGCCATTGAAAAACATCATGTTATTCATATACCAGAAATGATTGAAGCTACTGACTGAATGAAAGGAGCTGGCATCTCACTCTCTTTGAATCTTCTTTATCATGCTAAGAGGAGCAGGAAAAAGCAAAAAATTTCAGAATTGCACCTTGCAATGCGGAGAAATTACTGTTTATGCATTTACAATATTCATTGATTTTTGCCATTGAAAAACGTCCAGAAATGATTGAAGCTACTGACTGAATGAAAGGAGCTGGCATCTCACTCTCTTTGAATCTTCTTTATCATGCTAAGAGGAGCAGGAAAAAGCAAAAAATTTCAGAATTGCACCTTGCAATGCGGAGAAATTACTGTTTGTGCATTTACAATATTCATTGATTTTTGCCATTGAAAAACGTCCAGAAATGATTGAAGCTACTGACTGAATGAAAGGAGTTGGCATCTCACTCTCTTTGAATCTTCTTTATCATGCTAAGAGGAGCAGGAAAAAGCAAAAAATTTCAGAATTGCACCTTGCAATGCGGAGAAATTACTGTTTGTGCATTTACAATATTCAATGATTTTTGCCATTGAAAAACATCATGTTATTCATATACCAGAAATGATTGAAGCTACTGACTGAATGAAAGGAGCTGGCATCTCACTCTCTTTGAATCTTCTTTATCATGCTAAGAGGAGCAGGAAAAAGCAAAAAATTTCAGAATTACACCTTGCAATGCGGAGAAATTACTGTTTGTGCATTTACAATATTCATTGATTTTTGCCATTGAAAAACGTCCAGAAATGATTGAAGCTACTGACTGAATGAAAGGAGCTGGCTTCTCACTCTCTTTGAATCTTCTTTATCATGCTAAGAGGAGCAGGAAAAAGCAAAAAATTTCAGAATTGCACCTTGCAATGCGGAGAAATTACTGTTTGTGCATTTACAATATTCATTGATTTTTGCCATTGAAAAACATCATGTTATTCATATACCAGAAATGTTTGAAGCTACTGACTGAATGAAAGGAGCTGGCATCTCACTCTCTTTGAATCTTCTTTATCATGCTAAGAGGAGCAGGAAAAAGCAAAAAATTTCAGAATTGCACCTTGCAATGCGGAGAAATTACTGTTTGTGCATTTACAATATTCATTGATTTTTGCCATTGAAAAACATCATGTTATTCATATACCAGAAATGTTTGAAGCTACTGACTGAATGAAAGGAGCTGGCATCTCACTCTCTTTGAATCTTCTTTATCATGCTAAGAGGAGCAGGAAAAAGCAAAAAATTTCAGAATTGCACCTTGCAATGCGGAGAAATTACTGTTTGTGCATTTACAATATTCATTGATTTTTGCCATTGAAAAACGTCCAGAAATGATTGAAGCTACTGACTGAATGAAAGGAGCTGGCATCTCACTCTCTTTGAATCTTCTTTATCATGCTAAGAGGAGCAGGAAAAAGCAAAAAATTTCAGAATTGCACCTTGCAATGCGGAGAAATTACTGTTTGTGCATTTACAATATTCATTGATTTTTGCCATTGAAAAACGTCCAGAAATGATTGAAGCTACTGACTGAATGAAAGGAGCTGGCATCTCACTCTCTTTGAATCTTCTTTATCATGCTAAGAGGAGCAGGAAAAAGCAAAAAATTTCAGAATTGCACCTTGCAATGCGGAGAAATTACTGTTTGTGCATTTACAATATTCAATGATTTTTGCCATTGAAAAACATCATGTTATTCATATACCAGAAATGATTGAAGCTACTGACTGAATGAAAGGAGCTGGCATCTCACTCTCTTTGAATCTTCTTTATCATGCTAAGAGGAGCAGGAAAAAGCAAAAAATTTCAGAATTGCACCTTGCAATGCGGAGAAATTACTGTTTATGCATTTACAATATTCATTGATTTTTGCCATTGAAAAACGTCCAGAAATGATTGAAGCTACTGACTGAATGAAAGGAGCTGGCATCTCACTCTCTTTGAATCTTCTTTATCATGCTAAGAGGAGCAGGAAAAAGCAAAAAATTTCAGAATTGCACCTTGCAATGCGGAGAAATTACTGTTTGTGCATTTACAATATTCATTGATTTTTGCCATTGAAAAACGTCCAGAAATGATTGAAGCTACTGACTGAATGAAAGGAGTTGGCATCTCACTCTCTTTGAATCTTCTTTATCATGCTAAGAGGAGCAGGAAAAAGCAAAAAATTTCAGAATTGCACCTTGCAATGCGGAGAAATTACTGTTTGTGCATTTACAATATTCAATGATTTTTGCCATTGAAAAACATCATGTTATTCATATACCAGAAATGATTGAAGCTACTGACTGAATGAAAGGAGCTGGCATCTCACTCTCTTTGAATCTTCTTTATCATGCTAAGAGGAGCAGGAAAAAGCAAAAAATTTCAGAATTACACCTTGCAATGCGGAGAAATTACTGTTTGTGCATTTACAATATTCATTGATTTTTGCCATTGAAAAACGTCCAGAAATGATTGAAGCTACTGACTGAATGAAAGGAGCTGGCTTCTCACTCTCTTTGAATCTTCTTTATCATGCTAAGAGGAGCAGGAAAAAGCAAAAAATTTCAGAATTGCACCTTGCAATGCGGAGAAATTACTGTTTGTGCATTTACAATATTCATTGATTTTTGCCATTGAAAAACATCATGTTATTCATATACCAGAAATGTTTGAAGCTACTGACTGAATGAAAGGAGCTGGCATCTCACTCTCTTTGAATCTTCTTTATCATGCTAAGAGGAGCAGGAAAAAGCAAAAAATTTCATAATTGCACCTTGCAATGCGGAGAAATTACTGTTTGTGCATTTACAATATTCATTGATTTTTGCCATTGAAAAACATCATGTTATTCATATACCAGAAATGTTTGAAGCTACTGACTGAATGAAAGGAGCTGGCATCTCACTCTCTTTGAATCTTCTTTATCATGCTAAGAGGAGCAGGAAAAAGCAAAAAATTTCAGAATTGCACCTTGCAATGCGGAGAAATTACTGTTTGTGCATTTACAATATTCATTGATTTTGCCATTGAAAAACGTCCAGAAATGATTGAAGCTACTGACTGAATGAAAGGAGCTGGCATCTCACTCTCTTTGAATCTTCTTTATCATGCTAAGAGGAGCAGGAAAAAGCAAAAAATTTCAGAATTGCACCTTGCAATGCGGAGAAATTACTGTTTGTGCATTTACAATATTCATTGATTTTTGCCATTGAAAAACGTCCAGAAATGATTGAAGCTACTGACTGAATGAAAGGAGCTGGCATCTCACTCTCTTTGAATTTTCTTTATCATGCTAAGAGGAGCAGGAAAAAGCAAAAAATTTCAGAATTGCACCTTGCAATGCGGAGAAATTACTGTTTGTGCATTTACAATATTCAATGATTTTTGCCATTGAAAAACATCATGTTATTCATATACCAGAAATGATTGAAGCTACTGACTGAATGAAAGGAGCTGGCATCTCACTCTCTTTGAATCTTCTTTATCATGCTAAGAGGAGCAGGAAAAAGCAAAAAATTTCAGAATTACACCTTGCAATGCGGAGAAATTACTGTTTGTGCATTTACAATATTCATTGATTTTGCCATTGAAAAACGTCCAGAAATGATTAAAGCTACTGACTGAATGAAAGGAGCTGGCATCTCACTCTCTTTGAATCTTCTTTATCATGCTAAGAGGAGCAGGAAAAAGCAAAAAATTTCAGAATTGCACCTTGCAATGCGGAGAAATTACTGTTTGTGCATTTACAATATTCATTGATTTTTGCCATTGAAAAACGTCCAGAAATGATTGAAGCTACTGACTGAATGAAAGGAGCTGGCTTCTCACTCTCTTTGAATCTTCTTTATCATGCTAAGAGGAGCAGGAAAAAGCAAAAAATTTCAGAATTGCAGCTTGCAATGCGGAGAAATTACTGTTTGTGCATTTACAATATTCATTGATTTTTGCCATTGAAAAACATCATGTTATTCATATACCAGAAATGTTTGAAGCTACTGACTGAATGAAAGGAGCTGGCATCTCACTCTCTTTGAATCTTCTTTATCATGCTAAGAGGAGCAGAAAAAAGCAAAAAATTTCAGAATTGCACCTTGCAATGCGGAGAAATTACTGTTTGTGCATTTACAATATTCATTGATTTTTGCCATTGAAAAAGATCATGTTATTCATATACCAGAAATGTTTGAAGCTACTGACTGAATGAAAGGAGCTGGCATCTCACTCTCTTTGAATCTTCTTTATCATGCTAAGAGGAGCAGGAAAAAGCAAAAAATTTCAGAATTGCACCTTGCAATGCGGAGAAATTACTGTTTGTGCATTTACAATATTCATTGATTTTTGCCATTGAAAAACGTCCAGAAATGATTAAAGCTACTGACTGAATGAAAGGAGCTGGCATCTCACTCTCTTCGAATCTTCTTTATCATGCTAAGTGGAGCAGGAAAAAGCAAAAAATTTCAGAATTGCACCTTGCAATGCGGAGAAATTACTGTTTGTGCATTTAAAAAATTCATTGATTTTTGCCATTGAAAAACATCATGTTATTCATATACCAGAAATGATTGAAGCTACTGACTGAATGAAAGGAGCTGGCATGTCACACTCTTTGAATCTTCTTTATCATGCTAAGAGGAGCAGGAAAAAGCAAAAAATTTCAGAATTGCACCTTGCAATGCGGAGAAATTACTGTTTGTGCATTTACAATATTCATTGATTTTTGCCATTGAAAAACATCATGTTATTCATATACCAGAAATGATTGAAGCTACTGACTGAATGAAAGGAGCTGGCATCTCACTCTCTTTGAATCTTCTTTATCATGCTAAGAGGAGCAGGAAAAAGCAAAAAAATTCAGAATTGCACCTTGCAATGCGGAGAAATTACTGTTTATGCATTTACAATATTCATTGATTTTTGCCATTGAAAAACGTCCAGAAATGATTGAAGCTACTGACTGAATGAAAGGAGCTGGCATCTCACTCTCTTTGAATCTTCTTTATCATGCTAAGAGGAGCAGGAAAAAGCAAAAAATTTCAGAATTGCACCTTGCAATGCGGAGAAATTACTGTTTGTGCATTTACAATATTCATTGATTTTTGCCATTGAAAAACGTCCAGAAATGATTGAAGCTACTGACTGAATGAAAGGAGTTGGCATCTCACTCTCTTTGAATATTCTTTATCATGCTAAGAGGAGCAGGAAAAAGCAAAAAATTTCAGAATTGCACCTTGCAATGCGGAGAAATTACTGTTTGTGCATTTACAATATTCAATGATTTTTGCCATTGAAAAACATCATGTTATTCATATACCAGAAATTATTGAAGCTACTGACTGAATGAAATGAGCTGGCATCTCACTCTCTTTGAATCTTCTTTATCATGCTAAGAGGAGCAGGAAAAAGCAAAAAATTTCAGAATTGCACCTTGCAATGCGGAGAAATTACTGTTTGTGCATTTACAATATTCATTGATTTTTGCCATTGAAAAACGTCCAGAAATGATTGAAGCTACTGACTGAATGAAAGGAGCTGGCTTCTCACTCTCTTTGAATCTTCTTTATCATGCTAAGAGGAGCAGGAAAAAGCAAAA
Source organism: Phyllobates terribilis (assembly GCF_046119375.1). NCBI lineage: Eukaryota > Metazoa > Chordata > Amphibia > Anura > Dendrobatidae > Phyllobates > Phyllobates terribilis. The sequence continues at coordinate 217,536 of NW_027364017.1, read as the reverse complement.
AATTTCAGAATTGCACCTTGCAATGCGGAGAAATTACTGTTTGTGCATTTACAATATTCATTGATTTTTGCCATTGAAAAACATCATGTTATTCATATACCAGAAATGTTTGAAGCTACTGACTGAATGAAAGGAGCTGGCATCTCACTCTCTTTGAATCTTCTTTATCATGCTAAGAGGAGCAGGAAAAAGCAAAAAATTTCAGAATTGCACCTTGCAATGCGGAGAAATTACTGTTTGTGCATTTACAATATTCATTGATTTTTGCCATTGAAAAACGTCCAGAAATGATTGAAGCTACTGACTGAATGAAAGGAGCTGGCATCTCACTCTCTTTGAATCTTCTTTATCATGCTAAGAGGAGCAGGAAAAAGCAAAAAATTTCAGAATTGCACCTTGCAATGCGGAGAAATTACTGTTTGTGTATTTACAATATTCATTGATTTTTGCCATTGAAAAACGTCCAGAAATGATTGAAGCTACTGACTGAATGAAAGGAGCTGGCATCTCACTCTCTTTGAATCTTCTTTATCATGCTAAGAGGAGCAGGAAAAAGCAAAAAATTTCAGAATTGCACCTTGCAATGCGGAGAAATTACTGTTTGTGCATTTACAATATTCAATGATTTTTGCCATTGAAAAACATCATGTTATTCATATACCAGAAATGATTGAAGCTACTGACTGAATGAAAGGAGCTGGCATCTCACTCTCTTTGAATCTTCTTTATCATGCTAAGAGGAGCAGGAAAAAGCAAAAAATTTCAGAATTACACCTTGCAATGCGGAGAAATTACTGTTTGTGCATTTACAATATTCATTGATTTTGCCATTGAAAAACGTCCAGAAATGATTAAAGCTACTGACTGAATGAAAGGAGCTGGCATCTCACTCTCTTTGAATCTTCTTTATCATGCTAAGAGGAGCAGGAAAAAGCAAAAAATTTCAGAATTGCACCTTGCAATGCGGAGAAATTACTGTTTGTGCATTTACAATATTCATTGATTTTTGCCATTGAAAAACGTCCAGAAATGATTGAAGCTACTGACTGAATGAAAGGAGCTGGCTTCTCACTCTCTTTGAATCTTCTTTATCATGCTAAGAGGAGCAGGAAAAAGCAAAAAATTTCAGAATTGCACCTTGCAATGCGGAGAAATTACTGTTTGTGCATTTACAATATTCATTGATTTTTGCCATTGAAAAACATCATGTTATTCATATACCAGAAATGTTTGAAGCTACTGACTGAATGAAAGGAGCTGGCATCTCACTCTCTTTGAATCTTCTTTATCATGCTAACAGGAGCAGAAAAAAGCAAAAAATTTCAGAATTGCACCTTGCAATGCGGAGAAATTACTGTTTGTGCATTTACAATATTCATTGATTTTTGCCATTGAAAAACATCATGTTATTCATATACCAGAAATGTTTGAAGCTACTGACTGAATGAAAGGAGCTGGCATCTCACTCTCTTTGAATCTTCTTTATCATGCTAAGAGGAGCAGGAAAAAGCAAAAAATTTCAGAATTGCACCTTGCAATGCGGAGAAATTACTGTTTGTGCATTTACAATATTCATTGATTTTTGCCATTGAAAAACGTCCAGAAATGATTGAAGCTACTGACTGAATGAAAGGAGCTGGCATCTCACTCTCTTTGAATCTTCTTTATCATGCTAAGAGGAGCAGGAAAAAGCAAAAAATTTCAGAATTGCACCTTGCAATGCGGAGAAATTACTGTTTGTGCATTTACAATATTCATTGATTTTTGCCATTGAAAAACGTCCAGAAATGATTGAAGCTACTGACTGAATGAAAGGAGTTGGCATCTCACTCTCTTTGAATCTTCTTTATCATGCTAAGAGGAGCAGGAAAGAGCAAAAAATTTCAGAATTGCACCTTGCAATGCGGAGAAATTACTGTTTGTGCATTTACAATATTCAATGATTTTTGCCATTGAAAAACATCATGTTATTCATATACCAGAAATGATTGAAGCTACTGACTGAATGAAAGGAGCTGGCATCTCACTCTCTTTGAATCTTCTTTATCATGCTAAGAGGAGCAGGAAAAAGCAAAAAATTTCAGAATTACACCTTGCAATGCGGAGAAATTACTGTTTGTGCATTTACAATATTCATTGATTTTTGCCATTGAAAAACGTCCAGAAATGATTGAAGCTACTGACTGAATGAAAGGAGCTGGCTTCTCACTCTCTTTGAATCTTCTTTATCATGCTAAGAGGAGCAGGAAAAAGCAAAAAATTTCAGAATTGCACCTTGCAATGCGGAGAAATTACTGTTTGTGCATTTACAATATTCATTGATTTTTGCCATTGAAAAACATCATGTTATTCATATACCAGAAATGTTTGAAGCTACTGACTGAATGAAAGGAGCTGGCATCTCACTCTCTTTGAATCTTCTTTATCATGCTAAGAGGAGCAGGAAAAAGCAAAAAATTTCAGAATTGCACCTTGCAATGCGGAGAAATTACTGTTTGTGCATTTACAATATTCATTGATTTTTGCCATTGAAAAACGTCCAGAAATGATTGAAGCTACTGACTGAATGAAAGGAGCTGGCATCTCACTCTCTTTGAATCTTCTTTATCATGCTAAGAGGAGCAGGAAAAAGCAAAAAATTTCAGAATTGCACCTTGCAATGCGGAGAAATTACTGTTTGTGCATTTACAATATTCATTGATTTTTGCCATTGAAAAACGTCCAGAAATGATTGAAGCTACTGACTGAATGAAAGGAGCTGGCATCTCACTCTCTTTGAATCTTCTTTATCATGCTAAGAGGAGCAGGAAAAAGCAAAAAATTTCAGAATTGCACCTTGCAATGCGGAGAAATTACTGTTTGTGCATTTACAATATTCAATGATTTTTGCCATTGAAAAACATCATGTTATTCATATACCAGAAATGATTGAAGCTAGTGACTGAATTAAAGGAGCTGGCATCTCACTCTCTTTGAATCTTCTTTATCATGCTAAGAGGAGCAGGAAAAAGCAAAAAATTTCAGAATTACACCTTGCAATGCGGAGAAATTACTGTTTGTGCATTTACAATATTCATTGATTTTGCCATTGAAAAACGTCCAGAAATGATTAAAGCTACTGACTGAATGAAAGGAGCTGGCAGCTCACTCTCTTTGAATCTTCTTTATCATGCTAAGAGGAGCAGGAAAAAGCAAAAAATTTCAGAATTGCACCTTGCAATGCGGAGAAATTACTGTTTGTGCATTTACAATATTCATTGATTTTTGCCATTGAAAAACGTCCAGAAATGATTGAAGCTACTGACTGAATGAAAGGAGCTGGCTTCTCACTCTCTTTGAATCTTCTTTATCATGCTAAGAGGAGCAGGAAAAAGCAAAAAATTTCAGAATTGCACCTAGCAATGCGGAGAAATTACTGTTTGTGCATTTACAATATTCATTGATTTTTGCCATTGAAAAACATCATGTTATTCATATACCAGAAATGTTTGAAGCTACTGACTGAATGAAAGGAGCTGGCATCTCACTCTCTTTGAATCTTCTTTATCATGCTAAGAGGAGCAGAAAAAAGCAAAAAATTTCAGAATTGCACCTTGCAATGCGGAGAAATTACTGTTTGTGCATTTACAATATTCATTGATTTTTGCCATTGAAAAACATCATGTTATTCATATACCAGAAGTGTTTGAAGCTACTGACTGAATGAAAGGAGCTGGCATCTCACTCTCTTTGAATCTTCTTTATCATGCTAAGAGGAGCAGGAAAAAGCAAAAAATTTCAGAATTGCACCTTGCAATGCGGAGAAATTACTGTTTGTGCATTTACAATATTCATTGATTTTTGCCATTGAAAAACGTCCAGAAATGATTAAAGCTACTGACTGAATGAAAGGAGCTGGCATCTCACTCTCTTCGAATCTTCTTTGTCATGCTAAGTGGAGCAGGAAAAAGCAAAAAATTTCAGAATTGCACCATGCAATGCGGAGAAATTACTGTTTGTGCATTTAAAAAATTCATTGATTTTTGCTATTGAAAAACATCATGTTATTCATATACCAGAAATGATTGAAGCTACTGACTGAATGAAAGGAGCTGGCATGTCACACTCTTTGAATCTTCTTTATCATGCTAAGAGGAGCAGGAAAAAGCAAAAAATTTCAGAATTGCACCTTGCAATGCGGAGAAATTACTGTTTATGCATTTACAATATTCATTGATTTTTGCCATTGAAAAACGTCCAGAAATGATTGAAGCTACTGACTGAATGAAAGGAGCTGGCATCTCACTCTCTTTGAATCTTCTTTATCATGCTAAGAGGAGCAGGAAAAAGCAAAAAATTTCAGAATTGCACCTTGCAATGCGGAGAAATTACTGTTTGTGCATTTACAATATTCATTGATTTTTGCCATTGAAAAACGTCCAGAAATGATTGAAGCTACTGACTGAATGAAAGGAGTTGGCATCTCCCTCTCTTTGAATCTTCTTTATCATGCTAAGAGGAGCAGGAAAAAGCAAAAAATTTCAGAATTGCACCTTGCAATGCGGAGAAATTACTGTTTGTGCATTTACAATATTCAATGATTTTTGCCATTGAAAAACATCATGTTATTCATATACCAGAAATGATTGAAGCTACTGACTGAATGAAAGGAGCTGGCATCTCACTCTCTTTGAATCTTCTTTATCATGCTAAGAGGAGCAGGAAAAAGCAAAAAATTTCAGAATTGCACCTTGCAATGCGGAGAAATTACTGTTTGTGCATTTACAATATTCATTGATTTTTGCCATTGAAAAACGTCCAGAAATGATTGAAGCTACTGACTGAATGAAAGTAGCTGGCTTCTCACTCTCTTTGAATCTTCTTTATCATGCTAAGAGGAGCAGGAAAAAGCAAAAAATTTCAGAATTGCACCTTGCAATGCGGAGAAATTACTGTTTGTGCATTTACAATATTCATTGATTTTTGCCATTGAAAAACATCATGTTATTCATATACCAGAAATGTTTGAAGCTACTGACTGAATGAAAGGAGCTGGCATCTCACTCTCTTTGAATCTTCTTTATCATGCTAAGAGGAGCAGGAAAAAGCAAAAAATTTCAGAATTGCACCTTGCAATGCGGAGAAATTACTGTTTGTGCATTTACAATATTCATTGATTTTTGCCATTGAAAAACGTCCAGAAATGATTGAAGCTACTGACTGAATGAAAGGAGCTGGCATCTCACTCTCTTTGAATCTTCTTTATCATGCTAAGAGGAGCAGGAAAAAGCAAAAAATTTCAGAATTGCACCTTGCAATGCGGAGAAATTACTGTTTGTGCATTTACAATATTCATTGATTTTTGCCATTGAAAAACGTCCAGAAATGATTGAAGCTACTGACTGAATGAAAGGAGCTGGCATCTCACTCTCTTTGAATCTTCTTTATCATGCTAAGAGGAGCAGGAAAAAGCAAAAAATTTCAGAATTGCACCTTGCAATGCGGAGAAATTACTGTTTGTGCATTTACAATATTCAATGATTTTTGCCATTGAAAAACATCTTGTTATTCATATACCAGAAATGATTGAAGCTACTGACTGAATGAAAGGAGCTGGCATCTCACTCTCTTTGAATCTACTTTATCATGCTAAGAGGAGCAGGAAAAAGCAAAAAATTTCAGAATTACACCTTGCAATGCGGAGAAATTACTGTTTGTGCATTTACAATATTCATTGATTTTGCCATTGAAAAACGTCCAGAAATGATTAAAGCTACTGACTGAATGAAAGGAGCTGGCATCTCACTCTCTTTGAATCTTCTTTATCATGCTAAGAGGAGCAGGAAAAAGCAAAAAATTTCAGAATTGCACCTTGCAATGCGGAGAAATTACTGTTTGTGCATTTACAATATTCATTGATTTTTGCCATTGAAAAACGTCCAGAAATGATTGAAGCTACTGACTGAATGAAAGGAGCTGGCTTCTCACTCTCTTTGAATCTTCTTTATCATGCTAAGAGGAGCAGGAAAAAGCAAAAAATTTCAGAATTGCACCTTGCAATGCGGAGAAAATACTGTTTGTGCATTTACAATATTCATTGATTTTTGCCATTGAAAAACATCATGTTATTCATATACCAGAAATGTTTGAAGCTACTGACTGAATGAAAGGAGCTGGCATCTCACTCTCTTTGAATCTTCTTTATCATGCTAAGAGGAGCAGAAAAAAGCAAAAAATTTCAGAATTGCACCTTGCAATGCGGAGAAATTACTGTTTGTGCATTTACAATATTCATTGATTTTTGCCATTGAAAAACATCATGTTATTCATATACCAGAAATGTTTGAAGCTACTGACTGAATGAAAGGAGCTGGCATCTCACTCTCTTTGAATCTTCTTTATCATGCTAAGAGGAGCAGGAAAAAGCAAAAAATTTCAGAATTGCACCTTGCAATGCGGAGAAATTACTGTTTGTGCATTTACAATATTCATTGATTTTTGCCATTGAAAAACGTCCAGAAATGATTGAAGCTACTGACTGAATGAAAGGAGCTGGCTTCTCACTCTCTTTGAATCTTCTTTATCATGCTAAGAGGAGCAGGAAAAAGCAAAAAATTTCAGAATTGCACCTTGCAATGCGGAGAAATTACTGTTTGTGCATTTACAATATTCATTGATTTTTGCCATTGAAAAACATCATGTTATTCATATACCAGAAATGTTTGAAGCTACTGACTGAATGAAAGGAGCTGGCATCTCACTCTCTTTGAATCTTCTTTATCATGCTAAGAGGAGCAGAAAAAAGCAAAAAATTTCAGAATTGCACCTTGCAATGCGGAGAAATTACTGTTTGTGCATTTACAATATTCATTGATTTTTGCCATTGAAAAACATCATGTTATTCATATACCAGAAATGTTTGAAGCTACTGACTGAATGAAAGGAGCTGGCATCTCACTCTCTTTGAATCTTCTTTATCATGCTAAGAGGAGCAGGAAAAAGCAAAAAATTTCAGAATTGCACCTTGCAATGCGGAGAAATTACTGTTTGTGCATTTACAATATTCATTGATTTTTGCCATTGAAAAACGTCCAGAAATGATTGAAGCTACTGACTGAATGAAAGGAGCTGGCATCTCACTCTCTTCGAATCTTCTTTATCATGCTAAGTGGAGCAGGAAAAAGCAAAAAATTTCAGAATTGCACCTTGCAATGCGGAGAAATTACTGTTTGTGCATTTAAAAAATTCATTGATTTTTGCCATTGAAAAACATCATGTTATTCATATACCAGAAATGATTGAAGCTACTGACTGAATGAAAGGAGCTGGCATGTCACACTCTTTGAATCTTCTTTATCATGCTAAGAGGAGCAGGAAAAAGCAAAAAATTTCAGAATTGCACCTTGCAATGCGGAGAAATTACTGTTTGTGCATTTACAATATTCATTGATTTTTGCCATTGAAAAACATCATGTTATTCATATACCAGAAATGATTGAAGCTACTGACTGAATGAAAGGAGCTGGCATCTCACTCTCTTTGAATCTTCTTTATCATGCTAAGAGGAGCAGGAAAAAGCAAAAAATTTCAGAATTGCACCTTGCAATGCGGAGAAATTACTGTTTGTGCATTTACAATATTCATTGATTTTTGCCATTGAAAAACGTCCAGAAATGATTGAAGCTACTGACTGAATGAAAGGAGCTGGCATCTCACTCTCTTTGAATCTTCTTTATCATGCTAAGAGGAGCAGGAAAAAGCAAAAAATTTCAGAATTTCACCTTGCAATGCGGAGAAATTACTGTTTGTGCATTTACAATATTCATTGATTTTTGCCATTGAAAAACATCATGTTATTCATCTACCAGAAATGTTTGAAGCTACTGACTGAATGAAAGGAGCTGGCATCTCACTATCTTTGAATCTTCTTTATCATGCTAAGAGGAGCAGGAAAAAGCAAAAAATTTCAGAATTGCACCTTGCAATGCGGAGAAATTACTGTTTGTGCATTTACAATATTCATTGATTTTTGCCATTGAAAAACATCATGTTATTCATATACCAGAAATGATTGAAGCTACTGACTGAATGAAAGGAGCTGGCATCTCACTCTCTTTGAATCTTCTTTATCATGCTAAGAGGAGCAGAAAAAAGCAAAAAATTTCAGAATTGCACCTTGCAATGCGGAGAAATTACTGTTTTTGCATTTACAATATACATTAATTTTTGCCATTGAAAAACATCATGTTATTCATATACCAGAAATAATTGAAGCTACTGACTGAATGAAAGGAGCTGGCATCTCACTCTCTTTGAATCTTCTTTATCATGCTAAGAGGAGCAGGAAAAAGCAAAAAATTTCAGAATTGCACCTTGCAATGCGGAGAAATTACTGTTTGTGCATTTACAATATTCATTGATTTTTGCCATTGAAAAACATCATGTTATTCATATACCAGAAATGATTGAAGCTACTGACTGAATGAAAGGAGCTGGCATCTCACTCTCTTTGAATCTTCTTTATCATGCTAAGAGGAGCAGGAAAAAGCAAAAAAATTCAGAATTGCACCTTGCAATGCGGAGAAATTACTGTTTGTGCATTTACAATATTCATTGATTTTTGCCATTGAAAAATGTCCAGAAATGATTGAAGCTACTGACTGAATGAAAGGAGCTGGCATCTCACTCTCTTTGAATCTTCTTTATCATGCTAAGAGGAGCAGGAAAAGGCAAAAAATTTCAGAATTGCACCTTGCAATGCGGAGAAATTACTGTTTGTGCATTTACAATATTCATTGATTTTTGTGATTGAAAAACATCATGTTATTCATATACCAGAAATGTTTGAAGCTACTGACTGAATGAAAGGAGCTGGCATCTCACTCTCTTTGAATCTTCTTTATCATGCTAAGAGGAGCAGGAAAAAGCAAAAAATTTCAGAATTGCACCTTGCAATGCGGAGAAATTACTGTTTGTGCATTTACAATATTCATTGATTTTTGCCATTGAAAAACATCATGTTATTCATATACCAGAAATGATTGAAGCTACTGACTGAATGAAAGGAGCTGGCATCTCACTCTCTTTGAATCTTCTTTATCATGCTAAGAGGAGCAGGAAAAAGCAAAAAATTTCAGAATTGCACCTTGCAATGCGGAGAAATTACTGTTTGTGCATTTACAATATTCATTGATTTTTGCCATTGAAAAATGTCCAGAAATGATTGAAGCTACTGACTGAATGAAAGGAGCTGGCATCTCACTCTCTTTGAATCTTCTTTATCATGCTAAGAGGAGCAGGAAAAGGCAAAAAATTTCAGAATTGCACCTTGCAATGCGGAGAAATTACTGTTTGTGCATTTACAATATTCATTGATTTTTGTGATTGAAAAACATCATGTTATTCATATACCAGAAATGTTTGAAGCTACTGACTGAATGAAAGGAGCTGGCATCTCACTCTCTTTGAATCTTCTTTATCATGCTAAGAGGAGCAGGAAAAAGCAAAAAATTTCAGAATTGCACCTTGCAATGCGGAGAAATTACTGTTTGTGCATTTACAATATTCATTGATTTTTGCCATTGAAAAACATCATGTTATTCATATACCAGAAATGTTTGAAGCTACTGACTGAATGAAAGGAGCTGGCATCTCACTCTCTTTGAATCTTCTTTATCATGCTAAGAGGAGCAGGAAAAAGCAAAAAATTTCAGAATTGCACCTTGCAATGCGGAGAAATTACTGTTTGTGCATTTACAATATTCATTGATTTTTGCCATTGAAAAACGTCCAGAAATGATTGAAGCTACTGACTGAATGAAAGGTGCTGGCATCTCACTCTCTTCGAATCTTCTTTATCATGCTAAGTGGAGCAGGAAAAAGCAAAAAATTTCAGAATTGCACCTTGCAATGCGGAGAAATTACTGTTTGTGCATTTAAAAAATTCATTGATTTTTGCCATTGAAAAACATCATGTTATTCATATACCAGAAATGATTGAAGCTACTGACTGAATGAAAGGAGCTGGCATGTCACACTCTTTTAATCTTCTTTATCATGCTAAGAGGAGCAGGAAAAAGCAAAAAATTTCAGAATTGCACCTTGCAATGCGGAGAAATTACTGTTTGTGCATTTACAATATTCATTGATTTTTGCCATTGAAAAACATCATGTTATTCATATACCAGAAATGATTGAAGCTACTGACTGAATGAAAGGAGTTGGCATCTCACTCTCTTTGAATCTTCTTTATCATGCTAAGAGGAGCAGGAAAAAGCAAAATATTTCAGAATTGCACCTTGCAATGCGGAGAAATTACTGTTTGTGCATTTACAATATTCATTGATTTTTGCCATTGAAAAATGTCCAGAAATGATTGAAGCTACTGACTGAATGAAAGGAGCTGGCATCTCACTCTCTTTGAATCTTCTTTATCATGCTAAGAGGAGCAGGAAAAAGCAAAAAATTTCAGAATTTCACCTTGCAATGCGGAGAAATTACTGTTTGTGCATTTACAATATTCATTGATTTTTCCCATTGAAAAACATCATGTTATTCATCTACCAGAAATGTTTGAAGCTACTGACTGAATGAAAGGAGCTGGCATCTAACTCTCTTTGAATCTTCTTTATCATGCTAAGAGGAGCAGGAAAAAGCAAAAAATTTCAGAATTTCACCTTGCAATGCGGAGAAATTACTGTTTGTGCATTTACAATATTCATTGATTTTTGCCATTGAAAAACATCATGTTATTCATCTACCAGAAATGTTTGAAGCTACTGACTGAATGAAAGGAGCTGGCATCTCACTCTCTTTGAATCTTCTTTATCATGCTAAGAGGAGCAGGAAAAAGCAAAAAATTTCAGAATTGCACCTTGCAATGCGGAGAAATTACTGTTTGTGCATTTACAATATTCATTGATTTTTGCCATTGAAAAACATCATGTTATTCATATACCAGAAATGATTGAAGCTACTGACTGAATGAAAGGAGCTGGCATCTCACTCTCTTTGAATCTTCTTTATCATGCTAAGAGGAGCAGAAAAAAGCAAAAAATTTCAGAATTGCACCTTGCAATGCGGAGAAATTACTGTTTTTGCATTTACAATATACATTGATTTTTGCCATTGAAAAACATCATGTTATTCATATACCAGAAATAATTGAAGCTACTGACTGAATGAAAGGAGCTGGCATCTCACTCTCTTTGAATCTTCTTTATCATGCTAAGAGGAGCAGGAAAAAGCAAAAAATTTCAGAATTGCACCTTGCAATGCGGAGAAATTACTGTTTGTGCATTTACAATATTCATTGATTTTTGCCATTGAAAAACATCATGTTATTCATATACCAGAAATGATTGAAGCTACTGACTGAATGAAAGGAGCTGGCATCTCACTCTCTTTGAATCTTCTTTATCATGCTAAGAGGAGCAGGAAAAAGCAAAAAAATTCAGAATTGCACCTTGCAATGCGGAGAAATTACTGTTTGTGCATTTACAATATTCATTGATTTTTGCCATTGAAAAATGTCCAGAAATGATTGAAGCTACTGACTGAATGAAAGGAGCTGGCATCTCACTCTCTTTGAATCTTCTTTATCATGCTAAGAGGAGCAGGAAAAGGCAAAAAATTTCAGAATTGCACCTTGCAATGCGGAGAAATTACTGTTTGTGCATTTACAATATTCATTGATTTTTGTGATTGAAAAACATCATGTTATTCATATACCAGAAATGTTTGAAGCTACTGACTGAATGAAAGGAGCTGGCATCTCACTCTCTTTGAATCTTCTTTATCATGCTAAGAGGAGCAGGAAAAAGCAAAAAATTTCAGAATTGCACCTTGCAATGCGGAGAAATTACTGTTTGTGCATTTACAATATTCATTGATTTTTGCCATTGAAAAACATCATGTTATTCATATACCAGAAATGATTGAAGCTACTGACTGAATGAAAGGAGCTGGCATCTCACTCTCTTTGAATCTTCTTTATCATGCTAAGAGGAGCAGGAAAAAGCAAAAAATTTCAGAATTGCACCTTGCAATGCGGAGAAATTACTGTTTGTGCATTTACAATATTCATTGATTTTTGCCATTGAAAAATGTCCAGAAATGATTGAAGCTACTGACTGAATGAAAGGAGCTGGCATCTCACTCTCTTTGAATCTTCTTTATCATGCTAAGAGGAGCAGGAAAAGGCAAAAAATTTCAGAATTGCACCTTGCAATGCGGAGAAATTACTGTTTGTGCATTTACAATATTCATTGATTTTTGTGATTGAAAAACATCATGTTATTCATATGCCAGAAATGTTTGAAGCTACTGACTGAATGAAAGGAGCTGGCATCTCACTCTCTTTGAATCTTCTTTATCATGCTAAGAGGAGCAGGAAAAAGCAAAAAATTTCAGAATTGCACCTTGCAATGCGGAGAAATTACTGTTTGTGCATTTACAATATTCATTGATTTTTGCCATTGAAAAACATCATGTTATTCATATACCAGAAATGTTTGAAGCTACTGACTGAATGAAAGGAGCTGGCATCTCACTCTCTTTGAATCTTCTTTATCATGCTAAGAGGAGCAGGAAAAAGCAAAAAATTTCAGAATTGCACCTTGCAATGCGGAGAAATTACTGTTTGTGCATTTACAATATTCATTGATTTTTGCCATTGAAAAACGTCCAGAAATGATTGAAGCTACTGACTGAATGAAAGGTGCTGGCATCTCACTCTCTTCGAATCTTCTTTATCATGCTAAGTGGAGCAGGAAAAAGCAAAAAATTTCAGAATTGCACCTTGCAATGCGGAGAAATTACTGTTTGTGCATTTAAAAAATTCATTGATTTTTGCCATTGAAAAACATCATGTTATTCATATACCAGAAATGATTGAAGCTACTGACTGAATGAAAGGAGCTGGCATGTCACACTCTTTTAATCTTCTTTATCATGCTAAGAGGAGCAGGAAAAAGCAAAAAATTTCAGAATTGCACCTTGCAATGCGGAGAAATTACTGTTTGTGCATTTACAATATTCATTGATTTTTGCCATTGAAAAACATCATGTTATTCATATACCAGAAATGATTGAAGCTACTGACTGAATGAAAGGAGTTGGCATCTCACTCTCTTTGAATCTTCTTTATCATGCTAAGAGGAGCAGGAAAAAGCAAAATATTTCAGAATTGCACCTTGCAATGCGGAGAAATTACTGTTTGTGCATTTACAATATTCATTGATTTTTGCCATTGAAAAATGTCCAGAAATGATTGAAGCTACTGACTGAATGAAAGGAGCTGGCATCTCACTCTCTTTGAATCTTCTTTATCATGCTAAGAGGAGCAGGAAAAAGCAAAAAATTTCAGAATTTCACCTTGCAATGCAGAGAAATTACTGTTTGTGCATTTACAATATTCATTGATTTTTGCCATTGAAAAACATCATGTTATTCATCTACCAGAAATGTTTGAAGCTACTGACTGAATGAAAGGAGCTGGCATCTCACTCTCTTTCAATCTTCTTTATCATGCTAAGAGGAGCAGGAAAAAGCAAAAAATTTCAGAATTGCACCTTGCAATGCGGAGAAATTACTGTTTGTGCATTTACAATATTCATTGATTTTTGCCATTGAAAAACATCATGTTATTCATATACCAGAAATGATTGAAGCTACTGACTGAATGAAAGGAGCTGGCATCTCACTCTCTTTGAATCTTCTTTATCATGCTAAGAGGAGCAGGAAAAAGCAAAAAATTTCAGAATTGCACCTTGCAATGCGGAGAAATTACTGTTTGTGCATTTACAATATACATTGATTTTTGCCATTGAAAAACATCATGTTATTCATATACCAGAAATGATTGAAGCTACTGACTGAATGAAAGGAGCTGGCATCTCACTCTCTTTGAATCTTCTTTATCATGCTAAGAGGAGCAGGAAAAAGCAAAAAATTTCAGAATTGCACCTTGCAATGCGGAGAAATTACTGTTTGTGCATTTACAATATTCATTGATTTTTGCCATTGAAAAACATCATGTTATTCATATACCAGAAATGATTGAAGCTACTGACTGAATGAAAGGAGCTGGCATCTCACTCTCTTTGAATCTTCTTTATCATGCTAAGAGGAGCAGGAAAAAGCAAAAAATTTCAGAATTGCACCTTGCAATGCGGAGAAATTACTGTTTGTGCATTTACAATATTCATTGATTTTTGCCATTGAAAAACATCATGTTATTCATATACCAGAAATGATTGAAGCTACTGACTGAATGAAAGGAGCTGGCATCTCACTCTCTTTGAATCTTCTTTATCATGCTAAGAGGAGCAGGAAAAAGCAAAAAATTTCAGAATTGCACCTTGCAATGCGGAGAAATTACTGTTTGTGCATTTACAATATTCATTGATTTTTGCCATTGAAAAATGTCCAGAAATGATTGAAGCTACTGACTGAATGAAAGGAGCTGGCATCTCACTCTCTTTGAATCTTCTTTATCATGCTAAGAGGAGCAGGAAAAGGCAAAAAATTTCAGAATTGCACCTTGCAATGCGGAGAAATTACTGTTTGTGCATTTACAATATTCATTGATTTTTGTGATTGAAAAACATCATGTTATTCATATACCAGAAATGTTTGAAGCTACTGACTGAATGAAAGGAGCTGGCATCTCACTCTCTTTGAATCTTCTTTATCATGCTAAGAGGAGCAGGAAAAAGCAAAAAATTTCAGAATTGCACCTTGCAATGCGGAGAAATTACTGTTTGTGCATTTACAATATTCATTGATTTTTGCCATTGAAAAACATTATGTTATTCATATACCAGAAATGTTTGAAGCTACTGACTGAATGAAAGGAGCTGGCATCTCACTCTCTTTGAATCTTCTTTATCATGCTAAGAGGAGCAGGAAAAAGCAAAAAATTTCAGAATTGCACCTTGCAATGCGGAGAAATTACTGTTTGTGCATTTACAATATTCATTGATTTATGCCATTGAAAAACGTCCAGAAATGATTGAAGCTACTGACTGAATGAAAGGAGCTGGCATCTCACTCTCTTTGAATCTTCTTTATCATGCTAAGAGGAGCAGGAAAAAGCAAAAAATTTCAGAATTGCACCTTGCAATGCGGAGAAATTACTGTTTGTGCATTTACAAAATTCATTGATTTTTGCTTTTGAAAAACATCATGTTATTCATATACCAGAAATGATTGAAGCTACTGACTGAATGAAAGGAGCTGGCATCTCACTCTCTTTGAATCTTCTTTATCATGCTAAGAGGAGCAGGAAAAAGCAAAAAATTTCAGAATTGCACCTTGCAATGCGGAGAAATTACTGTTTGTGCATTTACAATATTCATTGATTTTTGCCATTGAAAAACGTCCAGAAATGATTGAAGCTACTGACTGAATGAAAGGAGCTGGCATCTCACTCTCTTTGAATCTTCTTTATCATGCTAAGAGGAGCAGGAAAAAGCAAAAAATTTCAGAATTGCACCTTGCAATGCGGAGAAATTACTGTTTGTGCATTTACAATATTCATTGATTTTTGCCATTGAAAAACGTCCAGAAATGATTGAAGCTACTGACTGAATGAAAGGAGCTGGCATCTCACTCTCTTTGAATCTTCTTTATCATGCTAAGAGGAGCAGGAAAAAGCAAAAAATTTCAGAATTGCACCTTGCAATGCGGAGAAATTACTGTTTGTTCATTTACAATATTCATTGATTTTTGCCATGGAAAAACATCATGTTATTCATATACCAGAAATGTTTGAAGCTACTGACTGAATGAAAGGAGCTGGCATCTCACTCTCTTTGAATCTTCTTTATCATGCTAAGAGGAGCAGGAAAAAGCAAAAAATTTCAGAATTGCACCTTGCAATGCGGATAAATTACTGTTTGTGCATTTACAATATTCATTGATTTTTGCCATTGAAAAACTTCCAGAAATGATCGAAGCTACTGACTGAATGAAAGGAGCTGGCATCTCACTCTCTTTGAATCTTCTTTATCATGCTAAGAGGAGGAGGAAAAAGCAAAAAATTTCTGAATTGCACCTTGCAATGCGGAGAAATTACTGTTTGTGCATTTACAATATTCATTGATTTTTGCAATTGAAAAACGTCCAGAAATGATTGAAGCTACTGACTGAATGAAAGGAGCTGGCATCTCACTCTCTTTGAATCTTCTTTATCATGCTAAGAGGAGCAGGAAAAAGCAAAAAATTTCAGAATTTCACCTTGCAATGCGGAGAAATTACTGTTTGTGCATTTACAATATTCATTGATTTTTGCCATTGAAAAACATCATGTTATTCATCTACCAGAAATGTTTGAAGCTACTGACTGAATGAAAGGAGCTGGCATCTCACTCTCTTTGAATCTTCTTTATCATGCTAAGAGGAGCAGGAAAAAGCAAAAAATTTCAGAATTGCACCTTGCAATGCGGAGAAATTAATGTTTGTGCATTTACAAAATTCATTGATTTTTGTCTTTGAAAAACACCATGTTATTCATATACCAGAAATGATTGAAGCTACTGACTGAATGAAAGGAGCTGGCATCTCACTCTCTTTGAATCTTCTTTATCATGCTAAGAGGAGCAGGAAAAAGCAAAAAATTTCAGAATTGCACCTTGCAATGCGGAGAAATTACTGTTTGTTCATTTACAATATTCATTGATTTTTGCCATGGAAAAACATCATGTTATTCATATACCAGAAATGTTTGAAGCTACTGACTGAATGAAAGGAGCTGGCATCTCACTCTCTTTGAATCTTCTTTATCATGCTAAGAGGAGCAGGAAAAAGCAAAAAATTTCAGAATTGCACCTTGCAATGCGGATAAACTACTGTTTGTGCATTTACAATATTCATTGATTTTTGCCATTGAAAAACATCATGTTATTCATATACCAGAAATGATTGAAGCTACTGACTGAATGAAAGGAGCTGGCATCTCACTCTCTTTGAATCTTCTTTATCATGCTAAGAGGAGCAGGAAAAAGCAAAACATTTCAGAATTGCACTTTGCAATGCGGAGAAATTACTGTTTGTGCATTTACAATGTTCATTGATTTTTGCCATTGAAAAACATCATGTTATTCATATACCAGAAATGATTGAAGCTACTGACTGAATGAAAGGAGCTGGCATCTCACTCTCTTTGAATCTTCTTTATCATGCTAAGAGGAGGAGGAAAAAGCAAAAAATTTCAGAATTTCACCTTGCAATGCGGAGAAATTACTGTTTGTGCATTTACAATATTCATTGATTTTTGCCATTGAAAAACATCATGTTATTCATCTACCAGAAATGTTTGAAGCTACTGACTGAATGAAAGGAGCTGGCATCTCACTCTCTTTGAATCTTCTTTATCATTCTAAGAGGAGCAGGAAAAAGCAAAAAATTTCAGAATTGCACCTTGCAATGCGGAGAAATTACTGTTTGTGCATTTACAATATTCATTGATTTTTGCCATTGAAAAACATCATGTTATTCATATACCAGAAATGATTGAAGCTACTGACTGAATGAAAGGAGCTGGCATCTCACTCTCTTTGAATCTTCTTTATCATGCTAAGAGGAGCAGGAAAAAGCAAAAAATTTCAGAATTGCACCTTGCAATGCGGAGAAATTACTCTTTGTGCATTTACAATATTCATTGATTTTTGCCATTGAAAAACATCATGTTATTCATATACAAGAAATGATTGAAGCTACTGACTGAATGAAAGGAGCTGGCATCTCACTCTCTTTGAATCTTCTTTATCATGCTAAGAGGAGCAGGAAAAAGCAAAAAATTTCAGAATTGCACCTTGCAATGCGGAGAAATTACTGTTTGTGCATTTACAATATTCATTGATTTTTGCCATTGAAAAACATCATGTTATTCATATACCAGAAATGATTGAAGCTACTGACTGAATGAAAGGAGCTGGCATCTCACTCTCTTTGAATCTTCTTTATCATGCTAAGAGGAGCAGGAAAAAGCAAAAAATTTCAGAATTGCACCTTGCAATGCGGAGAAATTACTGTTTGTGCATTTACAATATTCATTGATTTTTGCCATTGAAAAACGTCCAGAAATGATTGAAGCTACTGACTGAATGAAAGGAGCTGGCATCTCACTCTCTTTGAATCTTCTTTATCATGCTAAGAGGAGCAGGAAAAAGCAAAAAATTTCAGAATTGCACCTTGCAATGCGGAGAAATTACTGTTTGTGCATTTACAATATTCATTGATTTTTGTGATTGAAAAACATCATGTTATTCATATACCAGAAATGTTTGAAGCTACTGACTGAATGAAAGGAGCTGGCATCTCACTCTCTTTGAATCTTCTTTATCATGCTAAGAGGAGCAGGAAAAAGCAAAAAATTTCAGAATTGCACCTTGCAATGCGGAGAAATTACTGTTTGTGCATTTACAATATTCATTGATTTTTGCCATTGAAAAACATCATGTTGTTCATATACCAGAAATGTTTGAAGCTACTGACTGAATGAAAGGAGCTGGCATCTCACTCTCTTTGAATCTTCTTTATCATGCTAAGAGGAGCAGGAAAAAGCAAAAAATTTCAGAATTGCACCTTGCAATGCGGAGAAATTACTGTTTGTGCATTTACAATATTCATTGATTTTTGCCATTGAAAAACGTCCAGAAATGATTGAAGCTACTGACTGAATGAAAGGAGCTGGCATCTCACTCTCTTTGAATCTTCTTTATCATGCTAAGAGGAGCAGGAAAAAGCAAAAAATTTCAGAATTGCACCTTGCAATGCGGAGAAATTACTGTTTGTGCATTTACAAAATTCATTGATTTTTGCCTTTGAAAAACATCATGTTATTCATATACCAGAAATGATTGAAGCTACTGACTGAATGAAAGGAGCTGGCATCTCACTCTCTTTGAATCTTCTTTATCATGCTAAGAGGAGCAGGAAAAAGCAAAAAATTTCAGAATTGCACCTTGCAATGCGGAGAAATTACTGTTTGTGCATTTACAATATTCATTGATTTTTGCCATTGAAAAACGTCCAGAAATGATTGAAGCTACTGACTGAATGAAAGGAGCTGGCATCTCACTCTCTTTGAATCTTCTTTATCATGCTAAGAGGAGCAGGAAAAAGCAAAAAATTTCAGAATTGCACCTTGCAATGCGGAGAAATTACTGTTTGTTCATTTACAATATTCATTGATTTTTGCCATGGAAAAACATCATGTTATTCATATACCAGAAATGTTTGAAGCTACTGACTGAATGAAAGGAGCTGGCATCTCACTCTCTTTGAATCTTCTTTATCATGCTAAGAGGAGCAGGAAAAAGCAAAAAATTTCAGAATTGCACCTTGCAATGCGGATAAATTACTGTTTGTGCATTTACAATATTCATTGATTTTTGCCATTGAAAAACATCGTTATTCATATACCAGAAATGATTGAAGCTACTGACTGAATGAAAGGAGCTGGCATCTCACTCTCTTTGAATCTTCTTTATCATGCTAAGAGGAGCAGGAAAAAGCAAAAAATTTCAGAATTGCACCTTGCAATGCGGAGAAATTACTGTTTGTGCATTTACAATATTCATTGATTTTTGCCATTGAAAAACATCATGTTATTCATATACCAGAAATGATTGAAGCTACTGACTGAATGAAAGGAGCTGGCATCTCACTCTCTTTGAATCTTCTTTATCATGCTAAGAGGAGCAGGAAAAAGCAAAAAATTTCAGAATTGCACCTTGCAATGCGGAGAAATTACTGTTTGTGCATTTACAATATTCATTGATTTTTGCCATTGAAAAACGTCCAGAAATGATTGAAGCTACTGACTGAATGAAAGGAGCTGGCATCTCACTCTCTTTGAATCTTCTTTATCATGCTAAGAGGAGCAGGAAAAAGCAAAAAATTTCAGAATTGCACCTTGCAATGTGGAGAAATTACTGTTTGTGCATTTACAAAATTCATTGATTTTTGCCTTTGAAAAACATCATGTTATTCATATACCAGAAATGATTGAAGCTACTGACTGAATGAAAGGAGCTGGCATCTCACTCTCTTTGAATCTTCTTTATCATGCTAAGAGGAGCAGGAAAAAGCAAAAAATTTCAGAATTGCACCTTGCAATGCGGAGAAATTACTGTTTGGGCATTTACAATATTCATTGATTTTTGCCATTGAAAAACGTCCAGAAATGATTGAAGCTACTGACTGAATGAAAGGAGCTGGCATCTCACTCTCTTTGAATCTTCTTTATCATGCTAAGAGGAGCAGGAAAAAGCAAAAAATTTTAGAATTGCACCTTGCAATGCGGAGAAATTACTGTTTGTTCATTTACAATATTCATTGATTTTTGCCATGGAAAAACATCATGTTATTCATATACCAGAAATGTTTGAAGCTACTGACTGAATGAAAGGAGCTGGCATCTCACTCTCTTTGAATCTTCTTTATCATGCTAAGAGGAGCAGGAAAAAGCAAAAAATTTCAGAATTGCACCTTGCAATGCAGATAAATTACTGTTTGTGCATTTACAATATTCATTGATTTTTGCCATTGAAAAACATCATGTTATTCATATACCAGAAATGATTGAAGCTACTGACTGAATGAAAGGAGCTGGCATCTCACTCTCTTTGAATCTTCTTTATCATGCTAAGAGGAGCAGGAAAAAGCAAAAAATTTCAGAATTGCACCTTGCAATGCGGAGAAATTACTGTTTGTGCATTTACAATATTCATTGATTTTTGCCATTGAAAAACATCATGTTATTCATATACCAGAAATGATTGAAGCTACTGACTGAATGAAAGGAGCTGGCATCTCACTCTCTTTGAATCTTCTTTATCATGCTAAGAGGAGCAGGAAAAAGCAAAAAATTTCTGAATTGCACCTTGCAATGCGGAGAAATTACTGTTTGTGCATTTACAATATTCATTGATTTTTGCAATTGAAAAACGTCCAGAAATGATTGAAGCTACTGACTGAATGAAAGGAGCTGGCATCTCACTCTCTTTGAATCTTCTTTATCATGCTAAGAGGAGCAGGAAAAAGCAAAAAATTTCAGAATTGCACCTTGAAATGCGGAGAAATTACTGTTTGTGCATTTACAATATTCATTGATTTTTGCCATTGAAAAACATCATGTTATTCATATACCAGAAATGATTGAAGCTACTGACTGAATGAAAGGAGCTGGCATCTCACTCTCTTTGAATCTTCTTTATCATGCTAAGAGGAGCAGGAAAAAGCAAAAAATTTCAGAATTGCACCTTGCAATGCGGAGAAATTACTGTTTGTGCATTTACAATATTCATTGATTTTTGCCATTGAAAAACGTCCAGAAATGATTGAAGCTACTGACTGAATGAAAGGAGCTGGCATCTCACTCTCTTTGAATCTTCTTTATCATGCTAAGAGGAGCAGGAAAAAGCAATAAATTTCAGAATTGCACCTTGCAATGCGGAGAAATTACTGTTTGTGCATTTACAAAATTCATTGATTTTTGCCATTGAAAAACATCATGTTATTCATATACCAGAAATGTTTGAAGCTACTGACTGAATGAAAGGAGCTGGCATCTCACTCTCTTTGAATCTTCTTTATCATGCTAAGAGGAGCAGGAAAAAGCAAAAAATTTCAGAATTGCACCTTGCAATGCGGAGAAATTACTGTTTGTGCATTTACAATATTCATTGATTTTTGCCATTGAAAAACATCATGTTATTCATATACCAGAAATGATTGAAGCTACTGACTGAATGAAATGAACTGGCATCTCACTCTCTTTGAATCTTCTTTATCATGCTAAGAGGAGCAGGAAAAAGCAAAAAATTTCAGAATTGCACCTTGCAATGCGGAGAAATTACTGTTTGTGCATTTACAATATTCATTGATTTTTGCCATTGAAAAACATCATGTTATTCATATACCAGAAATGATTGAAGCTACTGACTGAATGAAAGGAGCTGGAATCTCACTCTCTTTGAATCTTCTTTATCATGCTAAGATGAGCAGGAAAAAGCAAAAAATTTCAGAATTGCACCTTGCAATGCGGAGAAATTACTGTTTGTGCATTTACAATTTTCATTGATTTTTGCCATTGAAAAACGTCCAGAAATGATTGAAGCTACTGACTGAATGAAAGGAGCTGGCATCTCACTCTCTTTGAATCTTCTTTATCATGCTAAGAGGAGCAGGAAAAAGCAAAAAATTTCAGAATTGCACCTTGCAATGCGGAGAAATTACTGTTTGTGCATTTACAAAATTCATTGATTTTTGCCATTGAAAAACATCATGTTATTCATATACCAGAAATGTTTGAAGCTACTGACTGAATGAAAGGAGCTGGCATCTCACTCTCTTTGAATCTTCTTTATCATGCTAAGAGGAGCAGGAAAAAGCAAAAAATTTCAGAATTGCACCTTGCAATGCGGAGAAATTACTGTTTGTGCCTTTACAATATTCATTGATTTTTGCCATTGAAAAACGTCCAGAAATGATTGAAGCTACTGACTGAATGAAAGGAGCTGGCATCTCACTCTCTTTAAATCTTCTATATCATGCTAAGAGGAGCAGGAAAAAGCAAAAAATTTCAGAATTGCACCTTGCAATGCGGAGAAATTACTGTTTGTGCATTTACAATATTCACTGATTTTTGCCTTTGAAAAACATCATGTTATTCATATACCAGAAATGATTGAAGCTACTGACTGAATGAAAGGAGCTGGCATCTCACTCTCTTTGAATCTTCTTTATCATGCTAAGAGGAGCAGGAAAAAGCAAAAAATTTCAGAATTGCACCTTGCAATGCGGAGAAATTGCTGTTTGTGCATTTACAATATTCATTGATTTTTGCCATTGAAAAACATCCAGAAATGATTGAAGCTACTGACTGAATGAAAGGAGCTGGCATCTCACTCTCTTTGAATCTTCTTTATCATGCTAAGAGGAGCAGGAAAAAGCAAAAAATTTCACAATTGCACCTTGCAATGCGGAGAAATTACTGTTTGTGCATTTACAATATTCATTGATTTTTGCCATTGAAAAACATCATGTTATTCATATACCAGAAATGTTTGAAGCTACTGACTGAATGAAAGGAGCTGGCATCTCACTCTCTTTGAATCTTCTTTATCATGCTAAGAGGAGCAGGAAAAAGCAAAAAATTTCAGAATTGCACCTTGCAATGCGGAGAAATTACTGTTTGTGCATTTACAATATTCATTGATTTTTGCCATTGAAAAACGTCCAGAAATGATTGAAGCTACTGACTGAATGAAAGGAGCTGGCATCTCACTCTCTTTGAATCTTCTTTATCATGCTAAGAGGAGCAGGAAAAAGCGAAAAATTTCAGAATTGCACCTTGCAATGCGGAGAAATTACTGTTTGTGCATTTACAATATTCATTGATTTTTGCCATTGAAAAACATCATGTTATTCATATACCAGAAATGATTGAAGCTACTGACTGAATGAAAGGAGCTGGCATCTCACTCTCTTTGAATCTTCTTTATCATGCTAAGAGGAGCAGGAAAAAGCAAAAAATTTCAGAATTACACCTTGCAATGCGGAGAAATTACTGTTTGTGCATTTACAATATTCATTGATTTTTGCCATTGAAAAACGTCCAGAAATGATTAAAGCTACTGACTGAATGAAAGGAGCTGGCATCTCACTCTCATTGAATCTTCTTTATCATACTAAGAGGAGCAGGAAAAAGCAAAAAATTTCAGAATTGCACCTTGCAATGCGGAGAAATTACTGTTTGTGCATTTACAATATTCATTGATTTTTGCCATTGAAAAACATCATGTTATTCATATACCAGAATTGTTTGAAGCTACTGACTGAATGAAAGGAGCTGGCATCTCACTCTCTTTGAATCTTCTTTATCATGCTAAGAGGAGCAGGAAAAAGCAAAAAATTTCAGAATTTCACCTTGCAATGCGGAGAAATTACTGTTTGTGCATTTACAATATTCATTGATTTTTGCCATTGAAAAACGTCCAGAAATGATTGAAGCTACTGACTGAATGAAAGGAGCTGGCATCTCACTCTCTTTGAATCTTCTCTATCATGCTAAGAGGAGCAGGAAAAAGCAAAAAATTTCAGAATTGCACCTTGCAATGCGGAGAAATTACTGTTTGTGCATTTACAATATTCATTGATTTTTGCCATTGAAAAACGTCCAGAAATGTTTGAAGCTACTGACTGAATGAAAGGAGCTGGCATCTCACTCTCTTTGAATCTTCTTTATCATGCTAAGAGGAGCAGGAAAAAGCAAAAAATTTCAGAATTGCACCTTGCAATGCGGAGAAATTACTGTTTGTGCATTTACAATATTCATTGATTTTTGCCATTGAAAAACATCCAGAAATGATTGAAGCTACTGACTGAATGAAAGGAGCTGGCATCTCACTCTCTTTGAATCTTCTTTATCATGCTAAGAGGAGCAGGAAAAAGCAAAAAATTTCAGAATTGCACCTTGCAATGCGGAGAAATTATTGTTTGTGCATTTACAATATTCATTGATTTTTGCCATTGAAAAACATCATGTTATTCATATACCAGAAATGTTTGAAGCTACTGACTGAATGAAAGGAGCTGGCATCTCACTCTCTTTGAATCTTCTTTATCATGCTAAGAGGAGCAGGAAAAAGCAAAAAATTTCAGAATTGCACGTTGCAATGCGGAGAAATTACTGTTTGTGCATTTACAATATTCATTGATTTTTGCCATTGAAAAACGTCCAGAAATGATTGAAGCTACTGACTGAATGAAAGGAGCTGGCATCTCACTCTCTTTGAATCTTCTTTATCATGCTAAGAGGAGCAGGAAAAAGCGAAAAATTTCAGAATTGCACCTTGCAATGCGGAGAAATTACTGATTGTGCATTTACAATATTCATTGATTTTTGCCATTGAAAAACATCATGTTATTCATATACCAGAAATGATTGAAGCTACTGACTGAATGAAAGTAGCTGGCATCTCACTCTCTTTGAATCTTCTTTATCATGCTAAGAGGAGCAGGAAAAAGCAAAAAATTTCAGAATTACACCTTGCAATGCGGAGAAATTACTGTTTGTGCATTTACAATATTCATTGATTTTTGCCATTGAAAAACGTCCAGAAATGATTAAAGCTACTGACTGAATGAAAGGAGCTGGTATCTCACTCTCTTTGAATCTTCTTTATCATACTAAGAGGAGCAGGAAAAAGCAAAAAATTTCAGAATTGCACCTTGCAATGCGGAGAAATTACTGTTTGTGCATTTACAATATTCATTGATTTTTGCCATTGAAAAACGTCCAGAAATGATTGAAGCTACTGACTGAATGAAAGGAGCTGGCATCTCACTCTCTTTGAATCTTCTTTATCATGCTAAGAGGAGCAGGAAAAAGCAAAAAATTTCAGAATTGCACCTTGCAATGCGGAGAAATTACTGTTTGTGCATTTACAATATTCATTGATTTTTGCCATTGAAAAACATCATGTTATTCATATTCCAGAAATGATTGAAGCTACTGACTGAATGAAAGGAGCTGGCATCTCACTCTCTTTGAATCTTCTTTATCATGCTAAGAGGAGCAGGAAAAAGCAAAAAATTTCAGAATTGCACCTTGCAATGCGGAGAAATTACTGTTTGTGCATTTACAATATTCATTGATTTTTGCCATTGAAAAACATCATGTTATTCATATACCAGAAATGTTTGAAGCTACTGACTGAATGAAAGGAGCTGGCATCTCACTCTCTTTGAATCTTCTTTATCATGCTAAGAGGAGCAGGAAAAAGCAAAAAATTTCAGAATTGCACCTTGCAATGCGGAGAAATTACTGTTTGTGCATTTACAATATTCATTGATTTTTGCCATTGAAAAACGTCCAGAAATGATTGAAGCTACTGACTGAATGAAAGGAGCTGGCATCTCACTCTCTTTGAATCTTCTTTATCATGCTAAGAGGAGCAGGAAAAAGCAAAAAATTTCAGAATTGCACCTTGCAATGCGGAGAAATTACTGTTTGTGCATTTACAATATTCATTGATTTTTGCCATTGAAAAACATCATGTTATTCATATACCAGAAATGATTGAAGCTACTGACTGAATGAAAGGAGCTGGCATCTCACTCTCTTTGAATCTTCTTTATCATGCTAAGAGGAGCAGGAAAAAGCAAAAAATTTCAGAATTACACCTTGCAATGCGGAGAAATTACTGTTTGTGCATTTACAATATTCATTGATTTTTGCCATTGAAAAACGTCCAGAAATGATTAAAGCTACTGACTGAATGAAAGGAGCTGGGATCTCACTCTCTTTGAATCTTCTTTATCATGCTAAGAGGAGCAGGAAAAAGCAAAAAATTTCAGAATTGCACCTTGCAATGCGGAGAAATTACTGTTTGTGCATTTACAATATTCATTGATTTTTGCCATTGAAAAACGTCCAGAAATGATTGAAGCTACTGACTGAATGAAAGGAGCTGGCATCTCACTCTCTTTGAATCTTCTTTATCATGCTAAGAGGAGCAGGAAAAAGCAAAAAATTTCAGAATTGCACCTTGCAATGCGGAGAAATTACTGTTTGTGCATTTACAATATTCATTGATTTTTGCCATTGAAAAACGTCCAGAAATGATTGAAGCTACTGACTGAATGAAAGGAGCTGGCATCTCACTCTTTTTGAATCTTCTTTATCATGCTAAGAGGAGCAGGAAAAAGCAAAAAATTTCAGAATTGCACCTTGCAATGCGGAGAAATTACTGTTTGTGCATTTACAATATTCATTGATTTTTGCCATTGAAAAACGTCCAGAAATGATTGAAGCTACTGACTGAATGAAAGGAGCTGGCATCTCACTCTCTTTGAATCTTCTTTATCATGCTAAGAGGAGCAGGAAAAAGCAAAAAATTTCAGAATTGCGCCTTGCAATGCGGAGAAATTACTGTTTGTGCATTTACAATATTTATTGATTTTTGCCATTGAAAAACATCATGTTATTCATATCCCAGAAATGTTTGAAGCTACTGACTGAATGAAAGAAGCTGGCATCTCACTCTCTTTGAATGTTCTTTATCATGCTAAGAGGAGCAGGAAAAAGTAAAAAATTTCAGAATTGCACCTTGCAATGCGGAGAAATTACTGTTTGTGCATTTACAATATTCATTGATTTTTGCCATTGAAAAACGTCCAGAAATGATTGAAGCTACTGACTGAATGAAAGGAGCTGGCATCTCACTCTCTTTGAATCTTCTTTATCATGCTAAGAGGAGCAGGAAAAAGCAAAAAATTTCAGAATTGCACCTTGCAATGCGGAGAAATTACTGTTTGTGCATTTACAATATTCATTGATTTTTGCCATTGAAAAACATCATGTTATTCATATACCAGAAATGTTTGAAGCTACTGACTGAATGAAAGGAGCTGGCATCTCACTCTCTTTGAATCTTCTTTATCATGCTAAGAGGAGCAGGAAAAAGCAAAAAATTTCAGAATTGCACCTTGCAATGCGGAGAAATTACTGTTTGTGCATTTACAATATTCATTGATTTTTGCCATTGAAAAACGTCCAGAAATGATTGAAGCTACTGACTGAATGAAAGGAGCTGGCATCTCACTCTCTTTGAATCTTCTTTATCATGCTAAGAGGAGCAGGAAAAAGCAAAAAATTTCAGAATTGCACCTTGCAATGCGGAGAAATTACTGTTTGTGCATTTACAATATTCATTGATTTTTGCCATTGAAAAACGTCCAGAAATGATTGAAGCTACTGACTGAATGAAAGGAGCTGGCATCTCACTCTCTTTGAATCTTCTTTATCATGCTAAGAGGAGCAGGAAAAAGCAAAAAAATTCAGAATTGCACCTTGCAATGCGGAGAAATTACTGTTTGTGCATTTACAATATTCATTGATTTTTGCCATTGAAAAACATCATGTTATTCATACACCAGAAATGATTGAAGCTACTGACTGAATGAAAGGAGCTGGCATCTCACTCTCTTTGAATCTTCTTTTTCATGCTAAGAGGAGCAGGAAAAAGCAAAAAATTTCAGAATTGCACCTTGCAATGCGGAGAAATTACTGTTTGTGCATTTACAATATTCATTGATTTTTGCCATTGAAAAACGTCCAGAAATGATTGAAGCTACTGACTGAATGAAAGGAGCTGGCATCTCACTCTCTTTGAATCTTCTTTATCATGCTAAGAGGAGCAGGAAAAAGCAAAAAATTTCAGAATTGCACCTTGCAATGCGGAGAAATTACTGCTTGTGCATTTACAATATTCATTGATTTTTGCCATTGAAAAACGTCCAGAAATGATTGAAGCTACTGACTGAATGAAAGGAGCTGGCATCTCACTCTCTTTGAATCTTCTTTATCATGCTAAGAGGAGCAGGAAAAAGCAAAAAATTTCAGAATTTCACCTTGCAATGCGGAGAAATTACTGTTTGTGCATTTACAATATTCATTGATTTTTGCCATTGAAAAACGTCCAGAAATGATTGAAGCTACTGACTGAATGAAAGGAGCTGGCATCTCACTCTCTTTGAATCTTCTTTATCATGCTAAGAGGAGCAGGAAAAAGCAAAAAATTTCAGAATTGCACCTTGCAATGCGGAGAAATTACTGTTTGTGCATTTACAATATTCATTGATTTTTGCCATTGAAAAACGTCCAGAAATGATTGAAGCTACTGACTGAATGAAAGGAGCTGGCATCTCACTCTCTTTGAATCTTCTTTATCATGCTAAGAGGAGCAGGAAAAAGCAAAAAATTTCAGAATTGCACCTTGCAATGCGGAGAAATTACTGCTTGTGCATTTACAATATTCATTGATTTTTCCCATTGAAAAACGTCCAGAAATGATTGAAGCTACTGACTGAATGAAAGGAGCTGGCATCTCACTCTCTTTGAATCTTCTTTATCATGCTAAGAGGAGCAGGAAAAAGCAAAAAATTTCAGAATTGCACCTTGCAATGCGGAGAAATTACTGCTTGTGCATTTACAATATTCATTGATTTTTGCCATTGAAAAACGTCCAGAAATGATTGAAGCTACTGACTGAATGAAAGGAGCTGGCATCTCACTCTCTTTGAATCTTCTTTATCATGCTAAGAGGAGCAGGAAAAAGCAAAAAATTTCAGAATTTCACCTTGCAATGCGGAGAAATTACTGTTTGTGCATTTACAATATTCATTGATTTTTGCCATTGAAAAATGTCCAGAAATGATTGAAGCTACTGACTGAATGAAAGGAGCTGGCATCTCACTCTCTTTGAATCTTCTTTATCATGCTAAGAGGAGCAGGAAAAAGCAAAAAATTTCAGAATTGCACCTTGCAATGCGGAGAAATTACTGTTTGTGCATTTACAATATTCATTGATTTTTGCCATTGAAAAACGTCCAGAAATGATTGAAGCTACTGACTGAATGAAAGGAGCTGGCATCTCACTCTCTTTGAATCTTCTTTATCATGCTAAGAGGAGCAGGAAAAAGCAAAAAATTTCAGAATTGCACCTTGCAATGCGGAGAAATTACTGCTTGTGCATTTACAATATTCATTGATTTTTGCCATTGAAAAACGTCCAGAAATGATTGAAGCTACTGACTGAATGAAAGGAGCTGGCATCTCACTCTCTTTGAATCTTCTTTATCATGCTAAGAGGAGCAGGAAAAAGCAAAAAATTTCAGAATTGCACCTTGCAATGCGGAGAAATTACTGTTTGTGCATTTACAATATTCATTGATTTTTGCCATTGAAAAACGTCCAGAAATGATTGAAGCTACTGACTGAATGAAAGGAGCTGGCATCTCACTCTCTTTGAATCTTCTTTATCATGCTAAGAGGAGCAGGAAAAAGCAAAAAATTTCAGAATTGCACATTGCAATGCGGAGAAATTACTGTTTGTGCATTTACAATATTCATTGATTTTTGCCGTTGAAAAACGTCCAGAAATGATTGAAGCTACTGACTGAATGAAAGGAGCTGGCATCTCACTCTCTTTGAATCTTCTTTATCATGCTAAGAGGAGCAGGAAAAAGCAAAAAATTTCAGAATTGCACCTTGCAATGCGGAGAAATTACTGTTTGTGCATTTACAATATTCATTGATTTTTGCCATTGAAAAACGTCCAGAAATGATTGAAGCTACTGACTGAATGAAAGGAGCTGGCATCTCACTCTCTTTGAGTCTTCTTTATCATGCTAAGAGGAGCAGGAAAAGGCAAAAAATTTCAGAATTGCAACTTGCAATGCGGAGAAATTACTGTTTGTGCATTTACAATATTCATTGATTTTTGCCATTGAAAAACATCATGTTAGTCATATACCAGAAATGATTGAAGCTACTGACTGAATGAAAGGAGATGGCATCTCACTCTCTTTGAATCTTCTTTATCATGCTAAGAGGAGCAGGAAAAAGCAAAAAATTTCAGAATTGCACCTTGCAATGCGGCGAAATTATTGTTTGTGCATTTACAATATTCATTGATTTTTGCCATTGAAAAACATGTTATTCATATACCAGAAATGATTGAAGCCACTGACTGAATGAAAGGAGCTGGCATCTCACTCTCTTTGAATCTTCTTTATCATGCTAAGAGGAGCAGGAAAATGCAAAAAATTTCAGAATTGCACCTTGCAATGCGGAGAAATTACTGCTTGTGCATTTACAATATTCATTGATTTTTGCCATTGAAAAACGTCCAGAAATGATTGAAGCTACTGACTGAATGAAAGGAGCTGGCATCTCACTCTCTTTGAATCTTCTTTATCATGCTAAGAGGAGCAGGAAAAGGCAAAAAATTTCAGAATTGCACCTTGCAATGCGGAGAAATTACTGTTTGTGCATTTACAATATTCATTGATTTTTGCCATTGAAAAACATCATGTTATTCATATACCAGAAATGTTTGAAGCTACTAACTGAATGAAAGGAGCTGGCATCTCACTCTCTTTGAATCTTCTTTATCATGCTAAGAGGAGCAGGAAAAAGCAAAAAATTTCAGAATTGCACCTTGCAATGCGAATAAATTACTGTTTGTG
The DNA here is from genome assembly GCF_046119375.1 of Phyllobates terribilis. Classification (NCBI taxonomy): domain Eukaryota; kingdom Metazoa; phylum Chordata; class Amphibia; order Anura; family Dendrobatidae; genus Phyllobates; species Phyllobates terribilis. The sequence continues at coordinate 186,513 of NW_027364017.1, read as the reverse complement.
CATTTACAATATTCATTGATTTTTGCCATTGAAAAACATCATGTTATTCATATACCAGAAATGATTGAAGCTACTGACTGAATGAAAGGAGCTGGCATCTCACTCTCTTTGAATCTTCTTTATCATGCTAAGAGGAGCAGGAAAAAGCAAAAAATTTCAGAATTGCACCTTGCAATGCGGAGAAATTACTGTTTGTGCATTTACAATATTCATTGATTTTTGCCATTGAAAAACATCCAGAAATGATTGAAGCTACTGACTGAATGAAAGGAGCTGGCATCTCACTCTCTTTGAATCTTCTTTATCATGCTAAGAGGAGCAGGAAAAAGCAAAAAATTTCAGAATTGCACCTTGCAATGCGGAGAAATTACTGTTTGTGCATTTACAATATTCATTGATTTTTGCCATTGAAAAACATCATGTTATTCATATACCAGAAATGTTTGAAGCTACTGACTGAATGAAAGGAGCTGGCATCTCACTCTTTTTGAATCTTCTTTATCATGCTAAGAGGAGCAGGAAAAAGCAAAAAATTTCAGAATTGCACCTTGCAATGCGGAGAAATTACTGTTTGTGCATTTACAATATTCATTGATTTTTGCAATTGAAAAACATCATGTTATTCATATACCAGAAATGATTGAAGCTACTGACTGAATGAAAGGAGCTGGCATCTCACTCTCTTTGAATCTTCTTTATCATGCTAAGAGGAGCAGGAAAAAGCAAAAAATTTCAGAATTGCACCTTGCAATGCGGAGAAATTACTGTTTGTGCATTTACAATATTCATTGATTTTTGCCATTGAAAAACATCCAGAAATGATTGAAGCTACTGACTGAATGAAAGGAGCTGGCATATCACTCTCTTTGAATCTTCTTTATCATGCTAAGAGGAGCAGGAAAAAGCAAAAAATTTCAGAATTGCACCTTGCAATGCGGAGAAATTACTGTTTATGCATTTACAATATTCATTGATTTTTGCCATTGAAAAACGTCCAGAAATGATTGAAGCTACTGACTGAATGAAAGGAGCTGGCATCTCACTCTCTTTGAATCTTCTTTATCATGCTAAGAGGAGCAGGAAAAAGCAAATAATTTCAGAATTGCACCTTGCAATGCGGAGAAATTACTGTTTGTGCATTTACAATATTCATTGATTTTTGCCATTGAAAAACGTCCAGAAATGATTGAAGCTACTGACTGAATGAAAGGAGCTGGCATCTCACTCTCTTTGAATCTTCTTTATCATGCTAAGAGGAGCAGGAAAAAGCAAAAAATTTCAGAATTGCACCTTGCAATGCGGAGAAATTACTGTTTGTGCATTTACAATATTCATTGATTTTTGCCATTGAAAAACATCATGTTATTCATATACCAGAAATGATTGAAGCTACTGACTGAATGAAAGGAGCTGGCATCTCACTCTCTTTGAATCTTCTTTATCATGCTAAGAGGAGCAGGAAAAAGCAAAAAAATTCAGAATTGCACCTTGCAATGCGGAGAAATTACTGTTTGTGCATTTACAATATTCATTGATTTTTGCCATTGAAAAACATCATGTTATTCATACACCAGAAATGATTGAAGCTTCTGACTGAATGAAAGGAGCTGGCATCTCACTCTCTTTGAATCTTCTTTTTCATGCTAAGAGGAGCAGGAAAAAGCAAAAAATTTCAGAATTGCACCTTGCAATGCGGAGAAATTACTGTTTGTGCATTTACAATATTCATTGATTTTTGCCATTGAAAAACGTCCAGAAATGATTGAAGCTACTGACTGAATGAAAGGAGCTGGCATCTCACTCTCTTTGAATCTTCTTTATCATGCTAAGAGGAGCAGGAAAAAGCAAAAAATTTCAGAATTGCACCTTGCAATGCGGAGAAATTACTGCTTGTGCATTTACAATATTCATTGATTTTTGCCATTGAAAAACATCATGTTATTCATATACCAGAAATGTTTGAAGCTACTGACTGAATGAAAGGAGCTGGCATCTCACTCTTTTTGAATCTTCTTTATCATGCTAAGAGGAGCAGGAAAAAGCAAAAAATTTCAGAATTGCACCTTGCAATGCGGAGAAATTACTGTTTGTGCATTTACAATATTCATTGATTTTTGCAATTGAAAAACATCATGTTATTCATATACCAGAAATGATTGAAGCTACTGACTGAATGAAAGGAGCTGGCATCTCACTCTCTTTGAATCTTCTTTATCATGCTAAGAGGAGCAGGAAAAAGCAAAAAATTTCAGAATTGCACCTTGCAATGCGGAGAAATTACTGTTTGTGCATTTACAATATTCATTGATTTTTGCCATTGAAAAACATCCAGAAATGATTGAAGCTACTGACTGAATGAAAGGAGCTGGCATATCACTCTCTTTGAATCTTCTTTATCATGCTAAGAGGAGCAGGAAAAGGCAAAAAATTTCAGAATTGCACCTTGCAATGCGGAGAAATTACTGTTTATGCATTTACAATATTCATTGATTTTTGCCATTGAAAAACGTCCAGAAATGATTGAAGCTACTGACTGAATGAAAGGAGCTGGCATCTCACTCTCTTTGAATCTTCTTTATCATGCTAAGAGGAGCAGGAAAAAGCAAATAATTTCAGAATTGCACCTTGCAATGCGGAGAAATTACTGTTTGTGCATTTACAATATTCATTGATTTTTGCCATTGAAAAACGTCCAGAAATGATTGAAGCTACTGACTGAATGAAAGGAGCTGGCATCTCACTCTCTTTGAATCTTCTTTATCATGCTAAGAGGAGCAGGAAAAAGCAAAAAATTTCAGAATTGCACCTTGCAATGCGGAGAAATTACTGTTTGTGCATTTACAATATTCATTGATTTTTGCCATTGAAAAACATCATGTTATTCATATACCAGAAATGATTGAAGCTACTGACTGAATGAAAGGAGCTGGCATCTCACTCTCTTTGAATCTTCTTTATCATGCTAAGAGGAGCAGGAAAAAGCAAAAAAATTCAGAATTGCACCTTGCAATGCGGAGAAATTACTGTTTGTGCATTTACAATATTCATTGATTTTTGCCATTGAAAAACATCATGTTATTCATACACCAGAAATGATTGAAGCTTCTGACTGAATGAAAGGAGCTGGCATCTCACTCTCTTTGAATCTTCTTTTTCATGCTAAGAGGAGCAGGAAAAAGCAAAAAATTTCAGAATTGCACCTTGCAATGCGGAGAAATTACTGTTTGTGCATTTACAATATTCATTGATTTTTGCCATTGAAAAACGTCCAGAAATGATTGAAGCTACTGACTGAATGAAAGGAGCTGGCATCTCACTCTCTTTGAATCTTCTTTATCATGCTAAGAGGAGCAGGAAAAAGCAAAAAATTTCAGAATTGCACCTTGCAATGCGGAGAAATTACTGCTTGTGCATTTACAATATTCATTGATTTTTGCCATTGAAAAACGTCCAGAAATGATTGAAGCTACTGACTGAATGAAAGGAGCTGGCATCTCACTCTCTTTGAATCTTCTTTATCATGCTAAGAGGAGCAGGAAAAAGCAAAAAATTTCAGAATTTCACCTTGCAATGCGGAGAAATTACTGTTTGTGCATTTACAATATTCATTGATTTTTGCCATTGAAAAACGTCCAGAAATGATTGAAGCTACTGACTGAATGAAAGGAGCTGGCATCTCACTCTCTTTGAATCTTCTTTATCATGCTAAGAGGAGCAGGAAAAAGCAAAAAATTTCAGAATTGCACCTTGCAATGCGGAGAAATTACTGTTTGTGCATTTACAATATTCATTGATTTTTGCCATTGAAAAACGTCCAGAAATGATTGAAGCTACTGACTGAATGAAAGGAGCTGGCATCTCACTCTCTTTGAATCTTCTTTATCATGCTAAGAGGAGCAGGAAAAAGCAAAAAATTTCAGAATTGCACCTTGCAATGCGGAGAAATTACTGCTTGTGCATTTACAATATTCATTGATTTTTGCCATTGAAAAACGTCCAGAAATGATTGAAGCTACTGACTGAATGAAAGGAGCTGGCATCTCACTCTCTTTGAATCTTCTTTATCATGCTAAGAGGAGCAGGAAAAAGCAAAAAATTTCAGAATTGCACCTTGCAATGCGGAGAAATTACTGCTTGTGCATTTACAATATTCATTGATTTTTGCCATTGAAAAACGTCCAGAAATGATTGAAGCTACTGACTGAATGAAAGGAGCTGGCATCTCACTCTCTTTGAATCTTCTTTATCATGCTAAGAGGAGCAGGAAAAAGCAAAAAATTTCAGAATTTCACCTTGCAATGCGGAGAAATTACTGTTTGTGCATTTACAATATTCATTGATTTTTGCCATTGAAAAACGTCCAGAAATGATTGAAGCTACTGACTGAATGAAAGGAGCTGGCATCTCACTCTCTTTGAATCTTCTTTATCATGCTAAGAGGAGCAGGAAAAAGCAAAAAATTTCAGAATTGCACCTTGCAATGCGGAGAAATTACTGCTTGTGCATTTACAATATTCATTGATTTTTGCCATTGAAAAACATCATGTTATTCATATACCAGAAATGTTTGAAGCTACTGACTGAATGAAAGGAGCTGGCATCTCACTCTTTTTGAATCTTCTTTATCATGCTAAGAGGAGCAGGAAAAAGCAAAAAATTTCAGAATTGCACCTTGCAATGCGGAGAAATTACTGTTTGTGCATTTACAATATTCATTGATTTTTGCAATTGAAAAACATCATGTTATTCATATACCAGAAATGATTGAAGCTACTGACTGAATGAAAGGAGCTGGCATCTCACTCTCTTTGAATCTTCTTTATCATGCTAAGAGGAGCAGGAAAAAGCAAAAAATTTCAGAATTGCACCTTGCAATGCGGAGAAATTACTGTTTGTGCATTTACAATATTCATTGATTTTTGCCATTGAAAAACATCCAGAAATGATTGAAGCTACTGACTGAATGAAAGGAGCTGGCATATCACTCTCTTTGAATCTTCTTTATCATGCTAAGAGGAGCAGGAAAAGGCAAAAAATTTCAGAATTGCACCTTGCAATGCGGAGAAATTACTGTTTATGCATTTACAATATTCATTGATTTTTGCCATTGAAAAACGTCCAGAAATGATTGAAGCTACTGACTGAATGAAAGGAGCTGGCATCTCACTCTCTTTGAATCTTCTTTATCATGCTAAGAGGAGCAGGAAAAAGCAAATAATTTCAGAATTGCACCTTGCAATGCGGAGAAATTACTGTTTGTGCATTTACAATATTCATTGATTTTTGCCATTGAAAAACGTCCAGAAATGATTGAAGCTACTGACTGAATGAAAGGAGCTGGCATCTCACTCTCTTTGAATCTTCTTTATCATGCTAAGAGGAGCAGGAAAAAGCAAAAAATTTCAGAATTGCACCTTGCAATGCGGAGAAATTACTGTTTGTGCATTTACAATATTCATTGATTTTTGCCATTGAAAAACATCATGTTATTCATATACCAGAAATGATTGAAGCTACTGACTGAATGAAAGGAGCTGGCATCTCACTCTCTTTGAATCTTCTTTATCATGCTAAGAGGAGCAGGAAAAAGCAAAAAAATTCAGAATTGCACCTTGCAATGCGGAGAAATTACTGTTTGTGCATTTACAATATTCATTGATTTTTGCCATTGAAAAACATCATGTTATTCATACACCAGAAATGATTGAAGCTTCTGACTGAATGAAAGGAGCTGGCATCTCACTCTCTTTGAATCTTCTTTTTCATGCTAAGAGGAGCAGGAAAAAGCAAAAAATTTCAGAATTGCACCTTGCAATGCGGAGAAATTACTGTTTGTGCATTTACAATATTCATTGATTTTTGCCATTGAAAAACGTCCAGAAATGATTGAAGCTACTGACTGAATGAAAGGAGCTGGCATCTCACTCTCTTTGAATCTTCTTTATCATGCTAAGAGGAGCAGGAAAAAGCAAAAAATTTCAGAATTGCACCTTGCAATGCGGAGAAATTACTGCTTGTGCATTTACAATATTCATTGATTTTTGCCATTGAAAAACGTCCAGAAATGATTGAAGCTACTGACTGAATGAAAGGAGCTGGCATCTCACTCTCTTTGAATCTTCTTTATCATGCTAAGAGGAGCAGGAAAAAGCAAAAAATTTCAGAATTTCACCTTGCAATGCGGAGAAATTACTGTTTGTGCATTTACAATATTCATTGATTTTTGCCATTGAAAAACGTCCAGAAATGATTGAAGCTACTGACTGAATGAAAGGAGCTGGCATCTCACTCTCTTTGAATCTTCTTTATCATGCTAAGAGGAGCAGGAAAAAGCAAAAAATTTCAGAATTGCACCTTGCAATGCGGAGAAATTACTGTTTGTGCATTTACAATATTCATTGATTTTTGCCATTGAAAAACGTCCAGAAATGATTGAAGCTACTGACTGAATGAAAGGAGCTGGCATCTCACTCTCTTTGAATCTTCTTTATCATGCTAAGAGGAGCAGGAAAAAGCAAAAAATTTCAGAATTGCACCTTGCAATGCGGAGAAATTACTGCTTGTGCATTTACAATATTCATTGATTTTTGCCATTGAAAAACGTCCAGAAATGATTGAAGCTACTGACTGAATGAAAGGAGCTGGCATCTCACTCTCTTTGAATCTTCTTTATCATGCTAAGAGGAGCAGGAAAAAGCAAAAAATTTCAGAATTGCACCTTGCAATGCGGAGAAATTACTGCTTGTGCATTTACAATATTCATTGATTTTTGCCATTGAAAAACGTCCAGAAATGATTGAAGCTACTGACTGAATGAAAGGAGCTGGCATCTCACTCTCTTTGAATCTTCTTTATCATGCTAAGAGGAGCAGGAAAAAGCAAAAAATTTCAGAATTTCACCTTGCAATGCGGAGAAATTACTGTTTGTGCATTTACAATATTCATTGATTTTTGCCATTGAAAAATGTCCAGAAATGATTGAAGCTACTGACTGAATGAAAGGAGCTGGCATCTCACTCTCTTTGAATCTTCTTTATCATGCTAAGAGGAGCAGGAAAAAGCAAAAAATTTCAGAATTGCACCTTGCAATGCGGAGAAATTACTGTTTGTGCATTTACAATATTCATTGATTTTTGCCATTGAAAAACGTCCAGAAATGATTGAAGCTACTGACTGAATGAAAGGAGCTGGCATCTCACTCTCTTTGAATCTTCTTTATCATGCTAAGAGGAGCAGGAAAAAGCAAAAAATTTCAGAATTGCACCTTGCAATGCGGAGAAATTACTGCTTGTGCATTTACAATATTCATTGATTTTTGCCATTGAAAAACGTCCAGAAATGATTGAAGCTACTGACTGAATGAAAGGAGCTGGCATCTCACTCTCTTTGAATCTTCTTTATCATGCTAAGAGGAGCAGGAAAAAGCAAAAAATTTCAGAATTGCACCTTGCAATGCGGAGAAATTACTGTTTGTGCATTTACAATATTCATTGATTTTTGCCATTGAAAAACGTCCAGAAATGATTGAAGCTACTGACTGAATGAAAGGAGCTGGCATCTCACTCTCTTTGAATCTTCTTTATCATGCTAAGAGGAGCAGGAAAAAGCAAAAAATTGCAGAATTGCACCTTGCAATGCGGAGAAATTACTGTTTGTGCATTTACAATATTCATTGATTTTTGCCATTGAAAAACGTCCAGAAATGATTGAAGCTACTGACTGAATGAAAGGAGCTGGCATCTCACTCTCTTTGAATCTTCTTTATCATGCTAAGAGGAGCAGGAAAAAGCAAAAAATTTCAGAATTGCACATTGCAATGCGGAGAAATTACTGTTTGTGCATTTACAATATTCATTGATTTTTGCCGTTGAAAAACGTCCAGAAATGATTGAAGCTACTGACTGAATGAAAGGAGCTGGCATCTCACTCTCTTTGAATCTTCTTTATCATGCTAAGAGGAGCAGGAAAAAGCAAAAAATTTCAGAATTGCACCTTGCAATGCGGAGAAATTACTGTTTGTGCATTTACAATATTCATTGATTTTTGCCATTGAAAAACGTCCAGAAATGATTGAAGCTACTGACTGAATGAAAGGAGCTGGCATCTCACTCTCTTTGAATCTTCTTTATCATGCTAAGAGGAGCAGGAAAAGGCAAAAAATTTCAGAATTGCAACTTGCAATGCGGAGAAATTACTGTTTGTGCATTTACAATATTCATTGATTTTTGCCATTGAAAAACATCATGTTAGTCATATACCAGAAATGATTGAAGCTACTGACTGAATGAAAGGAGATGGCATCTCACTCTCTTTGAATCTTCTTTATCATGCTAAGAGGAGCAGGAAAAAGCAAAAAATTTCAGAATTGCACCTTGCAATGCGGCGAAATTATTGTTTGTGCATTTACAATATTCATTGATTTTTGCCATTGAAAAACATGTTATTCATATACCAGAAATGATTGAAGCCACTGACTGAATGAAAGGAGCTGGCATCTCACTCTCTTTGAATCTTCTTTATCATGCTAAGAGGAGCAGGAAAATGCAAAAAATTTCAGAATTGCACCTTGCAATGCGGAGAAATTACTGCTTGTGCATTTACAATATTCATTGATTTTTGCCATTGAAAAACGTCCAGAAATGATTGAAGCTACTGACTGAATGAAAGGAGCTGGCATCTCACTCTCTTTGAATCTTCTTTATCATGCTAAGAGGAGCAGGAAAAAGCAAAAAATTTCAGAATTGCACATTGCAATGCGGAGAAATTACTGTTTGTGCATTTACAATATTCATTGATTTTTGCCGTTGAAAAACGTCCAGAAATGATTGAAGCTACTGACTGAATGAAAGGAGCTGGCATCTCACTCTCTTTGAATCTTCTTTATCATGCTAAGAGGAGCAGGAAAAAGCAAAAAAATTCAGAATTGCACCTTGCAATGCGGAGAAATTACTGTTTGTGCATTTACAATATTCATTGATTTTTGCAATTGAAAAACGTCCAGAAATGATTGAGGCTACTGACTGAATGAAAGGAGCTGGCATCTCACTCTCTTTGAATCTTCTTTATCATGCTAAGAGGAGCAGGAAAAAGCAAAAAATGTCAGAATTGCAACTTGCAATGCGGAGAAATTACTGTTTGTGCATTTACAATATTCATTGATTTTTGCCATTGAAAAACATCATGTTAGTCATATACCAGAAATGATTGAAGCTACTGACTGAATGAAAGGAGATGGCATCTCACTCTCTTTGAATCTTCTTTATCATGCTAAGAGGAGCAGGAAAAAGCAAAAAATTTCAGAATTGCACCTTGCAATGCGGAGAAATTACTGTTTGTGCATTTACAATATTCATTGATTTTTGCCATTGAAAAACGTCCAGAAATGATTGAAGCTACTGACTGAATGAAAGAAGCTGGCATCTCACTCTCTTTGAATCTTCTTTATCATGCTAAGAGGAGCAGGAAAAAGCAAAAAATTTCAGAATTGCACCTTGCAATGCGGAGAAACTACTGTTTGTGCATTTACAATATTCATTGATTTTTGCCATTGAAAAACATCATGTTATTCATATACCAGAAATGATTGAATCTACTGACTGAATGAAAGGAGCTGGCATCTCACTCTCTTTGAATCTTCTTTATCATGCTAAGAGGAGCAGGAAAAAGCAAAAAATTTCAGAATTGCACCTTGCAATGCGGAGAAATTACTGTTTGTGCATTTACAATATTCATTGATTTTTGCCATTGAAAAACGTCCAGAAATGATTGAAGCTACTGACTGAATGAAAGGAGCTGGCATCTCACTCTCTTTGAATCTTCTTTATCATGCTAAGAGGAGCAGGAAAAAGCAAAAAATTTCAGAATTGCACCTTGCAATGCGGAGAAATTACTGTTTGTGCATTTACAATATTCATTGATTTTTGTCATTGAAAAACATCATGTTATTCATATACCAGAAATGTTTGAAGCTACTGACTGAATGAAAGAAGCTGGCATCTCACTTTCTTTGAATCTTCTTTATCATGCTAAGAGGAGCAGGAAAAAGCAAAAAATTTCATAATTGCACCTTGCAATGCGGAGAAATTACTGTTTGTGCATTTACAATATTCATTGATTTTTGCAATTGAAAAACGTCCAGAAATGATTGAAGCTACTGACTGAATGAAAGGAGCTGGCATCTCGCTCTCTTTGAATATTCTTTATCATGCTAAGAGGAGCAGGAAAAAGCAAAAAATTTCAGAATTGCACCTTGCAATGCGGAGAAATTACTGTTTGTGCATTTACAATATTCATTGATTTTTGCCATTGAAAAAAATCATGTTATTCATATACCAGAAATGTTTGAAGCTACTGACTGAATGAAAGGAGCTGGCATCTCACTCTCTTTGAATCTTCTTTTTCATGCTAAGAGGAGCAGGAAAAAGCAAAAAATTTCAGAATTGCACCTTGCAATGCGGAGAAATTACTGTTTGTGCATTTACAATATTCATTGATTTTTGCCATTGAAAAACGTCCAGAAATGATTGAAGCTACTGACTGAATGAAAGGAGCTGGCATCTCACTCTCTTTGAATCTTCTTTATCATGCTAAGAGGAGCAGGAAAAAGCAAAAAATTTCAGAATTGCACCTTGCAATGCGGAGAAATTACTGTTTGTGCATTTACAATATTCATTGATTTTTGCCATTGAAAAACATCATGTTATTCATATACCAGAAATGTTTGAAGCTACTGACTGAATGAAAGGAGCTGGCATCTCACTCTTTTTGAATCTTCTTTATCATGCTAAGAGGAGCAGGAAAAAGCAAAAAATTTCAGAATTGCACCTTGCAATGCGGAGAAATTACTGTTTGTGCATTTACAATATTCATTGATTTTTGCAATTGAAAAACATCATGTTATTCATATACCAGAAATGATTGAAGCTACTGACTGAATGAAAGGAGCTGGCATCTCACTCTCTTTGAATCTTCTTTATCATGCTAAGAGGAGCAGGAAAAAGCAAAAAATTTCAGAATTGCACCTTGCAATGCGGAGAAATTACTGTTTATGCATTTACAATATTCATTGATTTTTGCCATTGAAAAACATCCAGAAATGATTGAAGCTACTGACTGAATGAAAGGAGCTGGCATATCACTCTCTTTGAATCTTCTTTATCATGCTAAGAGGAGCAGGAAAAAGCAAAAAATTTCAGAATTGCACCTTGCAATGTGGAGAAATTACTGTTTATGCATTTACAATATTCATTGATTTTTGCCATTGAAAAACGTCCAGAAATGATTGAAGCTACTGACTGAATGAAAGGAGCTGGCATCTCACTCTCTTTGAATCTTCTTTATCATGCTAAGAGGAGCAGGAAAAAGCAAATAATTTCAGAATTGCACCTTGCAATGCGGAGAAATTACTGTTTGTGCATTTACAATATTCATTGATTTTTGCCATTGAAAAACGTCCAGAAATGATTGAAGCTACTGACTGAATGAAAGGAGCTGGCATCTCACTCTCTTTGAATCTTCTTTATCATGCTAAGAGGAGCAGGAAAAAGCAAAAAATTTCAGAATTGCACCTTGCAATGCGGAGAAATTACTGTTTGTGCATTTACAATATTCATTGATTTTTGCCATTGAAAAACATCATGTTATTCATATACCAGAAATGATTGAAGCTACTGACTGAATGAAAGGAGCTGGCATCTCACTCTCTTTGAATCTTCTTTATCATGCTAAGAGGAGCAGGAAAAAGCAAAAAAATTCAGAATTGCACCTTGCAATGCGGAGAAATTACTGTTTGTGCATTTACAATATTCATTGATTTTTGCCATTGAAAAACATCATGTTATTCATACACCAGAAATGATTGAAGCTTCTGACTGAATGAAAGGAGCTGGCATCTCACTCTCTTTGAATCTTCTTTTTCATGCTAAGAGGAGCAGGAAAAAGCAAAAAATTTCAGAATTTCACCTTGCAATGCGGAGAAATTACTGTTTGTGCATTTACAATATTCATTGATTTTTGCCATTGAAAAACGTCCAGAAATGATTGAAGCTACTGACTGAATGAAAGGAGCTGGCATCTCACTCTCTTTGAATCTTCTTTATCATGCTAAGAGGAGCAGGAAAAAGCAAAAAATTTCAGAATTGCACCTTGCAATGCGGAGAAATTACTGTTTGTGCATTTACAATATTCATTGATTTTTGCCATTGAAAAACGTCCAGAAATGATTGAAGCTACTGACTGAATGAAAGGAGCTGGCATCTCACTCTCTTTGAATCTTCTTTATCATGCTAAGAGGAGCAGGAAAAAGCAAAAAATTTCAGAATTGCACCTTGCAATGCGGAGAAATTACTGCTTGTGCATTTACAATATTCATTGATTTTTGCCATTGAAAAACGTCCAGAAATGATTGAAGCTACTGACTGAATGAAAGGAGCTGGCATCTCACTCTCTTTGAATCTTCTTTATCATGCTAAGAGGAGCAGGAAAAAGCAAAAAATTTCAGAATTGCACCTTGCAATGCGGAGAAATTACTGCTTGTGCATTTACAATATTCATTGATTTTTGCCATTGAAAAACGTCCAGAAATGATTGAAGCTACTGACTGAATGAAAGGAGCTGGCATCTCACTCTCTTTGAATCTTCTTTATCATGCTAAGAGGAGCAGGAAAAAGCAAAAAATTTCAGAATTTCACCTTGCAATGCGGAGAAATTACTGTTTGTGCATTTACAATATTCATTGATTTTTGCCATTGAAAAATGTCCAGAAATGATTGAAGCTACTGACTGAATGAAAGGAGCTGGCATCTCACTCTCTTTGAATCTTCTTTATCATGCTAAGAGGAGCAGGAAAAAGCAAAAAATTTCAGAATTGCACCTTGCAATGCGGAGAAATTACTGTTTGTGCATTTACAATATTCATTGATTTTTGCCATTGAAAAACGTCCAGAAATGATTGAAGCTACTGACTGAATGAAAGGAGCTGGCATCTCACTCTCTTTGAATCTTCTTTATCATGCTAAGAGGAGCAGGAAAAAGCAAAAAATTTCAGAATTGCACCTTGCAATGCGGAGAAATTACTGCTTGTGCATTTACAATATTCATTGATTTTTGCCATTGAAAAACGTCCAGAAATGATTGAAGCTACTGACTGAATGAAAGGAGCTGGCATCTCACTCTCTTTGAATCTTCTTTATCATGCTAAGAGGAGCAGGAAAAAGCAAAAAATTTCAGAATTGCACCTTGCAATGCGGAGAAATTACTGTTTGTGCATTTACAATATTCATTGATTTTTGCCATTGAAAAACGTCCAGAAATGATTGAAGCTACTGACTGAATGAAAGGAGCTGGCATCTCACTCTCTTTGAATCTTCTTTATCATGCTAAGAGGAGCAGGAAAAAGCAAAAAATTGCAGAATTGCACCTTGCAATGCGGAGAAATTACTGTTTGTGCATTTACAATATTCATTGATTTTTGCCATTGAAAAACGTCCAGAAATGATTGAAGCTACTGACTGAATGAAAGGAGCTGGCATCTCACTCTCTTTGAATCTTCTTTATCATGCTAAGAGGAGCAGGAAAAAGCAAAAAATTTCAGAATTGCACATTGCAATGCGGAGAAATTACTGTTTGTGCATTTACAATATTCATTGATTTTTGCCGTTGAAAAACGTCCAGAAATGATTGAAGCTACTGACTGAATGAAAGGAGCTGGCATCTCACTCTCTTTGAATCTTCTTTATCATGCTAAGAGGAGCAGGAAAAAGCAAAAAATTTCAGAATTGCACCTTGCAATGCGGAGAAATTACTGTTTGTGCATTTACAATATTCATTGATTTTTGCCATTGAAAAACGTCCAGAAATGATTGAAGCTACTGACTGAATGAAAGGAGCTGGCATCTCACTCTCTTTGAATCTTCTTTATCATGCTAAGAGGAGCAGGAAAAGGCAAAAAATTTCAGAATTACAACTTGCAATGCGGAGAAATTACTGTTTGTGCATTTACAATATTCATTGATTTTTGCCATTGAAAAACATCATGTTAGTCATATACCAGAAATGATTGAAGCTACTGACTGAATGAAAGGAGATGGCATCTCACTCTCTTTGAATCTTCTTTATCATGCTAAGAGGAGCAGGAAAAAGCAAAAAATTTCAGAATTGCACCTTGCAATGCGGCGAAATTATTGTTTGTGCATTTACAATATTCATTGATTTTTGCCATTGAAAAACATGTTATTCATATACCAGAAATGATTGAAGCCACTGACTGAATGAAAGGAGCTGGCATCTCACTCTCTTTGAATCTTCTTTATCATGCTAAGAGGAGCAGGAAAATGCAAAAAATTTCAGAATTGCACCTTGCAATGCGGAGAAATTACTGCTTGTGCATTTACAATATTCATTGATTTTTGCCATTGAAAAACGTCCAGAAATGATTGAAGCTACTGACTGAATGAAAGGAGCTGGCATCTCACTCTCTTTGAATCTTCTTTATCATGCTAAGAGGAGCAGGAAAAAGCAAAAAATTTCAGAATTGCACATTGCAATGCGGAGAAATTACTGTTTGTGCATTTACAATATTCATTGATTTTTGCCGTTGAAAACGTCCAGAAATGATTGAAGCTACTGACTGAATGAAAGGAGCTGGCATCTCACTCTCTTTGAATCTTCTTTATCATGCTAAGAGGAGCAGGAAAAAGCAAAAAAATTCAGAATTGCACCTTGCAATGCGGAGAAATTACTGTTTGTGCATTTACAATATTCATTGATTTTTGCAATTGAAAAACGTCCAGAAATGATTGAGGCTACTGACTGAATGAAAGGAGCTGGCATCTCACTCTCTTTGAATCTTCTTTATCATGCTAAGAGGAGCAGGAAAAAGCAAAAAATGTCAGAATTGCAACTTGCAATGCGGAGAAATTACTGTTTGTGCATTTACAATATTCATTGATTTTTGCCATTGAAAAACATCATGTTAGTCATATACCAGAAATGATTGAAGCTACTGACTGAATGAAAGGAGATGGCATCTCACTCTCTTTGAATCTTCTTTATCATGCTAAGAGGAGCAGGAAAAAGCAAAAAATTTCAGAATTGCACCTTGCAATGCGGAGAAATTACTGTTTGTGCATTTACAATATTCATTGATTTTTGCCATTGAAAAACGTCCAGAAATGATTGAAGCTACTGACTGAATGAAAGGAGCTGGCATCTCACTCTCTTTGAATGTTCTTTATCATGCTAAGAGGAGCAGGAAAAGGCAAAAAATTTCAGAATTGCAACTTGCAATGCGGAGAAATTACTGTTTGTGCATTTACAATATTCATTGATTTTTGCCATTGAAAAACATCATGTTAGTCATATACCAGAAATGATTGAAGCTACTGACTGAATGAAAGGAGATGGCATCTCACTCTCTTTGAATCTTCTTTATCATGCTAAGAGGAGCAGGAAAAAGCAAAAAATTTCAGAATTGCACCTTGCAATGCGGCGAAATTATTGTTTGTGCATTTACAATATTCATTGATTTTTGCCATTGAAAAACATGTTATTCATATACCAGAAATGATTGAAGCCACTGACTGAATGAAAGGAGCTGGCATCTCACTCTCTTTGAATCTTCTTTATCATGCTAAGAGGAGCAGGAAAATGCAAAAAATTTCAGAATTGCACCTTGCAATGCGGAGAAATTACTGCTTGTGCATTTACAATATTCATTGATTTTTGCCATTGAAAAACGTCCAGAAATGATTGAAGCTACTGACTGAATGAAAGGAGCTGGCATCTCACTCTCTTTGAATCTTCTTTATCATGCTAAGAGGAGCAGGAAAAAGCAAAAAATTTCAGAATTGCACATTGCAATGCGGAGAAATTACTGTTTGTGCATTTACAATATTCATTGATTTTTGCCGTTGAAAACGTCCAGAAATGATTGAAGCTACTGACTGAATGAAAGGAGCTGGCATCTCACTCTCTTTGAATCTTCTTTATCATGCTAAGAGGAGCAGGAAAAAGCAAAAAAATTCAGAATTGCACCTTGCAATGCGGAGAAATTACTGTTTGTGCATTTACAATATTCATTGATTTTTGCAATTGAAAAACGTCCAGAAATGATTGAGGCTACTGACTGAATGAAAGGAGCTGGCATCTCACTCTCTTTGAATCTTCTTTATCATGCTAAGAGGAGCAGGAAAAAGCAAAAAATGTCAGAATTGCAACTTGCAATGCGGAGAAATTACTGTTTGTGCATTTACAATATTCATTGATTTTTGCCATTGAAAAACATCATGTTAGTCATATACCAGAAATGATTGAAGCTACTGACTGAATGAAAGGAGATGGCATCTCACTCTCTTTGAATCTTCTTTATCATGCTAAGAGGAGCAGGAAAAAGCAAAAAATTTCAGAATTGCACCTTGCAATGCGGAGAAATTACTGTTTGTGCATTTACAATATTCATTGATTTTTGCCATTGAAAAACGTCCAGAAATGATTGAAGCTACTGACTGAATGAAAGAAGCTGGCATCTCACTCTCTTTGAATCTTCTTTATCATGCTAAGAGGAGCAGGAAAAAGCAAAAAATTTCAGAATTGCACCTTGCAATGCGGAGAAACTACTGTTTGTGCATTTACAATATTCATTGATTTTTGCCATTGAAAAACATCATGTTATTCATATACCAGAAATGATTGAAGCTACTGACTGAATGAAAGGAGCTGGCATCTCACTCTCTTTGAATCTTCTTTATCATGCTAAGAGGAGCAGGAAAAAGCAAAAAATTTCAGAATTGCACCTTGCAATGCGGAGAAATTACTGTTTGTGCATTTACAATATTCATTGATTTTTGCCATTGAAAAACGTCCAGAAATGATTGAAGCTACTGACTGAATGAAAGGAGCTGGCATCTCACTCTCTTTGAATCTTCTTTATCATGCTAAGAGGAGCAGGAAAAAGCAAAAAATTTCAGAATTGCACCTTGCAATGCGGAGAAATTACTGTTTGTGCATTTACAATATTCATTGATTTTTGTCATTGAAAAACATCATGTTATTCATATACCAGAAATGTTTGAAGCTACTGACTGAATGAAAGAAGCTGGCATCTCACTTTCTTTGAATCTTCTTTATCATGCTAAGAGGAGCAGGAAAAAGCAAAAAATTTCATAATTGCACCTTGCAATGCGGAGAAATTACTGTTTGTGCATTTACAATATTCATTGATTTTTGCAATTGAAAAACGTCCAGAAATGATTGAAGCTACTGACTGAATGAAAGGAGCTGGCATCTCGCTCTCTTTGAATATTCTTTATCATGCTAAGAGGAGCAGGAAAAAGCAAAAAATTTCAGAATTGCACCTTGCAATGCGGAGAAATTACTGTTTGTGCATTTACAATATTCATTGATTTTTGCCATTGAAAAACATCATGTTATTCATATACCAGAAATGTTTGAAGCTACTGACTGAATGAAAGGAGCTGGCATCTCACTCTCTTTGAATCTTCTTTTTCATGCTAAGAGGAGCAGGAAAAAGCAAAAAATTTCAGAATTGCACCTTGCAATGCGGAGAAATTACTGTTTGTGCATTTACAATATTCATTGATTTTTGCCATTGAAAAACGTCCAGAAATGATTGAAGCTACTGACTGAATGAAAGGAGCTGGCATCTCACTCTCTTTGAATCTTCTTCATCATGCTAAGAGGAGCAGGAAAAAGCAAAAAATTTCAGAATTGCACCTTGCAATGCGGAGAAATTACTGCTTGTGCATTTACAATATTCATTGATTTTTGCCATTGAAAAACGTCCAGAAATGATTGAAGCTACTGACTGAATGAAAGGAGCTGGCATCTCACTCTCTTTGAATCTTCTTTATCATGCTAAGAGGAGCAGGAAAAAGCAAAAAATTTCAGAATTGCACCTTGCAATGCGGAGAAATTACTGTTTGTGCATTTACAATATTCATTGATTTTTGCCATTGAAAAACGTCCAGAAATGATTGAAGCTACTGACTGAATGAAAGGAGCTGGCATCTCACTCTCTTTGAATCTTCTTTATCATGCTAAGAGGAGCAGGAAAAAGCAAAAAATTTCAGACTTGCACCTTGCAATGCGGAGAAATTACTGTTTGTGCATTTACAATATTCATTGATTTTTGTCATTGAAAAACATCATGTTATTCATATACCAGAAATGATTGAAGCTACTGACTGAATGAAAGGAGCTGGCATCTCACTCTCTTTGAATCTTCTTTATCATGCTAAGAGGAGCAGGAAAAAGCAAAAAATTTCAGAATTGCACCTTGCAATGCGGAGAAATTACTGTTTGTGCATTTACAATATTCATTGATTTTTGCCATTGAAAAACGTCCAGAAATGATTGAAGCTACTGACTGAATGAAAGGAGCTGGCATCTCACTCTCTTTGAATCTTCTTTATCATGCTAAGAGGAGCAGGAAAAAGCAAAAAATTTCAGAATTGCACCTTGCAATGCGGAGAAATTACTGTTTGTGCATTTACAATATTCATTGATTTTTGCCATTGAAAAACGTCCAGAAATGATTGAAGCTACTGACTGAATGAAAGGAGCTGGCATCTCACTCTCTTTGAATCTTCTTTATCATGCTAAGAGGAGCAGGAAAAAGCAAAACATTTCAGAATTGCACCTTGCAATGCGGAGAAATTACTGTTTGTGCATTTACAATATTCATTGATTTTTGCCATTGAAAAACATCATGTTATTCATATACCAGAAATGTTTGAAGCTACTGACTGAATGAAAGGAGCTGGCATCTCACTCTCTTTGAATCTTCTTTATCATGCTAAGAGGAGCAGGAAAAAGCAAAAAATTTCAGAATTGCACCTTGCAATGCGGAGAAATTACTGTTTGTGCATTTACAATATTCATTGATTTTTGCCATTGAAAAACGTCCAGAAATGATTGAAGCTACTGACTGAATGAAAGGAGCTGGCATCTCACTCTCTTTGAATCTTCTTTATCATGCTAAGAGGAGCAGGAAAAAGCAAAAAATTTCAGAATTGCACCTTGCAATGCGGAGAAATTACTGTTTGTGCATTTACAATATTCATTGATTTTTGCCATTGAAAAACATCATGTTATTCATATACCAGAAATGATTGAAGCTACTGACTGAATGAAAGGAGCTGGCATCTCACTCTCTTTGAATCTTCTTTATCATGCTAAGAGGAGCAGGAAAAAGCAAAAAATTTCAGAATTGCACCTTGCAATGCGGAGAAATTACTGTTTGTGCATTTACAATATTCATTGATTTTTGCCATTGAAAAACGTCCAGAAATGATTGAAGCTACTGACTGAATGAAAGGAGCTGGCATCTCACTCTCTTTGAATCTTCTTTATCATGCTAAGAGGAGCAGGAAAAAGCAAAAAATTTCAGAATTGCACCTTGCAATGCGGAGAAATTACTGTTTGTGCATTTACAGTATTCATTGATTTTTGCCATTGAAAAACGTCCAGAAATGATTGAAGCTACTGACTGAATGAAAGGAGCTGGCATCTCACTCTCTTTGAATCTTCTTTATCATGCTAAGAGGAGCAGGAAAAAGCAAAAAATTTCAGAATTGCACCTTGCAATGCGGAGAAATTACTGTTTGTGCATTTACAATATTCATTGATTTTTGCCATTGAAAAACATCATGTTATTCATATACCAGAAATGTTTGAAGCTACTGACTGAATGAAAGGAGCTGGCATCTCACTCTCTTTGAATCTTCTTTATCATGCTAAGAGGAGCAGGAAAAAGCAAAAAATTTCAGAATTGCACCTTGCAATGCGGAGAAATTACTGTTTGTGCATTTACAATATGCATTGATTTTTGCCATTGAAAAACGTCCAGAAATGATTGAAGCTACTGACTGAATGAAAGGAGCTGGCATCTCACTCTCTTTGAATCTTCTTTATCATGCTAAGAGGAGCAAGAAAAAGCAAAAAATTTCAGAATTGCACCTTGCAATGCGGAGAAATTACTGTTTGTGCATTTACAATATTCATTGATTTTTGCCATTGAAAAACATCATGTTATTCATATACCAGAAATGATTGAAGCTACTGACTGAATGAAAGGAGCTGGCATCTCACTCTCTTTGAATCTTCTTTATCATGCTAAGAGGAGCAGTAAAAAGCAAAAAATTTCAGAATTGCACCTTGCAATGCGGAGAAATTACTGTTTGTGCATTTACAATATTCATTGATTTTTGCCATTGAAAAACGTCCAGAAATGATTGAAGCTACTGACTGAATGAAAGGAGCTGGCATCTCACTCTCTTTGAATCTTCTTTATCATGCTAAGAGGAGCAGGAAAAAGCAAAAAATTTCAGAATTGCACCTTGCAATGCGGAGAAATTACTGTTTGTGCATTTACAATATTCATTGATTTTTGCCATTGAAAAACATCATGTTATTCATATACCAGAAATGTTTGAAGCTACTGACTGAATGAAAGGAGCTGGCATCTCACTCTCTTTGAATCTTCTTTATCATACTAAGAGGAGCAGGAAAAAGCAAAAAATTTCAGAATTGCACCTTGCAATGCGGAGAAATTACTGTTTGTGCATTTACAATATTCATTGATTTTTGCCATTGAAAAACGTCCAGAAATGATTGAAGCTACTGACTGAATGAAAGGAGCTGGCATCTCACTCTCTTTGAATCTTCTTTATCATGCTAAGAGGAGCAGGAAAAAGCAAAAAATTTCAGAATTGCACCTTGCAATGCGGAGAAATTACTGTTTGTGCATTTACAATATTCATTGATTTTTGCCATTGAAAAACGTCCAGAAATGATTGAAGCTACTGACTGAATGAAAGGAGCTGGCATCTCACTCTCTTTGAATCTTCTTTATCATGCTAAGAGGAGCAGGAAAAAGCAAAAAATTTCAGAATTGCACCTTGCAATGCAGAGAAATTACTGTTTGTGCATTTACAATATTCATTGATTTTTGCCATTGAAAAACATCATGTTATTCATATACCAGAAATGTTTGAAGCTACTGACTGAATGAAAGGAGCTGGCATCTCACTCTCTTTGAATCTTCTTTATCATGCTAAGAGGAGCAGGAAAAAGCAAAAAATTTCAGAATTGCACCTTGCAATGCGAAGAAATTACTGTTTGTGCATTTACAATATTCATTGATTTTTGCCATTGAAAAACATCAAGATATTCATATACCAGAAATGTTTGAAGCTACTGACTGAATGAAAGGAGCTGGCATCTCACTCTCTTTGAATCTTCTTTATCATGCTAAGAGGAGCAGGAAAAAGCAAAAAATTTCAGACTTGCACCTTGCAATGCGGAGAAATTACTGTTTGTGCATTTACAATATTCATTGATTTTTGTCATTGAAAAACATCATGTTATTCATATACCAGAAATGATTGAAGCTACTGACTGAATGAAAGGAGCTGGCATCTCACTCTCTTTGAATCTTCTTTATCATGCTAAGAGGAGCAGGAAAAAGCAAAAAATTTCAGAATTGCACCTTGCAATGCGGAGAAATTACTGTTTGTGCATTTACAATATTCATTGATTTTTGCCATTGAAAAACGTCCAGAAATGATTGAAGCTACTGACTGAATGAAAGGAGCTGGCATCTCACTCTCTTTGAATCTTCTTTATCATGCTAAGAGGAGCAGGAAAAAGCAAAAAATTTCAGAATTGCACCTTGCAATGCGGAGAAATTACTGTTTGTGCATTTACAATATTCATTGATTTTTGCCATTGAAAAACGTCCAGAAATGATTGAAGCTACTGACTGAATGAAAGGAGCTGGCATCTCACTCTCTTTGAATCTTCTTTATCATGCTAAGAGGAGCAGGAAAAAGCAAAACATTTCAGAATTGCACCTTGCAATGCGGAGAAATTACTGTTTGTGCATTTACAATATTCATTGATTTTTGCCATTGAAAAACATCATGTTATTCATATACCAGAAATGTTTGAAGCTACTGACTGAATGAAAGGAGCTGGCATCTCACTCTCTTTGAATCTTCTTTATCATGCTAAGAGGAGCAGGAAAAAGCAAAAAATTTCAGAATTGCACCTTGCAATGCGGAGAAATTACTGTTTGTGCATTTACAATATTCATTGATTTTTGCCATTGAAAAACGTCCAGAAATGATTGAAGCTACTGACTGAATGAAAGGAGCTGGCATCTCACTCTCTTTGAATCTTCTTTATCATGCTAAGAGGAGCAGGAAAAAGCAAAAAATTTCAGAATTGCACCTTGCAATGCGGAGAAATTACTGTTTGTGCATTTACAATATTCATTGATTTTTGCCATTGAAAAACATCATGTTATTCATATACCAGAAATGTTTGAAGCTACTGACTGAATGAAAGGAGCTGGCATCTCACTCTCTTTGAATCTTCTTTATCATGCTAAGAGGAGCAGGAAAAAGCAAAAAATTTCAGAATTGCACCTTGCAATGCGAAGAAATTACTGTTTGTGCATTTACAATATTCATTGATTTTTGCCATTGAAAAACATCAAGATATTCATATACCAGAAATGTTTGAAGCTACTGACTGAATGAAAGGAGCTGGCATCTCACTCTCTTTGAATCTTCTTTATCATGCGAAGAGGAGCAGGAAAAGGCAAAAAATTTCAGAATTGCACCTTGCAATGCGGACAAATTACTGTTTGTGCATTTACAATATTCATTGATTTTTGCCATTGAAAAACGTCCAGAAATGATTGAAGCTACTGACTGAATGAAAGGAGCTGGCATCTCGCTCTCTTTGAATCTTCTTTATCATGCTAAGAGGAGCAGGAAAAAGCAAAAAAATTCAGAATTGCACCTTGCAATGCGGAGAAATTACTGTTTGTGCATTTACAATATTCATTGATTTTTGCCATTGAAAAACATCATGTTATTCATATACATGAAATGATTGAAGCTACTGACTGAATGAAAGGAGCTGGCATCTCACTCTCTTTGAATCTTCTTTATCATGCTAAGAGGAGCAGGAAAAAGCAAAAAATTTCAGAATTGCACCTTGCAATGCGGAGAAATTACTGTTTGTGCATTTACAATATTCATTGATTTTTGCCATTGAAAAACGTCCAGAAATGATTGAAACTACTGACTGAATGAAAGGAGCTGGCATCTCACTCTCTTTGAATCTTCTTTATCATGCTAAGAGGAGCAGGAAAAAGCAAAAAATTTCAGAATTGCACCTTGCAATGCAGAGAAATTACTGTTTGTGCATTTACAATATTCATTGATTTTTGCCATTGAAAAACATCATGTTATTCATATACCAGAAATGTTTGAAGCTACTGACTGAATGAAAGGAGCTGGCATCTCACTCTCTTTGAATCTTCTTTATCATGCTAAGAGGAGCAGGAAAAAGCAAAAAATTTCAGAATTGCACCTTGCAATGCGAAGAAATTACTGTTTGTGCATTTACAATATTCATTGATTTTTGCCATTGAAAAACATCAAGATATTCATATACCAGAAATGTTTGAAGCTACTGACTGAATGAAAGGAGCTGGCATCTCACTCTCTTTGAATCTTCTTTATCATGCGAAGAGGAGCAGGAAAAGGCAAAAAATTTCAGAATTGCACCTTGCAATGCGGACAAATTACTGTTTGTGCATTTACAATATTCATTGATTTTTGCCATTGAAAAACGTCCAGAAATGATTGAAGCTACTGACTGAATGAAAGGAGCTGGCATCTCGCTCTCTTTGAATCTTCTTTATCATGCTAAGAGGAGCAGGAAAAAGCAAAAAAATTCAGAATTGCACCTTGCAATGCGGAGAAATTACTGTTTGTGCATTTACAATATTCATTGATTTTTGCCATTGAAAAACATCATGTTATTCATATACATGAAATGATTGAAGCTACTGACTGAATGAAAGGAGCTGGCATCTCACTCTCTTTGAATCTTCTTTATCATGCTAAGAGGAGCAGGAAAAAGCAAAAAATTTCAGAATTGCACCTTGCAATGCGGAGAAATTACTGTTTGTGCATTTACAATATTCATTGATTTTTGCCATTGAAAAACGTCCAGAAATGATTGAAACTACTGACTGAATGAAAGGAGCTGGCATCTCACTCTCTTTGAATCTTCTTTATCATGCTAAGAGGAGCAGGAAAAAGCAAAAAAATTCAGAATTGCACCTTGCAATGCGGAGAAATTACTGTTTGTGCATTTACAATATTCATTGATTTTTGCCATTGAAAAACATCATGTTATTCATATACCAGAAATGTTTGAAGCTACTGACTGAATGAAAGGAGCTGGCATCTCACTCTCTTTGAATCTTCTTTATCATACTAAGAGGAGCAGGAAAAAGCAAAAAATTTCAGAATTGCACCTTGCAATGCGGAGAAATTACTGTTTGTGCATTTACAATATTCATTGATTTTTGCCATTGAAAAACGTCCAGAAATGATTGAAGCTACTGACTGAATGAAAGGAGCTGGCATCTCACTCTCTTTGAATCTTCTTTATCATGCTAAGAGGAGCAGGAAAAAGCAAAAAATTTCAGACTTGCACCTTGCAATGCGGAGAAATTACTGTTTGTGCATTTACAATATTCATTGATTTTTGCCATTGAAAAACGTCCAGAAATGATTGAAGCTACTGACTGAATGAAAGGAGCTGGCATCTCACTCTCTTTGAATCTTCTTTATCATGCTAAGAGGAGCAGGAAAAAGCAAAACATTTCAGAATTGCACCTTGCAATGCGGAGAAATTACTGTTTGTGCATTTACAATATTCATTGATTTTTGCCATTGAAAAACATCATGTTATTCATATACCAGAAATGTTTGAAGCTACTGACTGAATGAAAGGAGCTGGCATCTCACTCTCTTTGAATCTTCTTTATCATGCTAAGAGGAGCAGGAAAAAGCAAAAAATTTCAGAATTGCACCTTGCAATGCGGAGAAATTACTGTTTGTGCATTTACAATATTCATTGATTTTTGCCATTGAAAAACGTCCAGAAATGATTGAAGCTACTGACTGAATGAAAGGAGCTGGCATCTCACTCTCTTTGAATCTTCTTTATCATGCTAAGAGGAGCAGGAAAAAGCAAAAAATTTCAGAATTGCACCTTGCAATGCGGAGAAATTACTGTTTGTGCATTTACAATATTCATTGATTTTTGCCATTGAAAAACGTCCAGAAATGATTGAAGCTACTGACTGAATGAAAGGAGCTGGCATCTCACTCTCTTTGAATCTTCTTTATCATGCTAAGAGGAGCAGGAAAAAGCAAAAAATTTCAGAATTGCACCTTGCAATGCGGAGAAATTACTGTTTGTGCATTTACAGTATTCATTGATTTTTGCCATTGAAAAACGTCCAGAAATGATTGAAGCTACTGACTGAATGAAAGGAGCTGGCATCTCACTCTCTTTGAATCTTCTTTATCATGCTAAGAGGAGCAGGAAAAAGCAAAAAATTTCAGAATTGCACCTTGCAATGCGGAGAAATTACTGTTTGTGCATTTACAATATTCATTGATTTTTGCCATTGAAAAACATCATGTTATTCATATACCAGAAATGTTTGAAGCTACTGACTGAATGAAAGGAGCTGGCATCTCACTCTCTTTGAATCTTCTTTATCATGCTAAGAGGAGCAGGAAAAAGCAAAAAATTTCAGAATTGCACCTTGCAATGCGGAGAAATTACTGTTTGTGCATTTACAATATGCATTGATTTTTGCCATTGAAAAACGTCCAGAAATGATTGAAGCTACTGACTGAATGAAAGGAGCTGGCATCTCACTCTCTTTGAATCTTCTTTATCATGCTAAGAGGAGCAAGAAAAAGCAAAAAATTTCAGAATTGCACCTTGCAATGCGGAGAAATTACTGTTTGTGCATTTACAATATTCATTGATTTTTGCCATTGAAAAACATCATGTTATTCATATACCAGAAATGATTGAAGCTACTGACTGAATGAAAGGAGCTGGCATCTCACTCTCTTTGAATCTTCTTTATCATGCTAAGAGGAGCAGGAAAAAGCAAAAAATTTCAGAATTGCACCTTGCAATGCGGAGAAATTACTGTTTGTGCATTTACAATATTCATTGATTTTTGCCATTGAAAAACGTCCAGAAATGATTGAAGCTACTGACTGAATGAAAGGAGCTGGCATCTCACTCTCTTTGAATCTTCTTTATCATGCTAAGAGGAGCAGGAAAAAGCAAAAAATTTCAGAATTGCACCTTGCAATGCGGAGAAATTACTGTTTGTGCATTTACAATATTCATTGATTTTTGCCATTGAAAAACATCATGTTATTCATATACCAGAAATGTTTGAAGCTACTGACTGAATGAAAGGAGCTGGCATCTCACTCTCTTTGAATCTTCTTTATCATACTAAGAGGAGCAGGAAAAAGCAAAAAATTTCAGAATTGCACCTTGCAATGCGGAGAAATTACTGTTTGTGCATTTACAATATTCATTGATTTTTGCCATTGAAAAACATCAAGATATTCATATACCAGAAATGTTTGAAGCTACTGACTGAATGAAAGGAGCTGGCATCTCACTCTCTTTGAATCTTCTTTATCATGCGAAGAGGAGCAGGAAAAGGCAAAAAATTTCAGAATTGCACCTTGCAATGCGGAGAAATTACTGTTTGTGCATTTACAATATTCATTGATTTTTGCCATTGAAAAACATCCAGAAATGATTGAAGCTACTGACTGAATGAAAGGAGCTGGCATCTCACTCTCTTTGAATCTTCTTTATCATGCTAAGAGGAGCAGGAAAAAGCAAAAAATTTCAGAATTGCACCTTGCAATGCGGAGAAATTACTGTTTGTGCATTTACAATATTCATTGATTTTTGCCATTGAAAAACATCATGTTATTCATATACCAGATTTGTTTGAAGCTACTGACTGAATGAAAGGAGCTGGCATCTCACTCTCTTTGAATCTTCTTTATCATGCTAAGAGGAGCAGGAAAAAGCAAAAAATTTCAGAATTGCACCTTGCAATGCGGAGAAATTACTGTTTGTGCATTTACAATATTCATTGATTTTTGCCATTGAAAAACGTCCAGAAATGATTGAAGCTACTGACTGAATGAAAGGAGCTGGCATCTCACTCTCTTTGAATCTTCTTTATCATGCTAAGAGTAGCAGGAAAAAGCAAAAAATTTCAGAATTGCACCTTGCAATGCGGAGAAATTACTGTTTGTGCATTTACAATATTCATTGATTTTTGCCATTGAAAAACATCATGTTATTCATATACCAGAAATGATTGAAGCTACTGACTGAATGAAAGGAGCTGGCATCTCACTCTCTTTGAATCTTCTTTATCATGCTAAGAGGAGCAGGAAAAAGCAAAAAATTTCAGAATTGCACCTTGCAATGCGGAGAAATTACTGTTTGTGCATTTACAATATTCATTGATTTTTGCCATTGAAAAACGTCCAGAAATGATTGAAGCTACTGACTGAATGAAAGGAGCTGGCATCTCACTCTCTTTGAATCTTCTTTATCATGCTAAGAGGAGCAGGAAAAAGCAAAAAATTTCAGAATTGCACCTTGCAATGCGGAGAAATTACTGTTTGTGCATTTACAATATTCATTGATTTTTGCCATTGAAAAACGTCCAGAAATGATTGAAGCTACTGACTGAATGAAAGGAGCTGGCATCTCACTCTCTTTGAATCTTCTTTATCATGCTAAGAGGAGCAGGAAAAAGCAAAAAATTTCAGAATTGCACCTTGCAATGCGAAGAAATTACTGTTTGTGCATTTACAATATTCATTGATTTTTGCCATTGAAAAACGTCCAGAAATGATTGAAGCTACTGACTGAATGAAAGGAGCTGGCATCTCACTCTCTTTGAATCTTCTTTATCATGCTAAGAGGAGCAGGAAAAAGCAAAAAATTTCAGAATTGCACCTTGCAATGCGGAGAAATTACTGTTTGTGCATTTACAATATTCATTGATTTTTGCCATTGAAAAACATCATGTTATTCATATACCAGAAATGTTTGAAGCTACTGACTGAATGAAAGGAGCTGGCATCTCACTCTCTTTGAATCTTCTTTATCATGCTAAGAGGAGCAGGAAAAAGCAAAAAATTTCAGAATTGCACCTTGCAATGCGGAGAAATTACTGTTTGTGCATTTACAATATTCATTGATTTTTGCCATTGAAAAACGTCCAGAAATGATTGAAGCTACTGACTGAATGAAAGGAGCTGGCATCTCACTCTCTTTGAATCTTCTTTATCATGCTAAGAGGAGCAGGAAAAAGCAAAAAATTTCAGAATTGCACCTTGCAATGTGGAGAAATTACTGTTTGTGCATTTACAATATTCATTGATTTTTGCCATTGAAAAACATCATGTTATTCATATACCCGAAATGATTGAAGCTACTGACTGAATGAAAGGAGCTGGCATCTCACTCTCTTTGAATCTTCTTTATCATGCTAAGAGGAGCAAGAAAAAGCAAAAAATTTCAGAATTGCACCTTGCAATGCGGAGAAATTACTGTTTGTGCATTTACAATATTCATTGATTTTTGCCATTGAAAAACATCATGTTATTCATATACCAGAAATGATTGAAGCTACTGACTGAATGAAAGGAGCTGGCATCTCACTCTCTTTGAATCTTCTTTATCATGCTAAGAGGAGCAGGAAAAAGCAAAAAATTTCAGAATTGCACCTTGCAATGCGGAGAAATTACTGTTTGTGCATTTACAATATTCATTGATTTTTGCCATTGAAAAACATCATGTTATTCATATACCAGAAATGTTTGAAGCTACTGACTGAATGAAAGGAGCTGGCATCTCACTCTCTTTGAATCTTCTTTATCATACTAAGAGGAGCAGGAAAAAGCAAAAAATTTCAGAATTGCACCTTGCAATGCGGAGAAATTACTGTTTGTGCATTTACAATATTCATTGATTTTTGCCATTGAAAAACGTCCAGAAATGATTGAAGCTACTGACTGAATGAAAGGAGCTGGCATCTCACTCTCTTTGAATCTTCTTTATCATGCTAAGAGGAGCAGGAAAAAGCAAAAAATTTCAGAATTGCACCTTGCAATGCGGAGAAATTACTGTTTGTGCATTTACAATATTCATTGATTTTTGCCATTGAAAAACGTCCAGAAATGATTGAAGCTACTGACTGAATGAAAGGAGCTGGCAACTCACTCTCTTTGAATCTTCTTTATCATGCTAAGAGGAGCAGGAAAAAGCAAAAAATTTCAGAATTGCACCTTGCAATGCAGAGAAATTACTGTTTGTGCATTTACAATATTCATTGATTTTTGCCATTGAAAATCATCATGTTATTCATATACCAGAAATGTTTGAAGCTACTGACTGAATGAAAGGAGCTGGCATCTCACTCTCTTTGAATCTTCTTTATCATGCTAAGAGGAGCAGGAAAAAGCAAAAAATTTCAGAATTGCACCTTGCAATGCGAAGAAATTACTGTTTGTGCATTTACAATATTCATTGATTTTTGCCATTGAAAAACATCAAGATATTCATATACCAGAAATGTTTGAAGCTACTGACTGAATGAAAGGAGCTGGCATCTCACTCTCTTTGAATCTTCTTTATCATGCGAAGAGGAGCAGGAAAAGGCAAAAAATTTCAGAATTGCACCTTGCAATGCGGAGAAATTACTGTTTGTGCATTTACAATATTCATTGATTTTTGCCATTGAAAAACATCCAGAAATGATTGAAGCTACTGACTGAATGAAAGGAGCTGGCATCTCACTCTCTTTGAATCTTCTTTATCATGCTAAGAGGAGCAGGAAAAAGCAAAAAATTTCAGAATTGCACCTTGCAATGCGGAGAAATTACTGTTTGTGCATTTACAATATTCATTGATTTTTGCCATTGAAAAACATCATGTTATTCATATACCAGATTTGTTTGAAGCTACTGACTGAATGAAAGGAGCTGGCATCTCACTCTCTTTGAATCTTCTTTATCATGCTAAGAGGAGCAGGAAAAAGCAAAAAATTTCAGAATTGCACCTTGCAATGCGGAGAA
The DNA here is from genome assembly GCF_046119375.1 of Phyllobates terribilis. Classification (NCBI taxonomy): domain Eukaryota; kingdom Metazoa; phylum Chordata; class Amphibia; order Anura; family Dendrobatidae; genus Phyllobates; species Phyllobates terribilis. The sequence continues at coordinate 156,472 of NW_027364017.1, read as the reverse complement.
ATTACTGTTTGTGCATTTACAATATTCATTGATTTTTGCCATTGAAAAACGTCCAGAAATGATTGAAGCTACTGACTGAATGAAAGGAGCTGGCATCTCACTCTCTTTGAATCTTCTTTATCATGCTAAGAGTAGCAGGAAAAAGCAAAAAATTTCAGAATTGCACCTTGCAATGCGGAGAAATTACTGTTTGTGCATTTACAATATTCATTGATTTTTGCCATTGAAAAACATCATGTTATTCATATACCAGAAATGATTGAAGCTACTGACTGAATGAAAGGAGCTGGCATCTCACTCTCTTTGAATCTTCTTTATCATGCTAAGAGGAGCAGGAAAAAGCAAAAAATTTCAGAATTGCACCTTGCAATGCGGAGAAATTACTGTTTGTGCATTTACAATATTCATTGATTTTTGCCATTGAAAAACGTCCAGAAATGATTGAAGCTACTGACTGAATGAAAGGAGCTGGCATCTCACTCTCTTTGAATCTTCTTTATCATGCTAAGAGGAGCAGGAAAAAGCAAAAAATTTCAGAATTGCACCTTGCAATGCGGAGAAATTACTGTTTGTGCATTTACAATATTCATTGATTTTTGCCATTGAAAAACGTCCAGAAATGATTGAAGCTACTGACTGAATGAAAGGAGCTGGCATCTCACTCTCTTTGAATCTTCTTTATCATGCTAAGAGGAGCAGGAAAAAGCAAAAAATTTCAGAATTGCACCTTGCAATGCGAAGAAATTACTGTTTGTGCATTTACAATATTCATTGATTTTTGCCATTGAAAAACGTCCAGAAATGATTGAAGCTACTGACTGAATGAAAGGAGCTGGCATCTCACTCTCTTTGAATCTTCTTTATCATGCTAAGAGGAGCAGGAAAAAGCAAAAAATTTCAGAATTGCACCTTGCAATGCGGAGAAATTACTGTTTGTGCATTTACAATATTCATTGATTTTTGCCATTGAAAAACATCATGTTATTCATATACCAGAAATGTTTGAAGCTACTGACTGAATGAAAGGAGCTGGCATCTCACTCTCTTTGAATCTTCTTTATCATGCTAAGAGGAGCAGGAAAAAGCAAAAAATTTCAGAATTGCACCTTGCAATGCGGAGAAATTACTGTTTGTGCATTTACAATATTCATTGATTTTTGCCATTGAAAAACGTCCAGAAATGATTGAAGCTACTGACTGAATGAAAGGAGCTGGCATCTCACTCTCTTTGAATCTTCTTTATCATGCTAAGAGGAGCAGGAAAAAGCAAAAAATTTCAGAATTGCACCTTGCAATGTGGAGAAATTACTGTTTGTGCATTTACAATATTCATTGATTTTTGCCATTGAAAAACATCATGTTATTCATATACCCGAAATGATTGAAGCTACTGACTGAATGAAAGGAGCTGGCATCTCACTCTCTTTGAATCTTCTTTATCATGCTAAGAGGAGCAGGAAAAAGCAAAAAATTTCAGAATTGCACCTTGCAATGCGGAGAAATTACTGTTTGTGCATTTACAATATTCATTGATTTTTGCCATTGAAAAACGTCCAGAAATGATTGAAGCTACTGACTGAATGAAAGGAGCTGGCATCTCACTCTCTTTGAATCTTCTTTATCATGCTAAGAGGAGCAGGAAAAAGCAAAAAATTTCAGAATTGCACCTTGCAATGCGGAGAAATTACTGTTTGTGCATTTACAATATTCATTGATTTTTGCCATTGAAAAACGTCCAGAAATGATTGAAGCTACTGACTGAATGAAAGGAGCTGGCATCTCACTCTCTTTGAATCTTCTTTATCATGCTAAGAGGAGCAGGAAAAAGCAAAAAATTTCAGAATTGCACCTTGCAATGCGGAGAAATTACTGTTTGTGCATTTACAATATTCATTGATTTTTGCCATTGAAAAACATCATGTTATTCATATACCAGAAATGTTTGAAGCTACTGACTGAATGAAAGGAGCTGGCATCTCACTCTCTTTGAATCTTCTTTATCATGCTAAGAGGAGCAGGAAAAAGCAAAAAATTTCAGAATTGCACCTTGCAATGCGGAGAAATTACTGTTTGTGCATTTACAATATTCATTGATTTTTGCCATTGAAAAACGTCCAGAAATGATTGAAGCTACTGACTGAATGAAAGGAGCTGGCATCTCACTCTCTTTGAATCTTCTTTATCATGCTAAGAGGAGCAGGAAAAAGCAAAAAATTTCAGAATTGCACCTTGCAATGCGGAGAAATTACTGTTTGTGCATTTACAATATTCATTGATTTTTGCCATTGAAAAACATCATGTTATTCATATACCAGAAAGGATTGAAGCTACTGACTGAATGAAAGGAGCTGGCATCTCACTCTCTTTGAATCTTCTTTATCATGCTAAGAAGAGCAGGAAAAAGCAAAAAATTTCAGAATTGCACCTTGCAATGCGGAGAAATTACTGTTTGTGCATTTACAATATTCATTGATTTTTGCCATTGAAAAACGTCCAGAAATGATTGAAGCTACTGACTGAATGAAAGGAGCTGGCATCTCACTCTCTTTGAATCTTCTTTATCATGCTAAGAGGAGCAGGAAAAAGCAAAAAATTTCAGAATTGCACCTTGCAATGCGGAGAAATTACTGTTTGTGCATTTACAATATTCATTGATTTTTGCCATTGAAAAACATCATGTTATTCATATACCAGAAATGTTTGAAGCTACTGACTGAATGAAAGGAGCTGGCATCTCACTCTCTTTGAATATTCTTTATCATGCTAAGAGGAGCAGGAAAAGACAAAAAATTTCAGAATTGCACCTTGCAATGCGGAGAAATTACTGTTTGTGCATTTACAATATTCATTGATTTTTGCCATTGAAAAACGTCCAGAAATGATTGAAGCTACTGACTGAATGAAAGGAGCTGGCATCTCACTCTCTTTGAATCTTCTTTATCATGCTAAGAGGAGCAGGAAAAAGCAAAAAATTTCAGAATTGCACCTTGCAATGCGGAGAAATTACTGTTTGTGCATTTACAATATTCATTGATTTTTGCCATTGAAAAACATCATGTTATTCATATACAAGAAATGATTGAAGCTACTGACTGAATGAAAGGAGCTGGCATCTCACTCTCTTTGAATCTTCTTTATCATGCTAAGAGGATCAGGAAAAAGCAAAAAATTTCAGAATTGCACCTTGCAATGCGGAGAAATTACTGTTTGTGCATTTACAATATTCATTGATTTTTGCCATTGAAAAACGTCCAGAAATGATTGAAGCTACTGACTGAATGAAAGGAGCTGGCATCTCACTCTCTTTGAATCTTCTTTATCATGCTAAGAGGAGCAGGAAAAAGCAAAAAATTTCAGAATTGCACCTTGCAATGCGGAGAAATTACTGTTTGTGCATTTACAATATTCATTGATTTTTGCCATTGAAAAACATCATGTTATTCATATACCAGAAATGTTTGAAGCTACTGACTGAATGAAAGGAGCTGGCATCTCACTCTCTTTGAATCTTCTTTATCATACTAAGAGGAGCAGGAAAAAGCAAAAAATTTCAGAATTGCACCTTGCAATGCGGAGAAATTACTGTTTGTGCATTTACAATATTCATTGATTTTTGCCATTGAAAAACGTCCAGAAATGATTGAAGCTACTGACTGAATGAAAGGAGCTGGCATCTCACTCTCTTTGAATCTTCTTTATCATGCTAAGAGGAGCAGGAAAAAGCAAAAAATTTCAGAATTGCACCTTGCAATGCGGAGAAATTACTGTTTGTGCATTTACAATATTCATTGATTTTTGCCATTGAAAAACGTCCAGAAATGATTGAAGCTACTGACTGAATGAAAGGAGCTGGCATCTCACTCTCTTTGAATCTTCTTTATCATGCTAAGAGGAGCAGGAAAAAGCTAAAAATTTCAGAATTGCACCTTGCAATGCGGAGAAATTACTGTTTGTGCATTTACAATATTCATTGATTTTTGCCATTGAAAAACGTCCAGAAATGATTGAAGCTACTGACTGAATGAAAGGAGCTGGCATCTCACTCTCTTTGAATCTTCTTTATCATGCTAAGAGGAGCAGGAAAAAGCAAAAAATTTCAGAATTGCACCTTGCAATGCGGAGAAATTACTGTTTGTGCATTTACAATATTCATTGATTTTTGCCATTGAAAAACATCATGTTATTCATATACCAGAAATGTTTGAAGCTACTGACTGAATGAAAGGAGCTGGCATCTCACTCTCTTTGAATCTTCTTTATCATGCTAAGAGGAGCAGGAAAAAGCAAAAAATTTCAGAATTGCACCTTGCAATGCGGAGAAATTACTGTTTGTGCATTTACAATATTCATTGATTTTTGCCATTGAAAAACGTCCAGAAATGATTGAAGCTACTGACTGAATGAAAGGAGCTGGCATCTCACTCTCTTTGAATCTTCTTTATCATGCTAAGAGGAGCAGGAAAAAGCAAAAAATTTCAGAATTGCACCTTGCAATGCGGAGAAATTACTGTTTGTGCATTTACAATATTCATTGATTTTTGCCATTGAAAAACATCATGTTATTCATATACCAGAAATGATTGAAGCTACTGACTGAATGAAAGGAGCTGGCATCTCACTCTCTTTGAATCTTCTTTATCATGCTAAGAGGAGCAGGAAAAAGCAAAAAATTTCAGAATTACACCTTGCAATGCGGAGAAATTACTGTTTGTGCATTTACAATATTCATTGATTTTTGCCATTGAAAAACGTCCAGAAATGATTGAAGCTACTGACTGAATGAAAGTAGCTGGCATCTCACTCTCTTTGAATCTTCTTTATCATGCTAAGAGGAGCAGGAAAAAGCAAAAAATTTCAGAATTGCACCTTGCAATGCGGAGAAATTACTGTTTGTGCATTTACAATATTCATTGATTTTTGCCATTGAAAAACGTCCAGAAATGATTGAAGCTACTGACTGAATGAAAGGAGCTGGCTTCTCACTCTCTTTGAATCTTCTTTATCATGCTAAGAGGAGCAGGAAAAAGCAAAAAATTTCAGAATTGCACCTTGCAATGCGGAGAAATTACTGTTTGTGCATTTACAATATTCATTGATTTTTGCCATTGAAAAACATCATGTTATTCATATACCAGAAAGGATTGAAGCTACTGACTGAATGAAAGGAGCTGGCATCTCACTCTCTTTGAATCTTCTTTATCATGCTAAGAGGAGCAGGAAAAAGCAAAAAATTTCAGAATTGCACCTTGCAATGCGGAGAAATTACTGTTTGTGCATTTACAATATTCATTGATTTTTGCCATTGAAAAACGTCCAGAAATGATTGAAGCTACTGACTGAATGAAAGGAGCTGGCATCTCACTCTCTTTGAATCTTCTTTATCATGCTAAGAGGAGCAGGAAAAAGCAAAAAATTTCAGAATTGCACCTTGCAATGCGGAGAAATTACTGTTTGTGCATTTACAATATTCATTGATTTTTGCCATTGAAAAACGTCCAGAAATGATTGAAGCTACTGACTGAATGAAAGGAGCTGGCATCTCACTCTCTTTGAATCTTCTTTATCATGCTAAGAGGAGCAGGAAAAAGCAAAAAATTTCAGAATTGCACCTTGCAATGCGGAGAAATTACTGTTTGTGCATTTACAATATTCATTGATTTTTGCCATTGAAAAACATCATGTTATTCATATACCAGAAATGTTTGAAGCTACTGACTGAATGAAAGGAGCTGGCATCTCACTCTCTTTGAATCTTCTTTATCATACTAAGAGGAGCAGGAAAAAGCAAAAAATTTCAGAATTGCACCTTGCAATGTGGAGAAATTACTGTTTGTGCATTTACAATATTCATTGATTTTTGCCATTGAAAAACGTCCAGAAATGATTGAAGCTACTGACTGAATGAAAGGAGCTGGCATCTCACTCTCTTTGAATCTTCTTTATCATGCTAAGAGGAGCAGGAAAAAGCAAAAAATTTCAGAATTGCACCTTGCAATGCGGAGAAATTACTGTTTGTGCATTTACAATATTCATTGATTTTTGCCATTGAAAAACGTCCAGAAATGATTGAAGCTACTGACTGAATGAAAGGAGCTGGCATCTCACTCTCTTTGAATCTTCTTTATCATGCTAAGAGGAGCAGGAAAAAGCAAAAAATTTCAGAATTGCACCTTGCAATGCGGAGAAATTACTGTTTGTGCATTTACAATATTCATTGATTTTTGCCATTGAAAAACATCATGTTATTCATATACCAGAAATGATTGAAGCTACTGACTGAATGAAAGGAGCTGGCATCTCACTCTCTTTGAATCTTCTTTATCATGCTAAGAGGAGCAGGAAAAAGCAAAAAATTTCAGAATTGCACCTTGCAATGCGGAGAAATTACTGTTTGTGCATTTACAATATTCATTGATTTTTGCCATTGAAAAACGTCCAGAAATGATTGAAGCTACTGACTGAATGAAAGGAGCTGGCATCTCACTCTCTTTGAATCTTCTTTATCATGCTAAGAGGAGCAGGAAAAAGCAAAAAATTTCAGAATTGCACCTTGCAATGCGGAGAAATTACTGTTTGTGCATTTACAGTATTCATTGATTTTTGCCATTGAAAAACGTCCAGAAATGATTGAAGCTACTGACTGAATGAAAGGAGCTGGCATCTCACTCTCTTTGAATCTTCTTTATCATGCTAAGAGGAGCAGGAAAAAGCAAAAAATTTCAGAATTGCACCTTGCAATGCGGAGAAATTACTGTTTGTGCATTTACAATATTCATTGATTTTTGCCATTGAAAAACATCATGTTATTCATATACCAGAAATGTTTGAAGCTACTGACTGAATGAAAGGAGCTGGCATCTCACTCTCTTTGAATCTTCTTTATCATGCTAAGAGGAGCAGGAAAAAGCAAAAAATTTCAGAATTGCACCTTGCAATGCGGAGAAATTACTGTTTGTGCATTTACAATATGCATTGATTTTTGCCATTGAAAAATGTCCAGAAATGATTGAAGCTACTGACTGAATGAAAGGAGCTGGCATCTCACTCTCTTTGAATCTTCTTTATCATGCTAAGAGGAGCAAGAAAAAGCAAAAAATTTCAGAATTGCACCTTGCAATGCGGAGAAATTACTGTTTGTGCATTTACAATATTCATTGATTTTTGCCATTGAAAAACATCATGTTATTCATATACCAGAAATGATTGAAGCTACTGACTGAATGAAAGGAGCTGGCATCTCACTCTCTTTGAAGCTTCTTTATCATGCTAAGAGGAGCAGTAAAAAGCAAAAAATTTCAGAATTGCACCTTGCAATGCGGAGAAATTACTGTTTGTGCATTTACAATATTCATTGATTTTTGCCATTGAAAAACGTCCAGAAATGATTGAAGCTACTGACTGAATGAAAGGAGCTGGCATCTCACTCTCTTTGAATCTTCTTTATCATGCTAAGAGGAGCAGGAAAAAGCAAAAAATTTCAGAATTGCACCTTGCAATGCGGAGAAATTACTGTTTGTGCATTTACAATATTCATTGATTTTTGCCATTGAAAAACATCATGTTATTCATATACCAGAAATGTTTGAAGCTACTGACTGAATGAAAGGAGCTGGCATCTCACTCTCTTTGAATCTTCTTTATCATACTAAGAGGAGCAGGAAAAAGCAAAAAATTTCAGAATTGCACCTTGCAATGCGGAGAAATTACTGTTTGTGCATTTACAATATTCATTGATTTTTGCCATTGAAAAACGTCCAGAAATGATTGAAGCTACTGACTGAATGAAAGGAGCTGGCATCTCACTCTCTTTGAATCTTCTTTATCATGCTAAGAGGAGCAGGAAAAAGCAAAAAATTTCAGAATTGCACCTTGCAATGCAGAGAAATTACTGTTTGTGCATTTACAATATTCATTGATTTTTGCCATTGAAAAACATCATGTTATTCATATACCAGAAATGTTTGAAGCTACTGACTGAATGAAAGGAGCTGGCATCTCACTCTCTTTGAATCTTCTTTATCATGCTAAGAGGAGCAGGAAAAAGCAAAAAATTTCAGAATTGCACCTTGCAATGCGAAGAAATTACTGTTTGTGCATTTACAATATTCATTGATTTTTGCCATTGAAAAACATCAAGATATTCATATACCAGAAATGTTTGAAGCTACTGACTGAATGAAAGGAGCTGGCATCTCACTCTCTTTGAATCTTCTTTATCATGCGAAGAGGAGCAGGAAAAGGCAAAAAATTTCAGAATTGCACCTTGCAATGCGGACAAATTACTGTTTGTGCATTTACAATATTCATTGATTTTTGCCATTGAAAAACGTCCAGAAATGATTGAAGCTACTGACTGAATGAAAGGAGCTGGCATCTCACTCTCTTTGAATCTTCTTTATCATGCTAAGAGGAGCAGGAAAAAGCAAAAAAATTCAGAATTGCACTTTGCAATGCGGAGAAATTACTGTTTGTGCATTTACAATATTCATTGATTTTTGCCATTGAAAAACATCATGTTATTCATATACAAGAAATGATTGAAGCTACTGACTGAATGAAAGGAGCTGGCATCTCACTCTCTTTGAATCTTCTTTTTCATGCTAAGAGGAGCAGGAAAAAGCAAAAAATTTCAGAATTGCACCTTGCAATGCGGAGAAATTACTGTTTGTGCATTTACAATATTCATTGATTTTTGCCATTGAAAAACATCATGTTATTCATATACCAGAAATGTTTGAAGCTACTGACTGAATGAAAGGAGCTGGCATCTCACTCTCTTTGAATCTTCTTTATCATACTAAGAGGAGCAGGAAAAAGCAAAAAATTTCAGAATTGCACCTTGCAATGCGGAGAAATTACTGTTTGTGCATTTACAATATTCATTGATTTTTGCCATTGAAAAACGTCCAGAAATGATTGAAGCTACTGACTGAATGAAAGTAGCTGGCATCTCACTCTCTTTGAATCTTCTTTATCATGCTAAGAGGAGCAGGAAAAAGCAAAAAATTTCAGAATTGCACCTTGCAATGCGGAGAAATTACTGTTTGTGCATTTACAATATTCATTGATTTTTGCCATTGAAAAACGTCCAGAAATGATTGAAGCTACTGACTGAATGAAAGGAGCTGGCTTCTCACTCTCTTTGAATCTTCTTTATCATGCTAAGAGGAGCAGGAAAAAGCAAAAAATTTCAGAATTGCACCTTGCAATGCGGAGAAATTACTGTTTGTGCATTTACAATATTCATTGATTTTTGCCATTGAAAAACATCATGTTATTCATATACCAGAAAGGATTGAAGCTACTGACTGAATGAAAGGAGCTGGCATCTCACTCTCTTTGAATCTTCTTTATCATGCTAAGAGGAGCAGGAAAAAGCAAAAAATTTCAGAATTGCACCTTGCAATGCGGAGAAATTACTGTTTGTGCATTTACAATATTCATTGATTTTTGCCATTGAAAAACGTCCAGAAATGATTGAAGCTACTGACTGAATGAAAGGAGCTGGCATCTCACTCTCTTTGAATCTTCTTTATCATGCTAAGAGGAGCAGGAAAAAGCAAAAAATTTCAGAATTGCACCTTGCAATGCGGAGAAATTACTGTTTGTGCATTTACAATATTCATTGATTTTTGCCATTGAAAAACGTCCAGAAATGATTGAAGCTACTGACTGAATGAAAGGAGCTGGCATCTCACTCTCTTTGAATCTTCTTTATCATGCTAAGAGGAGCAGGAAAAAGCAAAAAATTTCAGAATTGCACCTTGCAATGCGGAGAAATTACTGTTTGTGCATTTACAATATTCATTGATTTTTGCCATTGAAAAACATCATGTTATTCATATACCAGAAATGTTTGAAGCTACTGACTGAATGAAAGGAGCTGGCATCTCACTCTCTTTGAATCTTCTTTATCATACTAAGAGGAGCAGGAAAAAGCAAAAAATTTCAGAATTGCACCTTGCAATGCGGAGAAATTACTGTTTGTGCATTTACAATATTCATTGATTTTTGCCATTGAAAAACGTCCAGAAATGATTGAAGCTACTGACTGAATGAAAGGAGCTGGCATCTCACTCTCTTTGAATCTTCTTTATCATGCTAAGAGGAGCAGGAAAAAGCAAAAAATTTCAGAATTGCACCTTGCAATGCAGAGAAATTACTGTTTGTGCATTTACAATATTCATTGATTTTTGCCATTGAAAAACATCATGTTATTCATATACCAGAAATGTTTGAAGCTACTGACTGAATGAAAGGAGCTGGCATCTCACTCTCTTTGAATCTTCTTTATCATGCTAAGAGGAGCAGGAAAAAGCAAAAAATTTCAGAATTGCACCTTGCAATGCGAAGAAATTACTGTTTGTGCATTTACAATATTCATTGATTTTTGCCATTGAAAAACATCAAGATATTCATATACCAGAAATGTTTGAAGCTACTGACTGAATGAAAGGAGCTGGCATCTCACTCTCTTTGAATCTTCTTTATCATGCGAAGAGGAGCAGGAAAAGGCAAAAAATTTCAGAATTGCACCTTGCAATGCGGACAAATTACTGTTTGTGCATTTACAATATTCATTGATTTTTGCCATTGAAAAACGTCCAGAAATGATTGAAGCTACTGACTGAATGAAAGGAGCTGGCATCTCACTCTCTTTGAATCTTCTTTATCATGCTAAGAGGAGCAGGAAAAAGCAAAAAAATTCAGAATTGCACTTTGCAATGCGGAGAAATTACTGTTTGTGCATTTACAATATTCATTGATTTTTGCCATTGAAAAACATCATGTTATTCATATACAAGAAATGATTGAAGCTACTGACTGAATGAAAGGAGCTGGCATCTCACTCTCTTTGAATCTTCTTTTTCATGCTAAGAGGAGCAGGAAAAAGCAAAAAATTTCAGAATTGCACCTTGCAATGCGGAGAAATTACTGTTTGTGCATTTACAATATTCATTGATTTTTGCCATTGAAAAACATCATGTTATTCATATACCAGAAATGTTTGAAGCTACTGACTGAATGAAAGGAGCTGGCATCTCACTCTCTTTGAATCTTCTTTATCATACTAAGAGGAGCAGGAAAAAGCAAAAAATTTCAGAATTGCACCTTGCAATGCGGAGAAATTACTGTTTGTGCATTTACAATATTCATTGATTTTTGCCATTGAAAAACGTCCAGAAATGATTGAAGCTACTGACTGAATGAAAGTAGCTGGCATCTCACTCTCTTTGAATCTTCTTTATCATGCTAAGAGGAGCAGGAAAAAGCAAAAAATTTCAGAATTGCACCTTGCAATGCGGAGAAATTACTGTTTGTGCATTTACAATATTCATTGATTTTTGCCATTGAAAAACGTCCAGAAATGATTGAAGCTACTGACTGAATGAAAGGAGCTGGCTTCTCACTCTCTTTGAATCTTCTTTATCATGCTAAGAGGAGCAGGAAAAAGCAAAAAATTTCAGAATTGCACCTTGCAATGCGGAGAAATTACTGTTTGTGCATTTACAATATTCATTGATTTTTGCCATTGAAAAACATCATGTTATTCATATACCAGAAAGGATTGAAGCTACTGACTGAATGAAAGGAGCTGGCATCTCACTCTCTTTGAATCTTCTTTATCATGCTAAGAGGAGCAGGAAAAAGCAAAAAATTTCAGAATTGCACCTTGCAATGCGGAGAAATTACTGTTTGTGCATTTACAATATTCATTGATTTTTGCCATTGAAAAACGTCCAGAAATGATTGAAGCTACTGACTGAATGAAAGGAGCTGGCATCTCACTCTCTTTGAATCTTCTTTATCATGCTAAGAGGAGCAGGAAAAAGCAAAAAATTTCAGAATTGCACCTTGCAATGCGGAGAAATTACTGTTTGTGCATTTACAATATTCATTGATTTTTGCCATTGAAAAACGTCCAGAAATGATTGAAGCTACTGACTGAATGAAAGGAGCTGGCATCTCACTCTCTTTGAATCTTCTTTATCATGCTAAGAGGAGCAGGAAAAAGCAAAAAATTTCAGAATTGCACCTTGCAATGCGGAGAAATTACTGTTTGTGCATTTACAATATTCATTGATTTTTGCCATTGAAAAACATCATGTTATTCATATACCAGAAATGTTTGAAGCTACTGACTGAATGAAAGGAGCTGGCATCTCACTCTCTTTGAATCTTCTTTATCATACTAAGAGGAGCAGGAAAAAGCAAAAAATTTCAGAATTGCACCTTGCAATGTGGAGAAATTACTGTTTGTGCATTTACAATATTCATTGATTTTTGCCATTGAAAAACGTCCAGAAATGATTGAAGCTACTGACTGAATGAAAGGAGCTGGCATCTCACTCTCTTTGAATCTTCTTTATCATGCTAAGAGGAGCAGGAAAAAGCAAAAAATTTCAGAATTGCACCTTGCAATGCGGAGAAATTACTGTTTGTGCATTTACAATATTCATTGATTTTTGCCATTGAAAAACGTCCAGAAATGATTGAAGCTACTGACTGAATGAAAGGAGCTGGCATCTCACTCTCTTTGAATCTTCTTTATCATGCTAAGAGGAGCAGGAAAAAGCAAAAAATTTCAGAATTGCACCTTGCAATGCGGAGAAATTACTGTTTGTGCATTTACAATATTCATTGATTTTTGCCATTGAAAAACATCATGTTATTCATATACCAGAAATGATTGAAGCTACTGACTGAATGAAAGGAGCTGGCATCTCACTCTCTTTGAATCTTCTTTATCATGCTAAGAGGAGCAGGAAAAAGCAAAAAATTTCAGAATTGCACCTTGCAATGCGGAGAAATTACTGTTTGTGCATTTACAATATTCATTGATTTTTGCCATTGAAAAACGTCCAGAAATGATTGAAGCTACTGACTGAATGAAAGGAGCTGGCATCTCACTCTCTTTGAATCTTCTTTATCATGCTAAGAGGAGCAGGAAAAAGCAAAAAATTTCAGAATTGCACCTTGCAATGCGGAGAAATTACTGTTTGTGCATTTACAGTATTCATTGATTTTTGCCATTGAAAAACGTCCAGAAATGATTGAAGCTACTGACTGAATGAAAGGAGCTGGCATCTCACTCTCTTTGAATCTTCTTTATCATGCTAAGAGGAGCAGGAAAAAGCAAAAAATTTCAGAATTGCACCTTGCAATGCGGAGAAATTACTGTTTGTGCATTTACAATATTCATTGATTTTTGCCATTGAAAAACATCATGTTATTCATATACCAGAAATGTTTGAAGCTACTGACTGAATGAAAGGAGCTGGCATCTCACTCTCTTTGAATCTTCTTTATCATGCTAAGAGGAGCAGGAAAAAGCAAAAAATTTCAGAATTGCACCTTGCAATGCGGAGAAATTACTGTTTGTGCATTTACAATATGCATTGATTTTTGCCATTGAAAAACGTCCAGAAATGATTGAAGCTACTGACTGAATGAAAGGAGCTGGCATCTCACTCTCTTTGAATCTTCTTTATCATGCTAAGAGGAGCAAGAAAAAGCAAAAAATTTCAGAATTGCACCTTGCAATGCGGAGAAATTACTGTTTGTGCATTTACAATATTCATTGATTTTTGCCATTGAAAAACATCATGTTATTCATATACCAGAAATGATTGAAGCTACTGACTGAATGAAAGGAGCTGGCATCTCACTCTCTTTGAATCTTCTTTATCATGCTAAGAGGAGCAGTAAAAAGCAAAAAATTTCAGAATTGCACCTTGCAATGCGGAGAAATTACTGTTTGTGCATTTACAATATTCATTGATTTTTGCCATTGAAAAACGTCCAGAAATGATTGAAGCTACTGACTGAATGAAAGGAGCTGGCATCTCACTCTCTTTGAATCTTCTTTATCATGCTAAGAGGAGCAGGAAAAAGCAAAAAATTTCAGAATTGCACCTTGCAATGCGGAGAAATTACTGTTTGTGCATTTACAATATTCATTGATTTTTGCCATTGAAAAACATCATGTTATTCATATACCAGAAATGTTTGAAGCTACTGACTGAATGAAAGGAGCTGGCATCTCACTCTCTTTGAATCTTCTTTATCATACTAAGAGGAGCAGGAAAAAGCAAAAAATTTCAGAATTGCACCTTGCAATGCGGAGAAATTACTGTTTGTGCATTTACAATATTCATTGATTTTTGCCATTGAAAAACGTCCAGAAATGATTGAAGCTACTGACTGAATGAAAGGAGCTGGCATCTCACTCTCTTTGAATCTTCTTTATCATGCTAAGAGGAGCAGGAAAAAGCAAAAAATTTCAGAATTGCACCTTGCAATGCGGAGAAATTACTGTTTGTGCATTTACAATATTCATTGATTTTTGCCATTGAAAAACGTCCAGAAATGATTGAAGCTACTGACTGAATGAAAGGAGCTGGCATCTCACTCTCTTTGAATCTTCTTTATCATGCTAAGAGGAGCAGGAAAAAGCAAAAAATTTCAGAATTGCACCTTGCAATGCAGAGAAATTACTGTTTGTGCATTTACAATATTCATTGATTTTTGCCATTGAAAAACATCATGTTATTCATATACCAGAAATGTTTGAAGCTACTGACTGAATGAAAGGAGCTGGCATCTCACTCTCTTTGAATCTTCTTTATCATGCTAAGAGGAGCAGGAAAAAGCAAAAAATTTCAGAATTGCACCTTGCAATGCGAAGAAATTACTGTTTGTGCATTTACAATATTCATTGATTTTTGCCATTGAAAAACATCAAGATATTCATATACCAGAAATGTTTGAAGCTACTGACTGAATGAAAGGAGCTGGCATCTCACTCTCTTTGAATCTTCTTTATCATGCGAAGAGGAGCAGGAAAAGGCAAAAAATTTCAGAATTGCACCTTGCAATGCGGACAAATTACTGTTTGTGCATTTACAATATTCATTGATTTTTGCCATTGAAAAACGTCCAGAAATGATTGAAGCTACTGACTGAATGAAAGGAGCTGGCATCTCACTCTCTTTGAATCTTCTTTATCATGCTAAGAGGAGCAGGAAAAAGCAAAAAAATTCAGAATTGCACTTTGCAATGCGGAGAAATTACTGTTTGTGCATTTACAATATTCATTGATTTTTGCCATTGAAAAACATCATGTTATTCATATACAAGAAATGATTGAAGCTACTGACTGAATGAAAGGAGCTGGCATCTCACTCTCTTTGAATCTTCTTTTTCATGCTAAGAGGAGCAGGAAAAAGCAAAAAATTTCAGAATTGCACCTTGCAATGCGGAGAAATTACTGTTTGTGCATTTACAATATTCATTGATTTTTGCCATTGAAAAACATCATGTTATTCATATACCAGAAATGTTTGAAGCTACTGACTGAATGAAAGGAGCTGGCATCTCACTCTCTTTGAATCTTCTTTATCATACTAAGAGGAGCAGGAAAAAGCAAAAAATTTCAGAATTGCACCTTGCAATGCGGAGAAATTACTGTTTGTGCATTTACAATATTCATTGATTTTTGCCATTGAAAAACGTCCAGAAATGATTGAAGCTACTGACTGAATGAAAGGAGCTGGCATCTCACTCTCTTTGAATCTTCTTTATCATGCTAAGAGGAGCAGGAAAAAGCAAAAAATTTCAGACTTGCACCTTGCAATGCGGAGAAATTACTGTTTGTGCATTTACAATATTCATTGATTTTTGCCATTGAAAAACGTCCAGAAATGATTGAAGCTACTGACTGAATGAAAGGAGCTGGCATCTCACTCTCTTTGAATCTTCTTTATCATGCTAAGAGGAGCAGGAAAAAGCAAAACATTTCAGAATTGCACCTTGCAATGCGGAGAAATTACTGTTTGTGCATTTACAATATACATTGATTTTTGCCATTGAAAAACATCATGTTATTCATATACCAGAAATGTTTGAAGCTACTGACTGAATGAAAGGAGCTGGCATCTCACTCTCTTTGAATCTTCTTTATCATGCTAAGAGGAGCAGGAAAAAGCAAAAAATTTCAGAATTGCACCTTGCAATGCGGAGAAATTACTGTTTGTGCATTTACAATATTCATTGATTTTTGCCATTGAAAAACGTCCAGAAATGATTGAAGCTACTGACTGAATGAAAGGAGCTGGCATCTCACTCTCTTTGAATCTTCTTTATCATGCTAAGAGGAGCAGGAAAAAGCAAAAAATTTCAGAATTGCACCTTGCAATGCGGAGAAATTACTGTTTGTGCATTTACAATATTCATTGATTTTTGCCATTGAAAAACATCATGTTATTCATATACCAGAAATGATTGAAGCTACTGACTGAATGAAAGGAGCTGGCATCTCACTCTCTTTGAATCTTCTTTATCATGCTAAGAGGAGCAGGAAAAAGCAAAAAATTTCAGAATTGCACCTTGCAATGCGGAGAAATTACTGTTTGTGCATTTACAATATTCATTGATTTTTGCCATTGAAAAACGTCCAGAAATGATTGAAGCTACTGACTGAATGAAAGGAGCTGGCATCTCACTCTCTTTGAATCTTCTTTATCATGCTAAGAGGAGCAGGAAAAAGCAAAAAATTTCAGAATTGCACCTTGCAATGCGGAGAAATTACTGTTTGTGCATTTACAGTATTCATTGATTTTTGCCATTGAAAAACGTCCAGAAATGATTGAAGCTACTGACTGAATGAAAGGAGCTGGCATCTCACTCTCTTTGAATCTTCTTTATCATGCTAAGAGGAGCAGGAAAAAGCAAAAAATTTCAGAATTGCACCTTGCAATGCGGAGAAATTACTGTTTGTGCATTTACAATATTCATTGATTTTTGCCATTGAAAAACATCATGTTATTCATATACCAGAAATGTTTGAAGCTACTGACTGAATGAAAGGAGCTGGCATCTCACTCTCTTTGAATCTTCTTTATCATGCTAAGAGGAGCAGGAAAAAGCAAAAAATTTCAGAATTGCACCTTGCAATGCGGAGAAATTACTGTTTGTGCATTTACAATATGCATTGATTTTTGCCATTGAAAAACGTCCAGAAATGATTGAAGCTACTGACTGAATGAAAGGAGCTGGCATCTCACTCTCTTTGAATCTTCTTTATCATGCTAAGAGGAGCAAGAAAAAGCAAAAAATTTCAGAATTGCACCTTGCAATGCGGAGAAATTACTGTTTGTGCATTTACAATATTCATTGATTTTTGCCATTGAAAAACATCATGTTATTCATATACCAGAAATGATTGAAGCTACTGACTGAATGAAAGGAGCTGGCATCTCACTCTCTTTGAATCTTCTTTATCATGCTAAGAGGAGCAGGAAAAAGCAAAAAATTTCAGAATTGCACCTTGCAATGCGGAGAAATTACTGTTTGTGCATTTACAATATTCATTGATTTTTGCCATTGAAAAACGTCCAGAAATGATTGAAGCTACTGACTGAATGAAAGGAGCTGGCATCTCACTCTCTTTGAATCTTCTTTATCATGCTAAGAGGAGCAGGAAAAAGCAAAAAATTTCAGAATTGCACCTTGCAATGCGGAGAAATTACTGTTTGTGCATTTACAATATTCATTGATTTTTGCCATTGAAAAACATCATGTTATTCATATACCAGAAATGTTTGAAGCTACTGACTGAATGAAAGGAGCTGGCATCTCACTCTCTTTGAATCTTCTTTATCATACTAAGAGGAGCAGGAAAAAGCAAAAAATTTCAGAATTGCACCTTGCAATGCGGAGAAATTACTGTTTGTGCATTTACAATATTCATTGATTTTTGCCATTGAAAAACGTCCAGAAATGATTGAAGCTACTGACTGAATGAAAGGAGCTGGCATCTCACTCTCTTTGAATCTTCTTTATCATGCTAAGAGGAGCAGGAAAAAGCAAAAAATTTCAGAATTGCACCTTGCAATGCGGAGAAATTACTGTTTGTGCACTTACAATATTCATTGATTTTTGCCATTGAAAAACGTCCAGAAATGATTGAAGCTACTGACTGAATGAAAGGAGCTGGCATCTCACTCTCTTTGAATCTTCTTTATCATGCTAAGAGGAGCAGGAAAAAGCAAAAAATTTCAGAATTGCACCTTGCAATGCAGAGAAATTACTGTTTGTGCATTTACAATATTCATTGATTTTTGCCATTGAAAAACATCATGTTATTCATATACCAGAAATGTTTGAAGCTACTGACTGAATGAAAGGAGCTGGCATCTCACTCTCTTTGAATCTTCTTTATCATGCTAAGAGGAGCAGGAAAAAGCAAAAAATTTCAGAATTGCACCTTGCAATGCGAAGAAATTACTGTTTGTGCATTTACAATATTCATTGATTTTTGCCATTGAAAAACATCAAGATATTCATATACCAGAAATGTTTGAAGCTACTGACTGAATGAAAGGAGCTGGCATCTCACTCTCTTTGAATCTTCTTTATCATGCGAAGAGGAGCAGGAAAAGGCAAAAAATTTCAGAATTGCACCTTGCAATGCGGAGAAATTACTGTTTGTGCATTTACAATATTCATTGATTTTTGCCATTGAAAAACATCCAGAAATGATTGAAGCTACTGACTGAATGAAAGGAGCTGGCATCTCACTCTCTTTGAATCTTCTTTATCTTGCTAAGAGGAGCAGGAAAAAGCAAAAAAATTCAGAATTGCACCTTGCAATGCGGAGAAATTACTGTTTGTGCATTTACAATATTCATTGATTTTTGCCATTGAAAAACATCATGTTATTCATATACAAGAAATGATTGAAGCTACTGACTGAATGAAAGGAGCTGGCATCTCACTCTCTTTGAATCTTCTTTATCATGCTAAGAGGAGCAGGAAAAAGCAAAAAATTTCAGAATTGCACCTTGCAATGCGGAGAAATTACTGTTTGTGCATTTACAATATTCATTGATTTTTGCCATTGAAAAACGTCCAGAAATGATTGAAGCTACTGACTGAATGAAAGGAGCTGGCATCTCACTCTCTTTGAATGTTCTTTATCATGCTAAGAGGAGCAGGAAAAAGCAAAAAATTTCAGAATTGCACCTTGCAATGCGGAGAAATTACTGTTTGTGCATTTACAATATTCATTGATTTTTGCCATTGAAAAACATCATGTTATTCATATACCAGAAATGATTGAAGCTACTGACTGAATGAAAGGAGCTGGCATCTCACTCTCTTTGAATCTTCTTTATCATGCTAAGAGGAGCAGGAAAAAGCAAAAAATTTCAGAATTGCACCTTGCAATGCGGAGAAATTACTGTTTGTGCATTTACAATATTCATTGATTTTTGCCATTGAAAAACGTCCAGAAATGATTGAAGCTACTGACTGAATGAAAGGAGCTGGCATCTCACTCTCTTTGAATCTTCTTTATCATGCTAAGAGGAGCAGGAAAAAGCAAAAAATTTCAGAATTGCTCCTTGCAATGCGGAGAAATTACTGTTTGTGCATTTACAGTATTCATTGATTTTTGCCATTGAAAAACGTCCAGAAATGATTGAAGCTACTGACTGAATGAAAGGAGCTGGCATCTCACTCTCTTTGAATCTTCTTTATCATGCTAAGAGGAGCAGGAAAAAGCAAAAAATTTCAGAATTGCACCTTGCAATGCGGAGAAATTACTGTTTGTGCATTTACAATATTCATTGATTTTTGCCATTGAAAAACATCATGTTATTCATATACCAGAAATGTTTGAAGCTACTGACTGAATGAAAGGAGCTGGCATCTCACTCTCTTTGAATCTTCTTTATCATGCTAAGAGGAGCAGGAAAAAGCAAAAAATTTCAGAATTGCACCTTGCAATGCGGAGAAATTACTGTTTGTGCATTTACAATATGCATTGATTTTTGCCATTGAAAAACGTCCAGAAATGATTGAAGCTACTGACTGAATGAAAGGAGCTGGCATCTCACTCTCTTTGAATCTTCTTTATCATGCTAAGAGGAGCAAGAAAAAGCAAAAAATTTCAGAATTGCACCTTGCAATGCGGAGAAATTACTGTTTGTGCATTTACAATATTCATTGATTTTTGCCATTGAAAAACATCATGTTATTCATATACCAGAAATGATTGAAGCTACTGACTGAATGAAAGGAGCTGGCATCTCACTCTCTTTGAATCTTCTTTATCATGCTAAGAGGAGCAGGAAAAAGCAAAAAATTTCAGAATTGCACCTTGCAATGCGGAGAAATTACTGTTTGTGCATTTACAATATTCATTGATTTTTGCCATTGAAAAACGTCCAGAAATGATTGAAGCTACTGACTGAATGAAAGGAGCTGGCATCTCACTCTCTTTGAATCTTCTTTATCATGCTAAGAGGAGCAGGAAAAAGCAAAAAATTTCAGAATTGCACCTTGCAATGCGGAGAAATTACTGTTTGTGCATTTACAATATTCATTGATTTTTGCCATTGAAAAACATCATGTTATTCATATACCAGAAATGTTTGAAGCTACTGACTGAATGAAAGGAGCTGGCATCTCACTCTCTTTGAATCTTCTTTATCATACTAAGAGGAGCAGGAAAAAGCAAAAAATTTCAGAATTGCACCTTGCAATGCGGAGAAATTACTGTTTGTGCATTTACAATATTCATTGATTTTTGCCATTGAAAAACGTCCAGAAATGATTGAAGCTACTGACTGAATGAAAGGAGCTGGCATCTCACTCTCTTTGAATCTTCTTTATCATGCTAAGAGGAGCAGGAAAAAGCAAAAAATTTCAGAATTGCACCTTGCAATGCGGAGAAATTACTGTTTGTGCATTTACAATATTCATTGATTTTTGCCATTGAAAAACGTCCAGAAATGATTGAAGCTACTGACTGAATGAAAGGAGCTGGCATCTCACTCTCTTTGAATCTTCTTTATCATGCTAAGAGGAGCAGGAAAAAGCAAAAAATTTCAGAATTGCACCTTGCAATGCAGAGAAATTACTGTTTGTGCATTTACAATATTCATTGATTTTTGCCATTGAAAAACATCATGTTATTCATATACCAGAAATGTTTGAAGCTACTGACTGAATGAAAGGAGCTGGCATCTCACTCTCTTTGAATCTTCTTTATCATGCTAAGAGGAGCAGGAAAAAGCAAAAAATTTCAGAATTGCACCTTGCAATGCGAAGAAATTACTGTTTGTGCATTTACAATATTCATTGATTTTTGCCATTGAAAAACATCAAGATATTCATATACCAGAAATGTTTGAAGCTACTGACTGAATGAAAGGAGCTGGCATCTCACTCTCTTTGAATCTTCTTTATCATGCGAAGAGGAGCAGGAAAAGGCAAAAAATTTCAGAATTGCACCTTGCAATGCGGAGAAATTACTGTTTGTGCATTTACAATATTCATTGATTTTTGCCATTGAAAAACATCCAGAAATGATTGAAGCTACTGACTGAATGAAAGGAGCTGGCATCTCACTCTCTTTGAATCTTCTTTATCATGCTAAGAGGAGCAGGAAAAAGCAAAAAAATTCAGAATTGCACCTTGCAATGCGGAGAAATTACTGTTTGTGCATTTACAATATTCATTGATTTTTGCCATTGAAAAACATCATGTTATTCATATACAAGAAATGATTGAAGCTACTGACTGAATGAAAGGAGCTGGCATCTCACTCTCTTTGAATCTTCTTTATCATGCTAAGAGGAGCAGGAAAAAGCAAAAAATTTCAGAATTGCACCTTGCAATGCGGAGAAATTACTGTTTGTGCATTTACAATATTCATTGATTTTTGCTATTGAAAAACGTCCAGAAATGATTGAAACTACTGACTGAATGAAAGGAGCTGGCATCTCACTCTCTTTGAATCTTCTTTATCATGCTAAGAGGAGCAGGAAAAAGCAAAAAAATTCAGAATTGCACCTTGCAATGCGGAGAAATTACTGTTTGTGCATTTACAATATTCATTGATTTTTGCCATTGAAAAACATCATGTTATTCATATACCAGAAATGTTTGAAGCTACTGACTGAATGAAAGGAGCTGGCATCTCACTCTCTTTGAATCTTCTTTATCATACTAAGAGGAGCAGGAAAAAGCAAAAAATTTCAGAATTGCACCTTGCAATGCGGAGAAATTACTGTTTGTGCATTTACAATATTCATTGATTTTTGCCATTGAAAAACGTCCAGAAATGATTGAAGCTACTGACTGAATGAAAGGAGCTGGCATCTCACTCTCTTTGAATCTTCTTTATCATGCTAAGAGGAGCAGGAAAAAGCAAAAAATTTCAGAATTGCACCTTGCAATGCGGAGAAATTACTGTTTGTGCATTTACAATATTCATTGATTTTTGCCATTGAAAAACGTCCAGAAATGATTGAAGCTACTGACTGAATGAAAGGAGCTGGCATCTCACTCTCTTTGAATCTTCTTTATCATGCTAAGAGGAGCAGGAAAAAGCAAAAAAAATTCAGAATTGCACCTTGCAATGCGGAGAAATTACTGTTTGTGCATTTACAATATTCATTGATTTTTGCCATTGAAAAACGTCCAGAAATGATTGAAGCTACTGACTGAATGAAAGGAGCTGGCATCTCACTCTCTTTGAATCTTCTTTATCATGCTAAGAGGAGCAGGAAAAAGCAAAAAATTTCAGAATTGCACCTTGCAATGCGGAGAAATTACTGTTTGTGCATTTACAATATTCATTGATTTTTGCCATTGAAAAACATCATGTTATTCATATACCAGATTTGTTTGAAGCTACTGACTGAATGAAAGGAGCTGGCATCTCACTCTCTTTGAATCTTCTTTATCATGCTAAGAGGAGCAGGAAAAAGCAAAAAATTTCAGAATTGCACCTTGCAATGCGGAGAAATTACTGTTTGTGCATTTACAATATTCATTGATTTTTGCCATTGAAAAACGTCCAGAAATGATTGAAGCTACTGACTGAATGAAAGGAGCTGGCATCTCACTCTCTTTGAATCTTCTTTATCATGCTAAGAGTAGCAGGAAAAAGCAAAAAATTTCAGAATTGCACCTTGCAATGCGGAGAAATTACTGTTTGTGCATTTACAATATTCATTGATTTTTGCCATTGAAAAACATCATGTTATTCATATACCAGAAATGATTGAAGCTACTGACTGAATGAAAGGAGCTGGCATCTCACTCTCTTTGAATCTTCTTTATCATGCTAAGAGGAGCAGGAAAAAGCAAAAAATTTCAGAATTGCACCTTGCAATGCGGAGAAATTACTGTTTGTGCATTTACAATATTCATTGATTTTTGCCATTGAAAAACGTCCAGAAATGATTGAAGCTACTGACTGAATGAAAGGAGCTGGCATCTCACTCTCTTTGAATCTTCTTTATCATGCTAAGAGGAGCAGGAAAAAGCAAAAAATTTCAGAATTGCACCTTGCAATGCGGAGAAATTACTGTTTGTGCATTTACAATATTCATTGATTTTTGCCATTGAAAAACGTCCAGAAATGATTGAAGCTACTGACTGAATGAAAGGAGCTGGCATCTCACTCTCTTTGAATCTTCTTTATCATGCTAAGAGGAGCAGGAAAAAGCAAAAAATTTCAGAATTGCACCTTGCAATGCGAAGAAATTACTGTTTGTGCATATACAATATTCATTGATTTTTGCCATTGAAAAACGTCCAGAAATGATTGAAGCTACTGACTGAATGAAAGGAGCTGGCATCTCACTCTCTTTGAATCTTCTTTATCATGCTAAGAGGAGCAGGAAAAAGCAAAAAATTTCAGAATTGCACCTTGCAATGCGGAGAAATTACTGTTTGTGCATTTACAATATTCATTGATTTTTGCCATTGAAAAACATCATGTTATTCATATACCAGAAATGTTTGAAGCTACTGACTGAATGAAAGGAGCTGGCATCTCACTCTCTTTGAATCTTCTTTATCATGCTAAGAGGAGCAGGAAAAAGCAAAAAATTTCAGAATTGCACCTTGCAATGCGGAGAAATTACTGTTTGTGCATTTACAATATTCATTGATTTTTGCCATTGAAAAACGTCCAGAAATGATTGAAGCTACTGACTGAATGAAAGGAGCTGGCATCTCACTCTCTTTGAATCTTCTTTATCATGCTAAGAGGAGCAGGAAAAAGCAAAAAATTTCAGAATTGCACCTTGCAATGTGGAGAAATTACTGTTTGTGCATTTACAATATTCATTGATTTTTGCCATTGAAAAACATCATGTTATTCATATACCCGAAATGATTGAAGCTACTGACTGAATGAAAGGAGCTGGCATCTCACTCTCTTTGAATCTTCTTTATCATGCTAAGAGGAGCAGGAAAAAGCAAAAAATTTCAGAATTGCACCTTGCAATGCGGAGAAATTACTGTTTGTGCATTTACAATATTCATTGATTTTTGCCATTGAAAAACGTCCAGAAATGATTGAAGCTACTGACTGAATGAAAGGAGCTGGCATCTCACTCTCTTTGAATCTTCTTTATCATGCTAAGAGGAGCAGGAAAAAGCAAAAAATTTCAGAATTGCACCTTGCAATGCGGAGAAATTACTGTTTGTGCATTTACAATATTCATTGATTTTTGCCATTGAAAAACGTCCAGAAATGATTGAAGCTACTGACTGAATGAAAGGAGCTGGCATCTCACTCTCTTTGAATCTTCTTTATCATGCTAAGAGGAGCAGGAAAAAGCAAAAAATTTCAGAATTGCACCTTGCAATGCGGAGAAATTACTGTTTGTGCATTTACAATATTCATTGATTTTTGCCATTGAAAAACATCATGTTATTCATATACCAGAAATGTTTGAAGCTACTGACTGAATGAAAGGAGCTGGCATCTCACTCTCTTTGAATCTTCTTTATCATGCTAAGAGGAGCAGGAAAAAGCAAAAAATTTCAGAATTGCACCTTGCAATGCGGAGAAATTACTGTTTGTGCATTTACAATATTCATTGATTTTTGCCATTGAAAAACGTCCAGAAATGATTGAAGCTACTGACTGAATGAAAGGAGCTGGCATCTCACTCTCTTTGAATCTTCTTTATCATGCTAAGAGGAGCAGGAAAAAGCAAAAAATTTCAGAATTGCACCTTGCAATGCGGAGAAATTACTGTTTGTGCATTTACAATATTCATTGATTTTTGCCATTGAAAAACATCATGTTATTCATATACCAGAAATGATTGAAGCTACTGACTGAATGAAAGGAGCTGGCATCTCACTCTCTTTGAATCTTCTTTATCATGCTAAGAAGAGCAGGAAAAAGCAAAAAATTTCAGAATTGCACCTTGCAATGCGGAGAAATTACTGTTTGTGCATTTACAATATTCATTGATTTTTGCCATTGAAAAACGTCCAGAAATGATTGAAACTACTGACTGAATGAAAGGAGCTGGCATCTCACTCTCTTTGAATCTTCTTTATCATGCTAAGAGGAGCAGGAAAAAGCAAAAAATTTCAGAATTGCACCTTGCAATGCGGAGAAATTACTGTTTGTGCATTTACAATATTCATTGATTTTTGCCATTGAAAAACATCATGTTATTCATATACAAGAAATGATTGAAGCTACTGACTGAATGAAAGGAGCTGGCATCTCACTCTCTTTGAATCTTCTTTATCATGCTAAGAGGATCAGGAAAAAGCAAAAAATTTCAGAATTGCACCTTGCAATGCGGAGAAATTACTGTTTGTGCATTTACAATATTCATTGATTTTTGCCATTGAAAAACGTCCAGAAATGATTGAAGCTACTGACTGAATGAAAGGAGCTGGCATCTCACTCTCTTTGAATCTTCTTTATCATGCTAAGAGGAGCAGGAAAAAGCAAAAAATTTCAGAATTGCACCTTGCAATGCGGAGAAATTACTGTTTGTGCATTTACAATATTCATTGATTTTTGCCATTGAAAAACATCATGTTATTCATATACCAGAAATGTTTGAAGCTACTGACTGAATGAAAGGAGCTGGCATCTCACTCTCTTTGAATCTTCTTTATCATACTAAGAGGAGCAGGAAAAAGCAAAAAATTTCAGAATTGCACCTTGCAATGCGGAGAAATTACTGTTTGTGCATTTACAATATTCATTGATTTTTGCCATTGAAAAACGTCCAGAAATGATTAAAGCTACTGACTGAATGAAAGGAGCTGGCATCTCACTCTCTTTGAATCTTCTTTATCATGCTAAGAGGAGCAGGAAAAAGCAAAAAATTTCAGAATTGCACCTTGCAATGCGGAGAAATTACTGTTTGTGCATTTACAATATTCATTGATTTTTGCCATTGAAAAACGTCCAGAAATGATTGAAGCTACTGACTGAATGAAAGGAGCTGGCATCTCACTCTCTTTGAATCTTCTTTATCATGCTAAGAGGAGCAGGAAAAAGCTAAAAATTTCAGAATTGCACCTTGCAATGCGGAGAAATTACTGTTTGTGCATTTACAATATTCATTGATTTTTGCCATTGAAAAACGTCCAGAAATGATTGAAGCTACTGACTGAATGAAAGGAGCTGGCATCTCACTCTCTTTGAATCTTCTTTATCATGCTAAGAGGAGCAGGAAAAAGCAAAAAATTTCAGAATTGCACCTTGCAATGCGGAGAAATTACTGTTTGTGCATTTACAATATTCATTGATTTTTGCCATTGAAAAACATCATGTTATTCATATACCAGAAATGTTTGAAGCTACTGACTGAATGAAAGGAGCTGGCATCTCACTCTCTTTGAATCTTCTTTATCATGCTAAGAGGAGCAGGAAAAAGCAAAAAATTTCAGAATTGCACCTTGCAATGCGGAGAAATTACTGTTTGTGCATTTACAATATTCATTGATTTTTGCCATTGAAAAACGTCCAGAAATGATTGAAGCTACTGACTGAATGAAAGGAGCTGGCATCTCACTCTCTTTGAATCTTCTTTATCATGCTAAGAGGAGCAGGAAAAAGCAAAAAATTTCAGAATTGCACCTTGCAATGCGGAGAAATTACTGTTTGTGCATTTACAATATTCATTGATTTTTGCCATTGAAAAACATCATGTTATTCATATACCAGAAATGATTGAAGCTACTGACTGAATGAAAGGAGCTGGCATCTCACTCTCTTTGAATCTTCTTTATCATGCTAAGAGGAGCAGGAAAAAGCAAAAAATTTCAGAATTACACCTTGCAATGCGGAGAAATTACTGTTTGTGCATTTACAATATTCATTGATTTTTGCCATTGAAAAACGTCCAGAAATGATTGAAGCTACTGACTGAATGAAAGGAGCTGGCATCTCACTCTCTTTGAATCTTCTTTATCATGCTAAGAGGAGCAGGAAAAAGCAAAAAATTTCAGAATTGCACCTTGCAATGCGGAGAAATTACTGTTTGTGCATTTACAATATTCATTGATTTTTGCCATTGAAAAACATCATGTTATTCATATACCAGAAATGTTTGAAGCTACTGACTGAATGAAAGGAGCTGGCATCTCACTCTCTTTGAATCTTCTTTATCATACTAAGAGGAGCAGGAAAAAGCAAAAAATTTCAGAATTGCACCTTGCAATGTGGAGAAATTACTGTTTGTGCATTTACAATATTCATTGATTTTTGCCATTGAAAAACGTCCAGAAATGATTGAAGCTACTGACTGAATGAAAGGAGCTGGCATCTCACTCTCTTTGAATCTTCTTTATCATGCTAAGAGGAGCAGGAAAAAGCAAAAAATTTCAGAATTGCACCTTGCAATGCGGAGAAATTACTGTTTGTGCATTTACAATATTCATTGATTTTTGCCATTGAAAAACGTCCAGAAATGATTGAAGCTACTGACTGAATGAAAGGAGCTGGCATCTCACTCTCTTTGAATCTTCTTTATCATGCTAAGAGGAGCAGGAAAAAGCAAAAAATTTCAGAATTGCACCTTGCAATGCGGAGAAATTACTGTTTGTGCATTTACAATATTCATTGATTTTTGCCATTGAAAAACATCATGTTATTCATATACCAGAAATGTTTGAAGCTACTGACTGAATGAAAGGAGCTGGCATCTCACTCTCTTTGAATCTTCTTTATCATACTAAGAGGAGCAGGAAAAAGCAAAAAATTTCAGAATTGCACCTTGCAATGTGGAGAAATTACTGTTTGTGCATTTACAATATTCATTGATTTTTGCCATTGAAAAACGTCCAGAAATGATTGAAGCTACTGACTGAATGAAAGGAGCTGGCATCTCACTCTCTTTGAATCTTCTTTATCATGCTAAGAGGAGCAGGAAAAAGCAAAAAATTTCAGAATTGCACCTTGCAATGCGGAGAAATTACTGTTTGTGCATTTACAATATTCATTGATTTTTGCCATTGAAAAACGTCCAGAAATGATTGAAGCTACTGACTGAATGAAAGGAGCTGGCATCTCACTCTCTTTGAATCTTCTTTATCATGCTAAGAGGAGCAGGAAAAAGCAAAAAATTTCAGAATTGCACCTTGCAATGCGGAGAAATTACTGTTTGTGCATTTACAATATTCATTGATTTTTGCCATTGAAAAACATCATGTTATTCATATACCAGAAATGTTTGAAGCTACTGACTGAATGAAAGGAGCTGGCATCTCACTCTCTTTGAATCTTCTTTATCATGCTAAGAGGAGCAGGAAAAAGCAAAAAATTTCAGAATTGCACCTTGCAATGCGAAGAAATTACTGTTTGTGCATTTACAATATTCATTGATTTTTGCCATTGAAAAACATCATGTTATTCATATACCAGAAATGATTGAAGCTACTGACTGAATGAAAGGAGCTGGCATCTCACTCTCTTTGAATCTTCTTTATCATGCTAAGAGGAGCAGGAAAAAGCAAAAAATTTCAGAATTGCACCTTGCAATGCGGAGAAATTACTGTTTGTGCATTTACAATATTCATTGATTTTTGCCATTGAAAAACGTCCAGAAATGATTGAAGCTACTGACTGAATGAAAGGAGCTGGCATCTCACTCTCTTTGAATCTTCTTTATCACGCTAAGTGGAGCAGGAAAAAGCAAAAAATTTCAGAATTGCACCTTGCAATGCGGAGAAATTACTGTTTGTGCATTTACAATATTCATTGATTTTTGCCATTGAAAAACGTCCAGAAATGATTGAAGCTACTGACTGAATGAAAGGAGCTGGCATCTCACTCTCTTTGAATCTTCTTTATCATGCTAAGAGGAGCAGGAAAAAGCAAAAAATTTCAGAATTGCATCTTGCAATGCGGAGAAATTACTGTTTGTGCATTTACAATATTCATTGATTTTTGCCATTGAAAAACATCATGTTATTCATATACCAGAAATGTTTGAAGCTACTGACTGAATGAAAGGAGCTGGCATCTCACTCTCTTTGAATCTTCTTTATCATACTAAGAGGAGCAGGAAAAAGCAAAAAATTTCAGAATTGCACCTTGCAATGTGGAGAAATTACTGTTTGTGCATTTACAATATTCATTGATTTTTGCCATTGAAAAACGTCCAGAAATGATTGAAGCTACTGACTGAATGAAAGGAGCTGGCATCTCACTCTCTTTGAATCTTCTTTATCATGCTAAGAGGAGCAGGAAAAAGCAAAAAATTTCAGAATTGCACCTTGCAATGCGGAGAAATTACTGTTTGTGCATTTACAATATTCATTGATTTTTGCCATTGAAAAACGTCCAGAAATGATTGAAGCTACTGACTGAATGAAAGGAGCTGGCATCTAACTCTCTTTGAATCTTCTTTATCATGCTAAGAGGAGCAGGAAAAAGCAAAAAATTTCAGAATTGCACCTTGCAATGCGGAGAAATTACTGTTTGTGCATTTACAATATTCATTGATTTTTGCCATTGAAAAACATCATGTTATTCATATACCAGAAATGTTTGAAGCTACTGACTGAATGAAAGGAGCTGGCATCTCACTCTCTTTGAATCTTCTTTATCATGCTAAGAGGAGCAGGAAAAAGCAAAAAATTTCAGAATTGCACCTTGCAATGCGAAGAAATTACTGTTTGTGCATTTACAATATTCATTGATTTTTGCCATTGAAAAACATCATGTTATTCATATACCAGAAATGATTGAAGCTACTGACTGAATGAAAGGAGCTGGCATCTCACTCTCTTTGAATCTTCTTTATCATGCTAAGAGGAGCAGGAAAAAGCAAAAAATTTCAGAATTGCACCTTGCAATGCGGAGAAATTACTGTTTGTGCATTTACAATATTCATTGATTTTTGCCATTGAAAAACGTCCAGAAATGATTGAAGCTACTGACTGAATGAAAGGAGCTGGCATCTCACTCTCTTTGAATCTTCTTTATCATGCTAAGAGGAGCAGGAAAAAGCAAAAAATTTCAGAATTGCACCTTGCAATGCGGAGAAATTACTGTTTGTGCATTTACAATATTCATTGATTTTTGCCATTAAAAAACATCATGTTATTCATATACCAGAAATGATTGAAGCTACTGACTGAATGAAAGGAGCTGGCATCTCACTCTCTTTGAATCTTCTTTATCATGCTAAGAGGAGCAGGAAAAAGCAAAAAATTTCAGAATTGCACCTTGCAATGCGGAGAAATTACTGTTTGTGCATTTACAATATTCATTGATTTTTGCCATTGAAAAACGTCCAGAAATGATTGAAGCTACTGACTGAATGAAAGGAGCTGGCATCTCACTCTCTTTGAATCTTCTTTATCATGCTAAGAGAAGCAGGAAAAAGCAAAAAATTTCATAATTGCACCTTGCAATGCGGAGAAATTGCTGTTTGTGCATTTACAAAATTCATTGATTTTTGCCATTGAAAAACATCATGTTATTCATATACCAGAAATGTTTGAAGCTACTGACTGAATGAAAGGAGCTGGCATCTCACTCTCTTTGAATCTTCTTTATCATGCTAAGAGGTGCAGGAAAAAGCAAAAAATTTCAGAATTGCACCTTGCAATGCGGAGAAATTACTGTTTGTGCATTTACAATATTCATTGATTTTTGCCATTGAAAAACGTCCAGAAATGATTGAAGCTACTGACTGAATGAAAGGAGCTGGCATCTCACTCTCTTTGAATCTTCTTTATCATGCTAAGAGGAGCAGGAAAAAGCAAAAAATTTCAGAATTGCACCTTGCAATGCGGAGAAATTACTGTTTGTGCATTTACAATATTCATTGATTTTTGCCATTGAAAAACGTCCAGAAATGATTGAAGCTACTGACTGAATGAAAGGAGCTGGCATCTCACTCTCTTTCAATCTTCTTTATCATGCTAAGAGGAGCAGGAAAAAGCAAAAAAATTCAGAATTGCACCTTGCAATGCGGAGAAATTACTGTTTGTGCATTTACAACATTCATTGATTTTTGCCATTGAAAAACATCATGTTATTCATATACCAGAAATGATTGAAGCTACTGACTGAATGAAAGGAGCTGGCATCTCACTCTCTTTGAATCTTCTTTTTCATGCTAAGAGGAGCAGGAAAAAGTAAAAAATTTCAGAATTGCACCTTGCAATGCGGAGAAATTACTGTTTGTGCATTTACAATATTCATTGATTTTTGCCATTGAAAAACGTCCAGAAATGATTGAAGCTGCTGACTGAATGAAAGGAGCTGGCATCTCAGTCTCTTTGAATCTTCTTTATCATGCTAAGAGGAGCAGGAAAAAGCAAAAAATTTCAGAATTGCACCTTGCAATGCGGAGAAATTACTGCTTGTGCATTTACAATATTCATTGATTTTTGCCATTGAAAAACGTCCAGAAATGATTGAAGCTACTGACTGAATGAAAGGAGCTGGCATCTCACTCTCTTTGAATCTTCTTTATCATGCTAAGAGGAGCAGGAAAAAGCAAAAAATTTCAGAATTGCACCTTGCAATACGTAGAAATTACCGTTTGTGCATTTACAATATTCATTGATTTTTGCCATTGAAAAACGTCCAGAAATGATTGAAGCTACTGACTGAATGAAAGGAGCTGGCATCTCACTCTCTTTGAATCTTCTTTATCATGCTAAGAGGAGCAGGAAAAAGCAAAAAATTTCAGAATTGCACCTTGCAATGCGGATAAATTACTGTTTGTGCATTTAAAATATTCATTGATTTTTGCCATTGAAAAACGTCCAGAAATGATTGAAGCTACTGACTGAATGAAAGGAGCTGGCATCTCACTCTCTTTGAATCTTCTTTATCATGCTAAGAGGAGCAGGAAAAAGCAAAAAATTTCAGAATTGCACCTTGCAATGCGGAGAAATTACTGTTTGTGCATTTACAATATTCATTGATTTTTGCCGTTGAAAAACGTCCAGAAATGATTGAAGCTACTGACTGAATGAAAGGAGCTGGCATCTCACTCTCTTTGAATCTTCTTTATCATGCTAAGAGGAGCAGGAAAAAGCAAAAAATTTCAGAATTGCACCTTGCAATGCGGAGAAATTACTGTTTGTGCATTTACAATATTCATTGATTTTTGCCATTGAAAAACATCATGTTATTCATATACCAGAAATGATTGAAGCTACAGACTGAATGAAAGGAGCTGGCATCTCACTCTCTTTGAATCTTCTTTATCATGCTAAGAGGAGCAGGAAAAAGCAAAAAATTTCAGAATTGCACCTTGCAATGCGGAGAAATTACTGTTTGTGCATTTACAATATTCATTGATTTTTGCCATTGAAAAACGTCCAGAAATGATTGAAGATACTGACTGAATGAAAGGAGCTGGCATCTCACTCTCTTTGAATCTTCTTTATCATGCTAAGAGAAGCAGGAAAAAGCAAAAAATTTCATAATTGCACCTTGCAATGCGGAGAAATTGCTGTTTGTGCATTTACAAAATTCATTGATTTTTGCCATTGAAAAACATCATGTTATTCATATACCAGAAATGTTTGAAGCTACTGACTGAATGAAAGGAGCTGGCATCTCACTCTCTTTGAATCTTCTTTATCATGCTAAGAGGAGCAGGAAAAAGCAAAAAATTTCAGAATTGCACCTTGCAATGCGGAGAAATTACTGTTTGTGCATTTACAATATTCATTGATTTTTGCCATTGAAAAACGTCCAGAAATGATTGAAGCTACTGACTGAATGAAAGGAGCTGGCATCTCACTCTCTTTCAATCTTCTTTATCATGCTAAGAGGAGCAGGAAAAAGCAAAAAAATTCAGAATTGCACCTTGCAATGCGGAGAAATTACTGTTTGTGCATTTA
Organism: Phyllobates terribilis; assembly: GCF_046119375.1. Classification (NCBI taxonomy): domain Eukaryota; kingdom Metazoa; phylum Chordata; class Amphibia; order Anura; family Dendrobatidae; genus Phyllobates; species Phyllobates terribilis. The sequence continues at coordinate 123,310 of NW_027364017.1, read as the reverse complement.
CAACATTCATTGATTTTTGCCATTGAAAAACATCATGTTATTCATATACCAGAAATGATTGAAGCTACTGACTGAATGAAAGGAGCTGGCATCTCACTCTCTTTGAATCTTCTTTTTCATGCTAAGAGGAGCAGGAAAAAGTAAAAAATTTCAGAATTGCACCTTGCAATGCGGAGAAATTACTGTTTGTGCATTTACAATATTCATTGATTTTTGCCATTGAAAAACGTCCAGAAATGATTGAAGCTACTGACTGAATGAAAGGAGCTGGCATCTCAGTCTCTTTGAATCTTCTTTATCATGCTAAGAGGAGTAGGAAAAAGCAAAAAATTTCAGAATTGCACCTTGCAATACGGAGAAATTACCGTTTGTGCATTTACAATATTCATTGATTTTTGCCATTGAAAAACGTCCAGAAATGATTGAAGCTACTGACTGAATGAAAGGAGCTGGCATCTCACTCTCTTTGAATCTTCTTTATCTTGCTAAGAGGAGCAGGAAAAAGCAAAAAATTTCAGAATTGCACCTTGCAATGCGGATAAATTACTGTTTGTGCATTTAAAATATTCATTGATTTTTGCCATTGAAAAACGTCCAGAAATGATTGAAGCTACTGACTGAATGAAAGGAGCTGGTATCTCACTCTCTTTGAATCTTCTTTATCATGCTAAGAGGAGCAGGAAAAAGCAAAAAATTTCAGAATTGCACCTTGCAATGCGGAGAAATTACTGTTTGTGCATTTACAATATTCATTGATTTTTGCCGTTGAAAAACGTCCAGAAATGATTGAAGCTACTGACTGAATGAAAAGAGATGGCATCTCACTCTCTTTGAATCTTCTTTATCATGCTAAGAGGAGCAGGAAAAAGCAAAAAATTTCAGAATTGCACCTTGCAATGCGGTGAAATTACTGTTTGTGCATTTACAATATTCATTGATTTTTGCCATTGAAAAACGTCCAGAAATGATTGAAGCTACTGACTGAATGAAAGGAGCTGGCATCTCACTCTCTTTGAATCTTCTTTATCATGCTAAGAGGAGCAGGAAAAAGCAAAAAATTTCAGAATTGCACCTTGCAATGCGGAGAAATTACTGTTTGTGCATTTACAATATTCATTGATTTTTGCCATTGAAAAACATCATGTTATTCATATACCAGAAATGATTGAAGCTACTGACTGAATGAAAGGAGCTGGCATCTCACTCTCTTTGAATCTTCTTTATCATGCTAAGAGGAGCAGGAAAAAGCAAAAAATTTCAGAATTGCACCTTGCAATACGGAGAAATTACTGTTTGTGCATTTACAATATTCATTGATTTTTGCCATTGAAAAACGTCCAGAAATGATTGAAGCTACTGACTGAATGAAAGGAGCTGGCATCTCACTCTCTTTGAATCTTCTTTATCATGCTAAGAGGAGCAGGAAAAAGCAAAAAATTTCAGAATTGCACCTTGCAATGCGGAGAAATTACTGTTTGTGCATTTACAATATTCATTGATTTTTGCCATTGAAAAACGTCCAGAAATGATTGAAGCTACTGACTGAATGAAAGGAGCTGGCATCTCACTCTCTTTGAATCTTCTTTATCATGCTGAGGAGCAGGAAAAAGCAAAAAATTTCAGAATTGCACCTTGCAATGCGGAGAAATTACTGTTTGTGCATTTACAATATTCATTGATTTTTGCCGTTGAAAAACGTCCAGAAATGATTGAAGCTACTGACTGAATGAAAGGAGCTGGCATCTCACTCTCTTTGAATCTTCTTTATCATGCTAAGAGGAGCAGGAAAAAGCAAAAAATTTCAGAATTGCACCTTGCAATGCGGAGAAATTACTGTTTGTGCATTTACAATATTCATTGATTTTTGCCATTGAAAAACGTCCAGAAATGATTGAAGCTACTGACTGAATGAAAGGAGCTGGCATCTCACTCTCTTTGAATCTTCTTTATCATGCTAAGAGGAGCAGGAAAAAGCAAAAAATTTCAGAATTGCACCTTGCAATGCGGAGAAATTACTGTTTGTGCATTTACAATATTCATTGATTTTTGCCATTGAAAAACATCATGTTATTCATATACCAGAAATGATTGAAGCTACTGACTGAATGAAAGGAGCTGGCATCTCACTCTCTTTGAATCTTCTTTATCATGCTAAGAGGAGCAGGAAAAAGCAAAAAATTTCAGAATTGCACCTTGCAATACGGAGAAATTACTGTTTGTGCATTTACAATATTCATTGATTTTTGCCATTGAAAAACGTCCAGAAATGATTGAAGCTACTGACTGAATGAAAGGAGCTGGCATCTCACTCTCTTTGAATCTTCTTTATCATGCTAAGAGGAGCAGGAAAAAGCAAAAAATTTCAGAATTGCACCTTGCAATGCGGAGAAATTACTGTTTGTGCATTTACAATATTCATTGATTTTTGCCATGGAAAAACGTCCAGAAATGATTGAAGCTACTGACTGAATGAAAGGAGCTGGCATCTCACTCTCTTTGAATCTTCTTTATCATGCTGAGGAGCAGGAAAAAGCAAAAAATTTCAGAATTGCACCTTGCAATGCGGAGAAATTACTGTTTGTGCATTTACAATATTCATTGATTTTTGCCGTTGAAAAACGTCCAGAAATGATTGAAGCTACTGACTGAATGAAAGGAGCTGGCATCTCACTCTCTTTGAATCTTCTTTATCATGCTAAGAGGAGCAGGAAAAAGCAAAAAATTTCAGAATTGCACCTTGCAATGCGGAGAAATTACTGTTTGTGCATTTACAATATTCATTGATTTTTGCCATTGAAAAACGTCCAGAAATGATTGAAGCTACTGACTGAATGAAAGGAGCTGGCATCTCACTCTCTTTGAATCTTCTTTATCATGCTAAGAGGAGCAGGAAAAAGCAAAAAATTTCAGAATTGCACCTTGCAATGCGGAGAAATTACTGTTTGTGCATTTACAATATTCATTGATTTTTGCCATTGAAAAACGTCCAGAAATGATTGAAGCTACTGACTGAATGAAAGGAGCTGGCATCTCACTCTCTTTGAATCTTCTTTATCATGCTAAGAGGAGCAGGAAAAAGCAAAAAATTTCAGAATTGCACCTTGCAATGCGGAGAAATTACTGTTTGTGCATTTACAATATTCATTGATTTTTGCCATTGAAAAACATCATGTTATTCATATACCAGAAATGTTTGAAGCTACTGACTAAATGAAAGGAGCTGGCATGTCACTCTCTTTGAATCTTCTTTATAATGCTAAGAGGAGCAGGAAAAAGCAAAAAATTTCAGAATTGCACCTTGCAATGCGGAGAAATTACTGTTTGTGCATTTACAATATTCATTGATTTTTGCCATTGAAAAACGTCCAGAAATGATTGAAGCTACTGACTGAATGAAAGGAGCTGGCATCTCACTCTCTTTGAATCTTCTTTATCATGCTAAGAGGAGCAGGAAAAAGCAAAAAATTTCAGAATTGCACCTTGCAATGCGGAGAAATTACTGTTTGTGCATTTACATTATTCATTGATTTTTGCCATTGAAAAACATCATGTTATTCATATACCAGAAATGATTGAAGCTACTGACTGAATGAAAGGAGCTGGCATCTCACTCTCTTTGAATCTTCTTTATCATGCTAAGAGGAGCAGGAAAAAGCAAAAAATTTCTGAATTGCACCTTGCAATGCGGAGAAATTACTGTTTGTGCATTTACAATATTCATTGATTTTTGCCATTGAAAAACGTCCAGAAATGATTGAAGCTACTGACTGAATGAAAGGAGCTGGCATCTCACTCTCTTTGAATCTTCTTTATCATGCTAAGAGGAGCAGGAAAAAGCAAAAAATTTCAGAATTGCACCTTGCAATGCGGAGAAATTACTGTTTGTGCATTTACAATATTCATTGATTTTTGCCATTGAAAAACATCATGTTATTCATATACCAGAAATGTTTGAAGCTACTGACTGAATGAAAGGAGATGGCATCTCACTCTCTTTGAATCTTCTTTATCATGCTAAGAGGAGCAGGAAAAAGCAAAAAATTTCAGAATTGCACCTTGCAATGCGGAGAAATTACTGTTTGTGCATTTACAATATTCATTGATTTTTGCCATTGAAAAACGTCCAGAAATGATTGAAGCTACTGACTGAATGAAAGGAGCTGGCATCTCACTCTCTTTGAATCTTCTTTATCATGCTAAGAGGAGCAGGAAAAGGTAAAAAATTTCAGAATTGCACCTTGCAATGCGGAGAAATTACTGTTTGTGCATTTACAATATTCATTGATTTTTGCCATTGAAAAACATCATGTTATTCATATACCAGAAATGTTTGAAGCTACTGACTGAATGAAAGGAGCTGGCATCTCACTCTCTTTGAATCTTCTTTATCATGCTAAGAGGAGCAGGAAAAAGCAAAAAATTTCAGAATTGCACCTTGCAATGCGAATAAATTACTGTTTGTGCATTTACAATATTCATTGATTTTTGCCATTGAAAAACCTCATGTTATTCATATACCAGAAATGTTTGAAGCTACTGACTGAATGAAAGGAGCTGGCATCTCACTCTCTTTGAATCTTCTTTATCATGCTAAGAGGAGCAGGAAAAAGCAAAAAATTTCAGAATTGCACCTTGCAATGCGGAGAAATTACTGTTTGTGCATTTACAATATTCATTGATTTTTGCCATTGAAAAACGTCCAGAAATGATTGAAGCTACTGACTGAATGAAAGGAGCTGGCATCTCACTCTCTTTGAATCTTCTTTATCATGCTAAGAGGAGCAGGAAAAAGCAAAAAATTTCAGAATTGCACCTTGCAATGCGGAGAAATTACTGTTTGTGCATTTACAATATTCATTGATTTTTGCCATTGAAAAACGTCCAGAAATGATTGAAGCTACTGACTGAATGAAAGGAGCTGGCATCTCACTCTCTTTGAATCTTCTTTATCATGCTAAGAGGAGCAGGAAAAAGCAAAAAATTTCAGAATTGCACCTTGCAATGCGGAGAAATTACTGTTTGTGCATTTACAATATTCATTGATTTTTGCCATTGAAAAACGTCCAGAAATGATTGAAGCTACTGACTGAATGAAAGGAGCTGGCATCTCACTCTCTTTGAATCTTCTTTATCATGCTAAGAGGAGCAGGAAAAAGCAAAAAATTTCAGAATTGCACCTTGCAATGCGGAGAAATTACTGTTTGTGCATTTACAATATTCATTGATTTTTGCCATTGAAAAACGTCCAGAAATGATTGATGCTACTGACTGAATGAAAGGAGCTGGCATCTCACTCTCTTTGAATCTTCTTTATCATGCTAAGAGGAGCAGGAAAAAGCAAAAAATTTCAGAATTGCACCTTGCAATGCGGAGAAATTACTGTTTGTGCATTTACAATATTCATTGATTTTTGCCATTGAAAAACATCATGTTATTCATATACCAGAAATGATTGAAGCTACTGACTGAATGAAAGGAGCTGGCATCTCACTCTCTTTGAATCTTCTTTATCATGCTAAGAGGAGAAGTAAAAAGCAAAAAATTTCAGAATTGCACCTTGCAATGCGGAGAAATTACTGTTTGTGCATTTACAATATTCATTGATTTTTGCCATTGAAAAACGTCCAGAAATGTTTGAAGCTACTGACTGAATGAAAGGAGCTGGCATCTCACTCTCTTTGAATCTTCTTTATCATGCCAAGAGGAGCAGGAAAAAAGCAAAAAATTTCAGAATTGCACCTTGCAATGCGGAGAAATTACTGTTTGTGCATTTACAATATTCATTGATTTTTGCCATTGAAAAACGTCCAGAAATGATTGAAGCTACTGACTGAATGAAAGGAGCTGGCATCTCACTCTCTTTGAATCTTCTTTATCATGCTAAGAGGAGCAGGAAAAAGCAAAAAATTTCAGAATTGCACCTTGCAATGCGGAGAAATTACTGTTTGTGCATTTACAATATTCATTGATTTTTGCCATTGAAAAACATCATGTTATTCATATACCAGAAATGTTTGAAGCTACTGACTGAATGAAAGGAGCTGGCATCTCACTCTCTTTGAATCTTCTTTATCATGCTAAGAGGAGCAGGAAAAAGCAAAAAATTTCAGAATTGCACCTTGCAATGCGGAGAAATTACTGTTTGTGCATTTACAATATTCATTGATTTTTGCCATTGAAAAACGTCCAGAAATGATTGAAGCTACTGACTGAATGAAAGGAGCTGGCATCTCACTCTCTTTGAATCTTCTTTATCATGCTAAGAGGAGCAGGAAAAAGCAAAAAATTTCAGAATTGCACCTTGCAATGCGGAGAAATTACTGTTTGTGCATTTACAATATTCATTGATTTTTGCCATTGAAAAACATCATGTTATTCATATACCAGAAATGATTGAAGCTACTGACTGAATGAAAGGAGCTGGCATCTCACTCTCTTTGAATCTTCTTTATCATGCTAAGAGGAGCAGGAAAAAGCAAAAAATTTCAGAATTGCACCTTGCAATGCGGAGAAATTACTGTTTGTGCATTTACAATATTCATTGATTTTTGCCATTGAAAAACGTCCAGAAATGATTGAAGCTACTGACTGAATGAAAGGAGCTGGCATCTCACTCTCTTTGAATCTTCTTTATCATGCTAAGAGGAGCAGGAAAAAGCAAAAAAATTCAGAATTGCACCTTGCAATGCGGAGAAATTACTGTTTGTGCATTTACAATATTCATTGATTTTCGCCATTGAAAAACATCATGTTATTCATATACCAGAAATGTTTGAAGCTACTGACTGAATGAAAGGAGCTGGCATCTCACTCTCTTTGAATCTTCTTTATCATGCTAAGAGGAGCAGGAAAAAGCAAAAAATTTCAGAATTGCACCTTGCAATGCGGAGAAATTACTGTTTGTGCATTTACAATATTCATTGATTTTTGCCATTGAAAAACGTCCAGAAATGATTGAAGCTACTGACTGAATGAAAGGAGCTGGCATCTCACTCTCTTTGAATCTTCTTTATCATGCTAAGAGGAGCAGGAAAAGGCAAAAAATTTCAGAATTGCACCTTGCAATGCGGAGAAATTACTGTTTGTGCATTTACAATATTCATTGATTTTTGCCATTGAAAAACATCATGTTATTCATATACCAGAAATGTTTGAAGCTACTGACTGAATGAAAGTAGCTGGCATCTCACTCTCTTTGAATCTTCTTTATCATGCTAAGAGGAGCAGGAAAAAGCAAAAAATTTCAGAATTGCACCTTGCAATGCGAATAAATTACTGTTTGTGCATTTACAATATTCATTGATTTTTGCCATTGAAAAACATCATGTTATTCATATACCAGAAATGATTGAAGCTACTGACTGAATGAAAGGAGCTGGCATCTCACTCTCTTTGAATCTTCTTTATCATGCTAAGAGGAGCAGGAAAAAGCAAAAAATTTCAGAATTGCACCTTGCAATGCGGAGAAATTACTGTTTGTGCATTTACAATATTCATTGATTTTTGCCATTGAAAAACGTCCAGAAATGATTGAAGCTACTGACTGAATGAAAGGAGCTGGCATCTCACTCTCTTTGAATCTTCTTTATCATGCTAAGAGGAGCAGGAAAAAGCAAAAAATTTCAGAATTGCACCTTGCAATGCGGAGAAATTACTGTTTGTGCATTTACAATATTCATTGATTTTTGCCATTGAAAAACATCATGTTATTCATATACCAGAAATGTTTGAAGCTACTGACTGAATGAAAGGAGCTGGCATCTCACTCTCTTTGAATCTTCTTTATCATGCTAAGAGGAGCAGGAAAAAGCAAAAAATTTCAGAATTGCACCTTGCAATGCGGAGAAATTACTGTTTGTGCATTTACAATATTCGTTGATTTTTGCCATTGAAAAACGTCCAGAAATGATTGAAGCTACTGACTGAATGAAAGGAGCTGGCATCTCACTCTCTTTGAATCTTCTTTATCATGCTAAGAGGAGCAGGAAAAAGCAAAAAATTTCAGAATTGCACCTTGCAATGCGGAGAAATTACTGTTTGTGCATTTACAATATTCATTGATTTTTGCCATTGAAAAACATCATGTTATTCATATACCAGAAATGATTGAAGCTACTGACTGAATGAAAGAAGCTGGCATCTCACTCTCTTTGAATCTTCTTTATCATGCTAAGAGGAGCAGGAAAAAGCAAAAAATTTCAGAATTGCACCTTGCAATGCGGAGAAATTACTGTTTGTGCATTTACAATATTCATTGATTTTTGCCATTGAAAAATGTCCAGAAATGATTGAAGCTACTGACTGAATGAAAGGAGCTGGCAACTCACTCTCTTTGAATCTTCTTTATCATGCTAAGAGGAGCAGGAAAAAGCAAAAAAATTCAGAATTGCACCTTGCAATGCGGAGAAATTACTGTTTGTGCATTTACAATATTCATTGATTTTTGCCATTGAAAAACATCATGTTATTCATATACCAGAAATGTTTGAAGCTACTGACTGAATGAAAGGAGCTGGCATCTCACTCTCTTTGAATCTTCTTTATCATGCTAAGAGGAGCAGGAAAAAGCAAAAAATTTCAGAATTGCACCTTGCAATGCGGAGAAATTACTGTTTGTGCATTTACAATATTCATTGATTTTTGCCATTGAAAAACATCATGTTATTCATATACCAGAAATGTTTGAAGCTACTGACTGAATGAAAGGAGCTGGCATCTCACTCTCTTTGAATCTTCTTTATCATGCTAAGAGGAGCAGGAAAAAGCAAAAAATTTCAGAATTGCACCTTGCAATGCGGAGAAATTACTGTTTGTGCATTTACAATATTCATTGATTTTTGCCATTGAAAAACGTCCAGAAATGATTGAAGCTACTGACTGAATGAAAGGAGCTGGCATCTCACTCTCTTTGAATCTTCTTTATCATGCTAAGAGGAGCAGGAAAAAGCAAAAAATTTCAGAATTGCACCTTGCAATGCGGAGAAATTACTGTTTGTGCATTTACAATATTCATTGATTTTTGCCATTGAAAAACATCATGTTATTCATATACCAGAAATGATTGAAGCTACTGACTGAATGAAAGGAGCTGGCATCTCACTCTCTTTGAATCTTCTTTATCATGCTAAGAGGAGCAGGAAAAAGCAAAAAATTTCAGAATTGCACCTTGCAATGCGGAGAAATTACTGTTTGTGCATTTACAATATTCATTGATTTTTGCCATTGAAAAACGTCCAGAAATGATTGAAGCTACTGACTGAATGAAAGGAGCTGGCATCTCACTCTCTTTGAATCTTCTTTATCATGCTAAGAGGAGCAGGAAAAAGCAAAAATTTTCAGAATTGCACCTTGCAAAAGCGGAGAAATTACTGTTTGTGCATTTACAATATTCATTGATTTTTGCCATTGAAAAACGTCCAGAAATGATTGAAGCTACTGACTGAATGAAAGGAGATGGCATCTCACTCTCTTTGAATCTTCTTTATCATGCTAAGTGGAGCAGGAAAAAGCAAAAAATTTCAGAATTGCACCTTGCAATGCGGAGAAATTACTGTTTGTGCATTTACAATATTCATTGATTTTTGCCATTGAAAAACATCATGTTATTCATATACCAGAAATGATTGAAGCTACTGACTGAATGAAAGGAGCTGGCATCTCACTCTCTTTGAATCTTCTTTATCATGCTAAGAGGAGCAGGAAAAAGCAAAAAATTTCAGAATTGCACCTTGCAATGCGGAGAAATTACTGTTTGTGCATTTACAATATTCATTGATTTTTGCCATTGAAAAACGTCCAGAAATGATTGAAGCTACTGACTGAATGAAAGGAGCTGGCTTCTCACTCTCTTTGAATCTTCTTTATCAAGCTAAGAGGAGCAGGAAAAAGCAAAAAATTTCAGAATTGCACCTTGCAATGCGGAGAAATTACTGTTTGTGCATTTACAATATTCATTGATTTTTGCCATTGAAAAACATCATGTTATTCATATACCAGAAATGTTTGAAGCTACTGACTGAATGAAAGGAGCTGGCATCTCACTCTCTTTGAATCTTCTTTATCATGCTAAGAGGAGCAGGAAAAAGCAAAAAATTTCAGAATTGCACCTTGCAATGCGGAGAAATTACTGTTTGTGCATTTACAATATTCATTGATTTTTGCCATTGAAAAACGTCCAGAAATGATTGAAGCTACTGACTGAATGAAAGGAGCTGGCATCTCACTCTCTTTGAATCTTCTTTATCATGCTAAGAGGAGCAGGAAAAAGCAAAACATTTCAGAATTGCACCTTGCAATGCGGAGAAATTACTGTTTGTGCATTTACAATATTCATTGATTTTTGCCATTGAAAAACGTCCAGAAATGATTGAAGCTACTGACTGAATGAAAGGAGCTGGCATCTCACTCTCTTTGAATCTTCTTTATCATGCTAAGTGGAGCAGGAAAAAGCAAAAAATTTCAGAATTGCACCTTGCAATGCGGAGAAATTACTGTTTGTGCATTTACAATATTCATTGATTTTTGCCATTGAAAAACATCATGTTATTCATATACCAGAAATGATTGAAGCTACTGACTGAATGAAAGGAGCTGGCATCTCACTCTCTTTGAATCTTCTTTATCATGCTAAGAGGAGCAGGAAAAAGCAAAAAATTTCAGAATTACACCTTGCAATGCGGAGAAATTACTGTTTGTGCATTTACAATATTCATTGATTTTTGCCATTGAAAAACGTCCAGAAATGATTAAAGCTACTGACTGAATGAAAGTAGCTGGCATCTCACTCTCTTTGAATCTTCTTTATCATGCTAAGAGGAGCAGGAAAAAGCAAAAAATTTCAGAATTGCACCTTGCAATGCGAATAAATTACTGTTTGTGCATTTACAATATTCATTGATTTTTGCCATTGAAAAACATCATGTTATTCATATACCAGAAATGATTGAAGCTACTGACTGAATGAAAGGAGCTGGCATCTCACTCTCTTTGAATCTTCTTTATCATGCTAAGAGGAGCAGGAAAAAGCAAAAAATTTCAGAATTGCACCTTGCAATGCGGAGAAATTACTGTTTGTGCATTTACAATATTCTTTGATTTTTGCCATTGAAAAACATCATGTTATTCATATACCAGAAATGTTTGAAGCTACTGACTGAATGAAAGGAGCTGGCATCTCACTCTCTTTGAATCTTCTTTATCATGCTAAGAGGAGCAGGAAAAAGCAAAAAATTTCAGAATTGCACCTTGCAATGCGGAGAAATTACTGTTTGTGCATTTACAATATTCATTGATTTTTGCCATTGAAAAACGTCCAGAAATGATTGAAGCTACTGACTGAATGAAAGGAGCTGGCTTCTCACTCTCTTTGAATCTTCTTTATCATGCTAAGAGGAGCAGGAAAAAGCAAAAAATTTCAGAATTGCACCTTGCAATCCGGAGAAATTACTGTTTGTGCATTTACAATATTCATTGATTTTTGCCATTGAAAAACATCATGTTATTCATATACCAGAAATGTTTGAAGCTACTGACTGAATGAAAGGAGCTGGCATCTCACTCTCTTTGAATCATCTTTATCATGCTAAGAGGAGCAGGAAAAAGCAAAAAATTTCAGAATTGCACCTTGCAATGCGGAGAAATTACTGTTTGTGCATTTACAATATTCATTGATTTTTGCCATTGAAAAACGTCCAGAAATGATTGAAGCTACTGACTGAATGAAAGGAGCTGGCTTCTCACTCTCTTTGAATCTTCTTTATCATGCTAAGAGGAGCAGGAAAAAACAAAAAATTTCAGAATTGCACCTTGCAATGCGGAGAAATTACTGTTTGTGCATTTACAATATTCATTGATTTTTGCCATTGAAAAACGTCCAGAAATGATTGAAGCTACTGACTGAATGAAAGGAGCTGGCATCTCACTCTCTTTGAATCTTCTTTATCATGCTAAGAGGAGCAGGAAAAAGCAAAAAATTTCAGAATTGCACCTTGCAATGCGGAGAAATTACTGTTTGTGCATTTACAATATTCATTGATTTTTGCCATTGAAAAACGTCCAGAAATGATTGAAGCTACTGACTGAATGAAAGGAGCTGGCATCTCACTCTCTTTGAATCTTCTTTATCATGCTAAGAGGAGCAGGAAAAAGCAAAAAATTTCAGAATTGCACCTTGCAATGCTGAGAAATTACTGTTTGTGCATTTACAATATTCATTGATTTTTGCCATTGAAAAACATCATGTTATTCATATACCAGAAATGATTGAAGCTACTGACTGAATGAAAGGAGCTGGCATCTCACTCTCTTTGAATCTTCTTTATCATGCTAAGAGGAGAAGTAAAAAGCAAAAAATTTCAGAATTGCACCTTGCAATGCGGAGAAATTACTGTTTGTGCATTTACAATATTCATTGATTTTTGCCATTGAAAAACGTCCAGAAATGTTTGAAGCTACTGACTGAATGAAAGGAGCTGGCATCTCACTCTCTTTGAATCTTCTTTATCATGCCAAGAGGAGCAGGAAAAAAGCAAAAAATTTCAGAATTGCACCTTGCAATGCGGAGAAATTACTGTTTGTGCATTTACAATATTCATTGATTTTTGCCATTGAAAAACGTCCAGAAATGATTGAAGCTACTGACTGAATGAAAGGAGCTGGCATCTCACTCTCTTTGAATCTTCTTTATCATGCTAAGAGGAGAAGGAAAAAGCAAAAAATTTCAGAATTGCACCTTGCAATGCGGAGAAATTACTGTTTGTGCATTTACAATATTCATTGATTTTTGCCATTGAAAAACATCATGTTATTCATATACCAGAAATGTTTAAAGCTACTGACTGAATGAAAGGAGCTGGCATCTCACTCTCTTTGAATCTTCTTTATCATGCTAAGAGGAGCAGGAAAAAGCAAAAAATTTCAGAATTGCACCTTGCAATGCGGAGAAATTACTGTTTGTGCATTTACAATATTCATTGATTTTTGCCATTGAAAAACGTCCAGAAATGATTGAAGCTACTGACTGAATGAAAGGAGCTGGCATCTCACTCTCTTTGAATCTTCTTTATCATGCTAAGAGGAGCAGGAAAAAGCAAAAAATTTCAGAATTGCACCTTGCAATGTAGAGAAATTACTGTTTGTGCATTTACAATATTCATTGATTTTTGCCATTGAAAAACATCATGTTATTCATATACCAGAAATGATTGAAGCTACTGACTGAATGAAAGGAGCTGGCATCTCACTCTCTTTGAATCTTCTTTATCATGCTAAGAGGAGCAGGAAAAAGCAAAAAATTTCAGAATTGCACCTTGCAATGCGGAGAAATTACTGTTTGTGCATTTACAATATTCATTGATTTTTGCCATTGAAAAACGTCCAGAAATGATTGAAGCTACTGACTGAATGAAAGGAGCTGGCATCTCACTCTCTTTGAATCTTCTTTACCATGCTAAGAGGAGCAGGAAAAAGCAAAAAAAATCAGAATTGCACCTTGCAATGCGGAGAAATTACTGTTTGTGCATTTACAATATTCATTGATTTTTGCCATTGAAAAACATCATGTTATTCATATACCAGAAATGTTTGAAGCTACTGACTGAATGAAAGGAGCTGGCATCTCACTCTCTTTGAATCTTCTTTATCATGCTAAGAGGAGCAGGAAAAAGCAAAAAATTTCAGAATTGCACCTTGCAATGCGAATAAATTACTGTTTGTGCATTTACAATATTCATTGATTTTTGCCATTGAAAAACATCATGTTATTCATATACCAGAAATGATTGAAGCTACTGACTGAATGAAAGGAGCTGGCATCTCACTCTCTTTGAATCTTCTTTATCATGCTAAGAGGAGCAGGAAAAAGCAAAAAATTTCAGAATTGCACCTTGCAATGCGGAGAAATTACTGTTTGTGCATTTACAATATTCATTGATTTTTGCCATTGAAAAACATCATGTTATTCATATACCAGAAATGATTGAAGCTACTGACTGAATGAAAGGAGCTGGCATCTCACTCTCTTTGAATCTTCTTTATCATGCTAAGAGGAGCAGGAAAAAGCAAAATTCAGAATTGCACCTTGCAATGCGGAGAAATTACTGTTTGTGCATTTACAATATTCATTGATTTTTGCCATTGAAAAACGTCCAGAAATGATTGAAGCTACTGACTGAATGAAAGGAGCTGGCATCTCACTCTCTATGAATCTTCTTTATCATGCTAAGAGGAGCAGGAAAAAGCAAAAAATTTCAGAATTGCACCTTGCAATGCGGAGAAATTACTGTTTGTGCATTTACAATATTCATTGATTTTTGCCATTGAAAAACATCATGTTATTCATATACCAGAAATGTTTGAAGCTACTGACTGAATGAAAGGAGCTGGCATCTCACTCTTTTTGAATCTTCTTTATCATGCTAAGAAGAGCAGGAAAAAACAAAAAAATTCAGAATTGCACCTTGCAATGCGGAGAAATTACTGTTTGTGCATTTACAATATTCATTGATTTTTGCAATTGAAAAACATCATGTTATTCATATACCAGAAATGATTGAAGCTACTGACTGAATGAAAGGAGCTGGCATCTCACTCTCTTTGAATCTTCTTTATCATGCTAAGAGGAGCAGGAAAAAGCAAAAAATTTCAGAATTGCACCTTGCAATGCGGAGAAATTACTGTTTGTGCATTTACAATATTCATTGATTTTTGCCATTGAAAAACATCCAGAAATGATTGAAGCTACTGACTGAATGAAAGGAGCTGGCATCTCACTCTCTTTGAATCTTCTTTATCATGCTAAGAGGAGCAGGAAAAAGCAAAAAATTTCAGAATTGCACCTTGCAATGCGGAGAAATTACTGTTTGTGCATTTACAATATTCAGTGATTTTTGCCATTGAAAAACATCATGTTATTCATATACCAGAAATGTTTGAAGCTACTGACTGAATGAAAGGAGCTGGCATCTCACTCTCTTTGAATCTTCTTTATCATGCTAAGAGGAGCAGGAAAAAGCAAAAAATTTCAGAATTGCACCTTGCAATGCGGAGAAATTACTGTTTGTGCATTTACAATATTCATTGATTTTTGCCATTGAAAAACGTCCAGAAATGATTGAAGCTACTGACTGAATGAAAGGAGCTGGCATCTCACTCTCTTTGAATCTTCTTTATCATGCTAAGTGGAGCAGGAAAAAGCAAAAAATTTCAGAATTGCACCTTGCAATGCGGAGAAATTACTGTTTGTGCATTTACAATATTCATTGATTTTTGCCATTGAAAAACGTCCAGAAATGATTGAAGCTACTGACTGAATGAAAGGAGCTGGCATCTCACTCTCTTTGAATCTTCTTTATCATGCTAAGAGGAGCAGGAAAAAGCAAAAAATTTCAGAATTGCACCTTGCAATGCGGAGAAATTACTGTTTGTGCATTTACAATATTCATTGATTTTTGCCATTGAAAAACGTCCAGAAATGATTGAAGCTACTGACTGAATGAAAGGAGCTGGCATCTCACTCTCTTTGAATCTTCTTTATCATGCTAAGTGGAGCAGGAAAAAGCAAAAAATTTCAGAATTGCACCTTGCAATGCGGAGAAATTACTGTTTGTGCATTTACAATATTCATTGATTTTTGCCATTGAAAAACATCATGTTATTCATATACCAGAAATGTTTGAAGCTACTGACTGAATGAAAGGAGCTGGCATCTCACTCTCTTTGAATCTTCTTTATCATGCTAAGAGGAGCAGGAAAAAGCAAAAAATTTCAGAATTGCACCTTGCAATGCGGAGAAATTACTGTTTGTGCATTTACAATATTCATTGATTTTTGCCATTGAAAAACGTCCAGAAATGATTGAAGCTACTGACTGAATGAAAGGAGCTGGCATCTCACTCTCTTTGAATCTTCTTTATCATGCTAAGAGGAGCAGGAAAAAGCAAAAATTTTCAGAATTGCACCTTGCAAAAGCGGAGAAATTACTGTTTGTGCATTTACAATATTCATTGATTTTTGCCATTGAAAAACGTCCAGAAATGATTGAAGCTACTGACTGAATGAAAGGAGCTGGCATCTCACTCTCTTTGAATCTTCTTTATCATGCTAAGTGGAGCAGGAAAAAGCAAAAAATTTCAGAATTGCACCTTGCAATGCGGAGAAATTACTGTTTGTGCATTTACAATATTCATTGATTTTTGCCATTGAAAAACATCATGTTATTCATATACCAGAAATGATTGAAGCTACTGACTGAATGAAAGGAGCTGGCATCTCACTCTCTTTGAATCTTCTTTATCATGCTAAGAGGAGCAGGAAAAAGCAAAAAATTTCAGAATTACACCTTGCAATGCGGAGAAATTACTGTTTGTGCATTTACAATATTCATTGATTTTTGCCATTGAAAAACGTCCAGAAATGATTAAAGCTACTGACTGAATGAAAGTAGCTGGCATCTCACTCTCTTTGAATCTTCTTTATCATGCTAAGAGGAGCAGGAAAAAGCAAAAAATTTCAGAATTGCACCTTGCAATGCGGAGAAATTACTGTTTGTGCATTTACAATATTCATTGATTTTTGCCATTGAAAAACGTCCAGAAATGATTGAAGCTACTGACTGAATGAAAGGAGCTGGCTTCTCACTCTCTTTGAATCTTCTTTATCATGCTAAGAGGAGCAGGAAAAAGCAAAAAATTTCAGAATTGCACCTTGCAATGCGGAGAAATTACTGTTTGTGCATTTACAATATTCATTGATTTTTGCCATTGAAAAACATCATGTTATTCATATACCAGAAATGTTTGAAGCTACTGACTGAATGAAAGGAGCTGGCATCTCACTCTCTTTGAATCTTCTTTATCTTGCTAAGAGGAGCAGGAAAAAGCAAAAAATTTCAGAATTGCACCTTGCAATGCGGAGAAATTACTGTTTGTGCATTTACAATATTCATTGATTTTTGCCATTGAAAAACGTCCAGAAATGATTGAAGCTACTGACTGAATGAAAGGAGCTGGCATCTCACTCTCTTTGAATCTTCTTTATCATGCTAAGAGGAGCAGGAAAAAGCAAAACATTTCAGAATTGCACCTTGCAATGCGGAGAAATTACTGTTTGTGCATTTACAATATTCAGTGATTTTTGCCATTGAAAAACATCATGTTATTCATATACCAGAAATGTTTGAAGCTACTGACTGAATGAAAGGAGCTGGCATCTCACTCTCTTTGAATCTTCTTTATCATGCTAAGAGGAGCAGGAAAAAGCAAAAAATTTCAGAATTGCACCTTGCAATGCGGAGAAATTACTGTTTGTGCATTTACAATATTCAGTGATTTTTGCCATTGAAAAACATCATGTTATTCATATACCAGAAATGTTTGAAGCTACTGACTGAATGAAAGGAGCTGGCATCTCACTCTCTTTGAATCTTCTTTATCATGCTAAGAGGAGCAGGAAAAAGCAAAAAATTTCAGAATTGCACCTTGCAATGCGGAGAAATTACTGTTTGTGCATTTACAATATTCATTGATTTTTGCCATTGAAAAACGTCCAGAAATGATTGAAGCTACTGACTGAATGAAAGGAGCTGGCATCTCACTCTCTTTGAATCTTCTTTATCATGCTAAGTGGAGCAGGAAAAAGCAAAAAATTTCAGAATTGCACCTTGCAATGCGGAGAAATTACTGTTTGTGCATTTACAATATTCATTGATTTTTGCCATTGAAAAACGTCCAGAAATGATTGAAGCTACTGACTGAATGAAAGGAGCTGGCATCTCACTCTCTTTGAATCTTCTTTATCATGCTAAGAGGAGCAGGAAAAAGCAAAAAATTTCAGAATTGCACCTTGCAATGCGGAGAAATTACTGTTTGTGCATTTACAATATTCATTGATTTTTGCCATTGAAAAACGTCCAGAAATGATTGAAGCTACTGACTGAATGAAAGGAGCTGGCATCTCACTCTCTTTGAATCTTCTTTATCATGCTAAGTGGAGCAGGAAAAAGCAAAAAATTTCAGAATTGCACCTTGTAATGCGGAGAAATTACTGTTTGTGCATTTACAATATTCATTGATTTTTGCCATTGAAAAACATCATGTTATTCATATACCAGAAATGATTGAAGCTACTGACTGAATGAAAGGAGCTGGCATCTCACTCTCTTTGAATCTTCTTTATCATGCTAAGAGGAGCAGGAAAAAGCAAAAAATTTCAGAATTACACCTTGCAATGCGGAGAAATTACTGTTTGTGCATTTACAATATTCATTGATTTTTGCCATTGAAAAACGTCCAGAAATGATTAAAGCTACTGACTGAATGAAAGGAGCTGGCATCTCACTCTCTTTGAATCTTCTTTATCATGCTAAGAGGAGCAGGAAAAAGCAAAAAATTTCAGAATTGCACCTTGCAATGCGGAGAAATTACTGTTTGTGCATTTACAATATTCATTGATTTTTGCCATTGAAAAACGTCCAGAAATGATTGAAGCTACTGGCTGAATGAAAGGAGCTGGCTTCTCACTCTCTTTGAATCTTCTTTATCATGCTAAGAGGAGCAGGAAAAAGCAAAAAATTTCAGAATTGCACCTTGCAATGCGGAGAAATTACTGTTTGTGCATTTACAATATTCATTGATTTTTGCCATTGAAAAACATCATGTTATTCATATACCAGAAATGTTTGAAGCTACTGACTGAATGAAAGGAGCTGGCATCTCACTCTCTTTGAATCTTCTTTATCATGCTAAGAGGAGCAGGAAAAAGCAAAAAATTTCAGAATTGCACCTTGCAATGCGGAGAAATTACTGTTTGTGCATTTACAATATTCATTGATTTTTGCCATTGAAAAACATCCAGAAATGATTGAAGCTACTGACTGAATGAAAGGAGCTGGCATCTCACTCTCTTTGAATCTTCTTTATCATGCTAAGAGGAGCAGGAAAAAGCAAAAATTTTCAGAATTGCACCTTGCAAAAGCGGAGAAATTACTGTTTGTGCATTTACAATATTCATTGATTTTTGCCATTGAAAAACGTCCAGAAATGATTGAAGCTACTGACTGAATGAAAGGAGCTGGCATCTCACTCTCTTTGAATCTTCTTTATCATGCTAAGTGGAGCAGGAAAAAGCAAAAAATTTCAGAATTGCACCTTGCAATGCGGAGAAATTACTGTTTGTGCATTTACAATATTCATTGATTTTTGCCATTGAAAAACATCATGTTATTCATATACCAGAAATGATTGAAGCTACTGACTGAATGAAAGGAGCTGGCATCTCACTCTCTTTGAATCTTCTTTATCATGCTAAGAGGAGCAGGAAAAAGCAAAAAATTTCAGAATTACACCTTGCAATGCGGAGAAATTACTGTTTGTGCATTTACAATATTCATTGATTTTTGCCATTGAAAAACGTCCAGAAATGATTAAAGCTACTGACTGAATGAAAGTAGCTGGCATCTCACTCTCTTTGAATCTTCTTTATCATGCTAAGAGGAGCAGGAAAAAGCAAAAAATTTCAGAATTGCACCTTGCAATGCGGAGAAATTACTGTTTGTGCATTTACAATATTCATTGATTTTTGCCATTGAAAAACGTCCAGAAATGATTGAAGCTACTGACTGAATGAAAGGAGCTGGCTTCTCACTCTCTTTGAATCTTCTTTATCATGCTAAGAGGAGCAGGAAAAAGCAAAAAATTTCAGAATTGCACCTTGCAATGCGGAGAAATTACTGTTTGTGCATTTACAATATTCATTGATTTTTGCCATTGAAAAACATCATGTTATTCATATACCAGAAATGATTGAAGCTACTGACTGAATGAAAGGAGCTGGCATCTCACTCTCTTTGAATCTTCTTTATCATGCTAAGAGGAGCAGGAAAAAGCAAAAAATTTCAGAATTGCACCTTGCAATGCGGAGAAATTACTGTTTGTGCATTTACAATATTCATTGATTTTTGCCATTGAAAAACGTCCAGAAATGATTGAAGCTACTGACTGAATGAAAGGAGCTGGCATCTCACTCTCTTTGAATCTTCTTTATCATGCTAAGAGGAGCAGGAAAAAGCAAAAAAATTCAGAATTGCACCTTGCAATGCGGAGAAATTACTGTTTGTGCATTTACAATATTCATTGATTTTTGCCATTGAAAAACATCATGTTATTCATATACCAGAAATGTTTGAAGCTACTGACTGAATGAAAGGAGCTGGCATCTCACTCTCTTTGAATCTTCTTTATCATGCTAAGAGGAGCAGGAAAAAGCAAAAAATTTCAGAATTGCACCTTGCAATGCGGAGAAATTACTGTTTGTGCATTTACAATATTCATTGATTTTTGCCATTGAAAAACGTCCAGAAATGATTGAAGCTACTGACTGAATGAAAGGAGCTGGCATCTCACTCTCTTTGAATCTTCTTTATCATGCTAAGAGGAGCAGGAAAAAGCAAAAAATTTCAGAATTGCACCTTGCAATGCGGAGAAATTACTGTTTGTGCATTTACAATATTCATTGATTTTTGCCATTGAAAAACGTCCAGAAATGATTGAAGCTACTGACTGAATGAAAGGAGCTGGCATCTCACTCTCTTTGAATCTTCTTTATCATGCTAAGTGGAGCAGGAAAAAGCAAAAAATTTCAGAATTGCACCTTGCAATGCGGAGAAATTACTGTTTGTGCATTTACAATATTCATTGATTTTTGCCATTGAAAAACGTCCAGAAATGATTGAAGCTACTGACTGAATGAAAGGAGCTGGCATCTCACTCTCTTTGAATCTTCTTTATCATGCTAAGAGGAGCAGGAAAAAGCAAAAAATTTCAGAATTGCACCTTGCAATGCGGAGAAATTACTGTTTGTGCATTTACAATATTCATTGATTTTTGCCATTGAAAAACGTCCAGAAATGATTGAAGCTACTGACTGAATGAAAGGAGCTGGCATCTCACTCTCTTTGAATCTTCTTTATCATGCTAAGTGGAGCAGGAAAAAGCAAAAAATTTCAGAATTGCACCTTGTAATGCGGAGAAATTACTGTTTGTGCATTTACAATATTCATTGATTTTTGCCATTGAAAAACATCATGTTATTCATATACCAGAAATGATTGAAGCTACTGACTGAATGAAAGGAGCTGGCATCTCACTCTCTTTGAATCTTCTTTATCATGCTAAGAGGAGCAGGAAAAAGCAAAAAATTTCAGAATTACACCTTGCAATGCGGAGAAATTACTGTTTGTGCATTTACAATATTCATTGATTTTTGCCATTGAAAAACGTCCAGAAATGATTAAAGCTACTGACTGAATGAAAGGAGCTGGCATCTCACTCTCTTTGAATCTTCTTTATCATGCTAAGAGGAGCAGGAAAAAGCAAAAAATTTCAGAATTGCACCTTGCAATGCGGAGAAATTACTGTTTGTGCATTTACAATATTCATTGATTTTTGCCATTGAAAAACGTCCAGAAATGATTGAAGCTACTGACTGAATGAAAGGAGCTGGCTTCTCACTCTCTTTGAATCTTCTTTATCATGCTAAGAGGAGCAGGAAAAAGCAAAAAATTTCAGAATTGCACCTTGCAATGCGGAGAAATTACTGTTTGTGCATTTACAATATTCATTGATTTTTGCCATTGAAAAACATCATGTTATTCATATACCAGAAATGTTTGAAGCTACTGACTGAATGAAAGGAGCTGGCATCTCACTCTCTTTGAATCTTCTTTATCATGCTAAGAGGAGCAGGAAAAAGCAAAAAATTTCAGAATTGCACCTTGCAATGCGGAGAAATTACTGTTTGTGCATTTACAATATTCATTGATTTTTGCCATTGAAAAACATCCAGAAATGATTGAAGCTACTGACTGAATGAAAGGAGCTGGCATCTCACTCTCTTTGAATCTTCTTTATCATGCTAAGAGGAGCAGGAAAAAGCAAAAATTTTCAGAATTGCACCTTGCAAAAGCGGAGAAATTACTGTTTGTGCATTTACAATATTCATTGATTTTTGCCATTGAAAAACGTCCAGAAATGATTGAAGCTACTGACTGAATGAAAGGAGCTGGCATCTCACTCTCTTTGAATCTTCTTTATCATGCTAAGTGGAGCAGGAAAAAGCAAAAAATTTCAGAATTGCACCTTGCAATGCGGAGAAATTACTGTTTGTGCATTTACAATATTCATTGATTTTTGCCATTGAAAAACATCATGTTATTCATATACCAGAAATGATTGAAGCTACTGACTGAATGAAAGGAGCTGGCATCTCACTCTCTTTGAATCTTCTTTATCATGCTAAGAGGAGCAGGAAAAAGCAAAAAATTTCAGAATTACACCTTGCAATGCGGAGAAATTACTGTTTGTGCATTTACAATATTCATTGATTTTTGCCATTGAAAAACGTCCAGAAATGATTAAAGCTACTGACTGAATGAAAGTAGCTGGCATCTCACTCTCTTTGAATCTTCTTTATCATGCTAAGAGGAGCAGGAAAAAGCAAAAAATTTCAGAATTGCACCTTGCAATGCGGAGAAATTACTGTTTGTGCATTTACAATATTCATTGATTTTTGCCATTGAAAAACGTCCAGAAATGATTGAAGCTACTGACTGAATGAAAGGAGCTGGCTTCTCACTCTCTTTGAATCTTCTTTATCATGCTAAGAGGAGCAGGAAAAAGCAAAAAATTTCAGAATTGCACCTTGCAATGCGGAGAAATTACTGTTTGTGCATTTACAATATTCATTGATTTTTGCCATTGAAAAACATCATGTTATTCATATACCAGAAAGGATTGAAGCTACTGACTGAATGAAAGGAGCTGGCATCTCACTCTCTTTGAATCTTCTTTATCATGCTAAGAGGAGCAGGAAAAAGCAAAAAATTTCAGAATTGCACCTTGCAATGCGGAGAAATTACTGTTTGTGCATTTACAATATTCATTGATTTTTGCCATTGAAAAACGTCCAGAAATGATTGAAGCTACTGACTGAATGAAAGGAGCTGGCATCTCACTCTCTTTGAATCTTCTTTATCATGCTAAGAGGAGCAGGAAAAAGCAAAAAAATTCAGAATTGCACCTTGCAATGCGGAGAAATTACTGTTTGTGCATTTACAATATTCATTGATTTTTGCCATTGAAAAACATCATGTTATTCATATACCAGAAATGTTTGAAGCTACTGACTGAATGAAAGGAGCTGGCATCTCACTCTCTTTGAATCTTCTTTATCATGCTAAGAGGAGCAGGAAAAAGCAAAAAATTTCAGAATTGCACCTTGCAATGCGGAGAAATTACTGTTTGTGCATTTACAATATTCATTGATTTTTGCCATTGAAAAACGTCCAGAAATGATTGAAGCTACTGACTGAATGAAAGGAGCTGGCATCTCACTCTCTTTGAATCTTCTTTATCATGCTAAGAGGAGCAGGAAAAGGCAAAAAATTTCAGAATTGCACCTTGCAATGCGGAGAAATTACTGTTTGTGCATTTACAATATTCATTGATTTTTGCCATTGAAAAACATCATGTTATTCATATACCAGAAATGTTTGAAGCTACTGACTGAATGAAAGGAGCTGGCATCTCACTCTCTTTGAATCTTCTTTATCATGCTAAGAGGAGCAGGAAAAAGCAAAAAATTTCAGAATTGCACCTTGCAATGCGAATAAATTACTGTTTGTGCATTTACAATATTCATTGATTTTTGCCATTGAAAAACATCATGTTATTCATATACCAGAAATGATTGAAGCTACTGACTGAATGAAAGGAGCTGGCATCTCACTCTCTTTGAATCTTCTTTATCATGCTAAGAGGAGCAGGAAAAAGCAAAAAATTTCAGAATTGAACCTTGCAATGCGGAGAAATTACTGTTTGTGCATTTACAATATTCATTGATTTTTGCCATTGAAAAACATCATGTTATTCATATACCAGAAATGATTGAAGCTACTGACTGAATGAAAGGAGCTGGCATCTCACTCTCTTTGAATCTTCTTTATCATGCTAAGAGGAGCAGGAAAAAGCAAAATTCAGAATTGCACCTTGCAATGCGGAGAAATTACTGTTTGTGCATTTACAATATTCATTGATTTTTGCCATTGAAAAACGTCCAGAAATGATTGAAGCTACTGACTGAATGAAAGGAGCTGGCATCTCACTCTCTTTGAATCTTCTTTATCATGCTAAGAGGAGCAGGAAAAAGCAAAAAATTTCAGAATTGCACCTTGCAATGCGGAGAAATTACTGTTTGTGCATTTACAATATTCATTGATTTTTGCCATTGAAAAACATCATGTTATTCATATACCAGAAATGTTTGAAGCTACTGACTGAATGAAAGGAGCTGGCATCTCACTCTTTTTGAATCTTCTTTATCATGCTAAGAGGAGCAGGAAAAAACAAAAAAATTCAGAATTGCACCTTGCAATGCGGAGAAATTACTGTTTGTGCATTTACAATATTCAGTGATTTTTGCAATTGAAAAACATCATGTTATTCATATACCAGAAATGATTGAAGCTACTGACTGAATGAAAGGAGCTGGCATCTCACTCTCTTTGAATCTTCTTTATCATGCTAAGAGGAGCAGGAAAAAGCAAAAAATTTCAGAATTGCACCTTGCAATGCGGAGAAATTACTGTTTGTGCATTTACAATATTCATTGATTTTTGCCATTGAAAAACATCCAGAAATGATTGAAGCTACTGACTGAATGAAAGGAGCTGGCATCTCACTCTCTTTGAATCTTCTTTATCATGCTAAGAGGAGCAGGAAAAAGCAAAAAATTTCAGAATTGCACCTTGCAATGCGGAGAAATTACTGTTTGTGCATTTACAATATTCAGTGATTTTTGCCATTGAAAAACATCATGTTATTCATATACCAGAAATGTTTGAAGCTACTGACTGAATGAAAGGAGCTGGCATCTCACTCTCTTTGAATCTTCTTTATCATGCTAAGAGGAGCAAGAAAAAGCAAAAAATTTCAGAATTGCACCTTGCAATGCGGAGAAATTACTGTTTGTGCATTTACAATATTCATTGATTTTTGCCATTGAAAAACGTCCAGAAATGATTGAAGCTACTGACTGAATGAAAGGAGCTGGCATCTCACTCTCTTTGAATCTTCTTTATCATGCTAAGTGGAGCAGGAAAAAGCAAAAAATTTCAGAATTGCACCTTGCAATGCGGAGAAATTACTGTTTGTGCATTTACAATATTCATTGATTTTTGCCATTGAAAAACGTCCAGAAATGATTGAAGCTACTGACTGAATGAAAGGAGCTGGCATCTCACTCTCTTTGAATCTTCTTTATCATGCTAAGAGGAGCAGGAAAAAGCAAAAAATTTCAGAATTGCACCTTGCAATGCGGAGAAATTACTGTTTGTGCATTTACAATATTCATTGATTTTTGCCATTGAAAAACGTCCAGAAATGATTGAAGCTACTGACTGAATGAAAGGAGCTGGCATCTCACTCTCTTTGAATCTTCTTTATCATGCTAAGTGGAGCAGGAAAAAGCAAAAAATTTCAGAATTGCACCTTGCAATGCGGAGAAATTACTGTTTGTGCATTTACAATATTCATTGATTTTTGCCATTGAAAAACATCATGTTATTCATATACCAGAAATGATTGAAGCTACTGACTGAATGAAAGGAGCTGGCATCTCACTCTCTTTGAATCTTCTTTATCATGCTAAGAGGAGCAGGAAAAAGCAAAAAATTTCAGAATTACACCTTGCAATGCGGAGAAATTACTGTTTGTGCATTTACAATATTCATTGATTTTTGCCATTGAAAAACGTCCAGAAATGATTAAAGCTACTGACTGAATGAAAGGAGCTGGCATCTCACTCTCTTTGAATCTTCTTTATCATGCTAAGAGGAGCAGGAAAAAGCAAAAAATTTCAGAATTGCACCTTGCAATGCGGAGAAATTACTGTTTGTGCATTTACAATATTCATTGATTTTTGACATTGAAAAACGTCCAGAAATGATTGAAGCTACTGACTGAATGAAAGGAGCTGGCTTCTCACTCTCTTTGAATCTTCTTTATCATGCTAAGAGGAGCAGGAAAAAGCAAAAAATTTCAGAATTGCACCTTGCAATGCGGAGAAATTACTGTTTGTGCATTTACAATATTCATTGATTTTTGCCATTGAAAAACATCATGTTATTCATATACCAGAAATGTTTGAAGCTACTGACTGAATGAAAGGAGCTGGCATCTCACTCTCTTTGAATCTTCTTTATCATGCTAAGAGGAGCAGGAAAAAGCAAAAAATTTCAGAATTGCACCTTGCAATGCGGAGAAATTACTGTTTGTGCATTTACAATATTCATTGATTTTTGCCATTGAAAAACGTCCAGAAATGATTGAAGCTACTGACTGAATGAAAGGAGCTGGCATCTCACTCTCTTTGAATCTTCTTTATCATGCTAAGAGGAGCAGGAAAAAGCAAAAATTTTCAGAATTGCACCTTGCAAAAGCGGAGAAATTACTGTTTGTGCATTTACAATATTCATTGATTTTTGCCATTGAAAAACGTCCAGAAATGATTGAAGCTACTGACTGAATGAAAGGAGCTGGCATCTCACTCTCTTTGAATCTTCTTTATCATGCTAAGTGGAGCAGGAAAAAGCAAAAAATTTCAGAATTGCACCTTGCAATGCGGAGAAATTACTGTTTGTGCATTTACAATATTCATTGATTTTTGCCATTGAAAAACATCATGTTATTCATATACCAGAAATGATTGAAGCTACTGACTGAATGAAAGGAGCTGGCATCTCACTCTCTTTGAATCTTCTTTATCATGCTAAGAGGAGCAGGAAAAAGCAAAAAATTTCAGAATTACACCTTGCAATGCGGAGAAATTACTGTTTGTGCATTTACAATATTCATTGATTTTTGCCATTGAAAAACGTCCAGAAATGATTAAAGCTACTGACTGAATGAAAGTAGCTGGCATCTCACTCTCTTTGAATCTTCTTTATCATGCTAAGAGGAGCAGGAAAAAGCAAAAAATTTCAGAATTGCACCTTGCAATGCGGAGAAATTACTGTTTGTGCATTTACAATATTCATTGATTTTTGCCATTGAAAAACGTCCAGAAATGATTGAAGCTACTGACTGAATGAAAGGAGCTGGCTTCTCACTCTCTTTGAATCTTCTTTATCATGCTAAGAGGAGCAGGAAAAAGCAAAAAATTTCAGAATTGCACCTTGCAATGCGGAGAAATTACTGTTTGTGCATTTACAATATTCATTGATTTTTGCCATTGAAAAACATCATGTTATTCATATACCAGAAATGTTTGAAGCTACTGACTGAATGAAAGGAGCTGGCATCTCACTCTCTTTGAATCTTCTTTATCATGCTAAGAGGAGCAGGAAAAAGCAAAAAATTTCAGAATTGCACCTTGCAATGCGGAGAAATTACTGTTTGTGCATTTACAATATTCATTGATTTTTGCCATTGAAAAACGTCCAGAAATGATTGAAGCTACTGACTGAATGAAAGGAGCTGGCATCTCACTCTCTTTGAATCTTCTTTATCATGCTAAGAGGAGCAGGAAAAAGCAAAAAATTTCAGAATTGCACCTTGCAATGCGGAGAAATTACTGTTTGTGCATTTACAATATTCATTGATTTTTGCCATTGAAAAACGTCCAGAAATGATTGAAGCTACTGACTGAATGAAAGGAGCTGGCATCTCACTCTCTTTGAATCTTCTTTATCATGCTAAGAGGAGCAGGAAAAAGAAAAAAATTTCAGAATTGCACCTTGCAATGCGGAGAAATTACTGTTTGTGCATTTACAATATTCATTGATTTTTGCCATTGAAAAACATCATGTTATTCATATACCAGAAATGATTGAAGCTACTGACTGAATGAAAGGAGCTGGCATCTCACTCTCTTTGAATCTTCTTTATCATGCTAAGAGGAGCAAGAAAAAGCAAAAAATTTCAGAATTACACCTTGCAATGCGGAGAAATTACTGTTTGTGCATTTACAATATTCATTGATTTTTGCCATTGAAAAACGTCCAGAAATGATTGAAGCTACTGACTGAATGAAAGGAGCTGGCTTCTCACTCTCTTTGAATCTTCTTTATCATGCTAAGAGGAGCAGGAAAAAGCAAAAAATTTCAGAATTGCACCTTGCAATGCGGAGAAATTACTGTTTGTGCATTTACAATATTCATTGATTTTTGCCATTGAAAAACATCATGTTATTCATATACCAGAAATGTTTGAAGCTACTGACTGAATGAAAGGAGCTGGCATCTCACTCTCTTTGAATCTTCTTTATCATGCTAAGAGGAGCAGGAAAAAGCAAAAAATTTCAGAATTGCACCTTGCAATGCGGAGAAATTACTGTTTGTGCATTTACAATATTCATTGATTTTTGCCATTGAAAAACATCCAGAAATGATTGAAGCTACTGACTGAATGAAAGGAGCTGGCATCTCACTCTCTTTGAATCTTCTTTATCATGCTAAGAGGAGCAGGAAAAAGCAAAAATTTTCAGAATTGCACCTTGCAAAAGCGGAGAAATTACTGTTTGTGCATTTACAATATTCATTGATTTTTGCCATTGAAAAACGTCCAGAAATGATTGAAGCTACTGACTGAATGAAAGGAGCTGGCATCTCACTCTCTTTGAATCTTCTTTATCATGCTAAGTGGAGCAGGAAAAAGCAAAAAATTTCAGAATTGCACCTTGCAATGCGGAGAAATTACTGTTTGTGCATTTACAATATTCATTGATTTTTGCCATTGAAAAACATCATGTTATTCATATACCAGAAATGATTGAAGCTACTGACTGAATGAAAGGAGCTGGCATCTCACTCTCTTTGAATCTTCTTTATCATGCTAAGAGGAGCAGGAAAAAGCAAAAAATTTCAGAATTACACCTTGCAATGCGGAGAAATTACTGTTTGTGCATTTACAATATTCATTGATTTTTGCCATTGAAAAACGTCCAGAAATGATTAAAGCTACTGACTGAATGAAAGTAGCTGGCATCTCACTCTCTTTGAATCTTCTTTATCATGCTAAGAGGAGCAGGAAAAAGCAAAAAATTTCAGAATTGCACCTTGCAATGCGGAGAAATTACTGTTTGTGCATTTACAATATTCATTGATTTTTGCCATTGAAAAACGTCCAGAAATGATTGAAGCTACTGACTGAATGAAAGGAGCTGGCTTCTCACTCTCTTTGAATCTTCTTTATCATGCTAAGAGGAGCAGGAAAAAGCAAAAAATTTCAGAATTGCACCTTGCAATGCGGAGAAATTACTGTTTGTGCATTTACAATATTCATTGATTTTTGCCATTGAAAAACATCATGTTATTCATATACCAGAAAGGATTGAAGCTACTGACTGAATGAAAGGAGCTGGCATCTCACTCTCTTTGAATCTTCTTTATCATGCTAAGAGGAGCAGGAAAAAGCAAAAAATTTCAGAATTGCACCTTGCAATGCGGAGAAATTACTGTTTGTGCATTTACAATATTCATTGATTTTTGCCATTGAAAAACGTCCAGAAATGATTGAAGCTACTGACTGAATGAAAGGAGCTGGCATCTCACTCTCTTTGAATCTTCTTTATCATGCTAAGAGGAGCAGGAAAAAGCAAAAAAATTCAGAATTGCACCTTGCAATGCGGAGAAATTACTGTTTGTGCATTTACAATATTCATTGATTTTTGCCATTGAAAAACATCATGTTATTCATATACCAGAAATGTTTGAAGCTACTGACTGAATGAAAGGAGCTGGCATCTCACTCTCTTTGAATCTTCTTTATCATGCTAAGAGGAGCAGGAAAAAGCAAAAAATTTCAGAATTGCACCTTGCAATGCGGAGAAATTACTGTTTGTGCATTTACAATATTCATTGATTTTTGCCATTGAAAAACGTCCAGAAATGATTGAAGCTACTGACTGAATGAAAGGAGCTGGCATCTCACTCTCTTTGAATCTTCTTTATCATGCTAAGAGGAGCAGGAAAAGGCAAAAAATTTCAGAATTGCACCTTGCAATGCGGAGAAATTACTGTTTGTGCATTTACAATATTCATTGATTTTTGCCATTGAAAAACATCATGTTATTCATATACCAGAAATGTTTGAAGCTACTGACTGAATGAAAGGAGCTGGCATCTCACTCTCTTTGAATCTTCTTTATCATGCTAAGAGGAGCAGGAAAAAGCAAAAAATTTCAGAATTGCACCTTGCAATGCGAATAAATTACTGTTTGTGCATTTACAATATTCATTGATTTTTGCCATTGAAAAACATCATGTTATTCATATACCAGAAATGATTGAAGCTACTGACTGAATGAAAGGAGCTGGCATCTCACTCTCTTTGAATCTTCTTTATCATGCTAAGAGGAGCAGGAAAAAGCAAAAAATTTCAGAATTGAACCTTGCAATGCGGAGAAATTACTGTTTGTGCATTTACAATATTCATTGATTTTTGCCATTGAAAAACATCATGTTATTCATATACCAGAAATGATTGAAGCTACTGACTGAATGAAAGGAGCTGGCATCTCACTCTCTTTGAATCTTCTTTATCATGCTAAGAGGAGCAGGAAAAAGCAAAATTCAGAATTGCACCTTGCAATGCGGAGAAATTACTGTTTGTGCATTTACAATATTCATTGATTTTTGCCATTGAAAAACGTCCAGAAATGATTGAAGCTACTGACTGAATGAAAGGAGCTGGCATCTCACTCTCTTTGAATCTTCTTTATCATGCTAAGAGGAGCAGGAAAAAGCAAAAAATTTCAGAATTGCACCTTGCAATGCGGAGAAATTACTGTTTGTGCATTTACAATATTCATTGATTTTTGCCATTGAAAAACATCATGTTATTCATATACCAGAAATGTTTGAAGCTACTGACTGAATGAAAGGAGCTGGCATCTCACTCTTTTTGAATCTTCTTTATCATGCTAAGAGGAGCAGGAAAAAACAAAAAAATTCAGAATTGCACCTTGCAATGCGGAGAAATTACTGTTTGTGCATTTACAATATTCAGTGATTTTTGCAATTGAAAAACATCATGTTATTCATATACCAGAAATGATTGAAGCTACTGACTGAATGAAAGGAGCTGGCATCTCACTCTCTTTGAATCTTCTTTATCATGCTAAGAGGAGCAGGAAAAAGCAAAAAATTTCAGAATTGCACCTTGCAATGCGGAGAAATTACTGTTTGTGCATTTACAATATTCATTGATTTTTGCCATTGAAAAACATCCAGAAATGATTGAAGCTACTGACTGAATGAAAGGAGCTGGCATCTCACTCTCTTTGAATCTTCTTTATCATGCTAAGAGGAGCAGGAAAAAGCAAAAAATTTCAGAATTGCACCTTGCAATGCGGAGAAATTACTGTTTGTGCATTTACAATATTCAGTGATTTTTGCCATTGAAAAACATCATGTTATTCATATACCAGAAATGTTTGAAGCTACTGACTGAATGAAAGGAGCTGGCATCTCACTCTCTTTGAATCTTCTTTATCATGCTAAGAGGAGCAAGAAAAAGCAAAAAATTTCAGAATTGCTCCTTGCAATGCGGAGAAATTACTGTTTGTGCATTTACAATATTCATTGATTTTTGCCATTGAAAAACGTCCAGAAATGATTGAAGCTACTGACTGAATGAAAGGAGCTGGCATCTCACTCTCTTTGAATCTTCTTTATCATGCTAAGTGGAGCAGGAAAAAGCAAAAAATTTCAGAATTGCACCTTGCAATGCGGAGAAATTACTGTTTGTGCATTTACAATATTCATTGATTTTTGCCATTGAAAAACGTCCAGAAATGATTGAAGCTACTGACTGAATGAAAGGAGCTGGCATCTCACTCTCTTTGAATCTTCTTTATCATGCTAAGAGGAGCAGGAAAAAGCAAAAAATTTCAGAATTGCACCTTGCAATGCGGAGAAATTACTGTTTGTGCATTTACAATATTCATTGATTTTTGCCATTGAAAAACGTCCAGAAATGATTGAAGCTACTGACTGAATGAAAGGAGCTGGCATCTCACTCTCTTTGAATCTTCTTTATCATGCTAAGTGGAGCAGGAAAAAGCAAAAAATTTCAGAATTGCACCTTGCAATGCGGAGAAATTACTGTTTGTGCATTTACAATATTCATTGATTTTTGCCATTGAAAAACATCATGTTATTCATATACCAGAAATGATTGAAGCTACTGACTGAATGAAAGGAGCTGGCATCTCACTCTCTTTGAATCTTCTTTATCATGCTAAGAGGAGCAGGAAAAAGCAAAAAATTTCAGAATTACACCTTGCAATGCGGAGAAATTACTGTTTGTGCATTTACAATATTCATTGATTTTTGCCATTGAAAAACGTCCAGAAATGATTAAAGCTACTGACTGAATGAAAGGAGCTGGCATCTCACTCTCTTTGAATCTTCTTTATCATGCTAAGAGGAGCAGGAAAAAGCAAAAAATTTCAGAATTGCACCTTGCAATGCGGAGAAATTACTGTTTGTGCATTTACAATATTCATTGATTTTTGACATTGAAAAACGTCCAGAAATGATTGAAGCTACTGACTGAATGAAAGGAGCTGGCTTCTCACTCTCTTTGAATCTTCTTTATCATGCTAAGAGGAGCAGGAAAAAGCAAAAAATTTCAGAATTGCACCTTGCAATGCGGAGAAATTACTGTTTGTGCATTTACAATATTCATTGATTTTTGCCATTGAAAAACATCATGTTATTCATATACCAGAAATGTTTGAAGCTACTGACTGAATGAAAGGAGCTGGCATCTCACTCTCTTTGAATCTTCTTTATCATGCTAAGAGGAGCAGGAAAAAGCAAAAAATTTCAGAATTGCACCTTGCAATGCGGAGAAATTACTGTTTGTGCATTTACAATATTCATTGATTTTTGCCATTGAAAAACGTCCAGAAATGATTGAAGCTACTGACTGAATGAAAGGAGCTGGCATCTCACTCTCTTTGAATCTTCTTTATCATGCTAAGAGGAGCAGGAAAAAGCAAAAATTTTCAGAATTGCACCTTGCAAAAGCGGAGAAATTACTGTTTGTGCATTTACAATATTCATTGATTTTTGCCATTGAAAAACGTCCAGAAATGATTGAAGCTACTGACTGAATGAAAGGAGCTGGCATCTCACTCTCTTTGAATCTTCTTTATCATGCTAAGTGGAGCAGGAAAAAGCAAAAAATTTCAGAATTGCACCTTGCAATGCGGAGAAATTACTGTTTGTGCATTTACAATATTCATTGATTTTTGCCATTGAAAAACATCATGTTATTCATATACCAGAAATGATTGAAGCTACTGACTGAATGAAAGGAGCTGGCATCTCACTCTCTTTGAATCTTCTTTATCATGCTAAGAGGAGCAGGAAAAAGCAAAAAATTTCAGAATTACACCTTGCAATGCGGAGAAATTACTGTTTGTGCATTTACAATATTCATTGATTTTTGCCATTGAAAAACGTCCAGAAATGATTAAAGCTACTGACTGAATGAAAGTAGCTGGCATCTCACTCTCTTTGAATCTTCTTTATCATGCTAAGAGGAGCAGGAAAAAGCAAAAAATTTCAGAATTGCACCTTGCAATGCGGAGAAATTACTGTTTGTGCATTTACAATATTCATTGATTTTTGCCATTGAAAAACATCATGTTATTCATATACCAGAAATGTTTGAAGCTACTGACTGAATGAAAGGAGCTGGCATCTCACTCTCTTTGAATCTTCTTTATCATGCTAAGAGGAGCAGGAAAAAGCAAAAAATTTCAGAATTGCACCTTGCAATGCGGAGAAATTACTGTTTGTGCATTTACAATATTCATTGATTTTTGCCATTGAAAAACGTCCAGAAATGATTGAAGCTACTGACTGAATGAAAGGAGCTGGCATCTCACTCTCTTTGAATCTTCTTTATCATGCTAAGAGGAGCAGGAAAAAGCAAAACATTTCAGAATTGCACCTTGCAATGCGGAGAAATTACTGTTTGTGCATTTACAATATTCATTGATTTTTGCCATTGAAAAACGTCCAGAAATGATTGAAGCTACTGACTGAATGAAAGGAGCTGGCATCTCACTCTCTTTGAATCTTCTTTATCATGCTAAGAGGAGCAGGAAAAAGAAAAAAATTTCAGAATTGCACCTTGCAATGCGGAGAAATTACTGTTTGTGCATTTACAATATTCATTGATTTTTGCCATTGAAAAACATCATGTTATTCATATACCAGAAATGATTGAAGCTACTGACTGAATGAAAGGAGCTGGCATCTCACTCTCTTTGAATCTTCTTTATCATGCTAAGAGGAGCAAGAAAAAGCAAAAAATTTCAGAATTACACCTTGCAATGCGGAGAAATTACTGTTTGTGCATTTACAATATTCATTGATTTTTGCCATTGAAAAACGTCCAGAAATGATTAAAGCTACTGACTGAATGAAAGGAGCTGGCATCTCACTCTCTTTGAATCTTCTTTATCATGCTAAGAGGAGCAGGAAAAAGCAAAAAATTTCAGAATTGCACCTTGCAATGCGGAGAAATTACTGTTTGTGCATTTACAATATTCATTGATTTTTGCCATTGAAAAACGTCCAGAAATGATTGAAGCTACTGACTGAATGAAAGGAGCTGGCTTCTCACTCTCTTTGAATCTTCTTTATCATGCTAAGAGGAGCAGGAAAAAGCAAAAAATTTCAGAATAGCACCTTGCAATGCGGAGAAATTACTGTTTGTGCATTTACAATATTCATTGATTTTTGCCATTGAAAAACATCATGTTATTCATATACCAGAAATGTTTGAAGCTACTGACTGAATGAAAGGAGCTGGCATCTCACTCTCTTTGAATCTTCTTTATCATGCTAAGAGGAGCAGGAAAAAGCAAAAAATTTCAGAATTGCACCTTGCAATGCGGAGAAATTACTGTTTGTGCATTTACAATATTCATTGATTTCTGCCATTGAAAAACGTCCAGAAATGATTGAAGCTACTGACTGAATGAAAGGAGATGGCATCTCACTCTCTTCGAATCTTCTTTATCATGCTAAGAGGAGCAGGAAAAAGCAAAAAATTTCAGAATTGCACCTTGCAATGCGGAGAAATTACTGTTTGTGCATTTAAAAAATTCATTGATTTTTGCCATTGAAAAACATCATGTTATTCATATACCAGAAATGATTGAAGCTACTGACTGAATGAAAGGAGCTGGCATGTCACTCTCTTTGAATCTTCTTTATCATGCTAAGAGGAGCAGGAAAAAGCAAAAAATTTCAGAATTGCACCTTGCAATGCGGAGAAATTACTGTTTGTGCATTTACAATATTCATTGATTTTTGCCATTGAAAAACATCATGTTATTCATATACCAGAAATGATTGAAGCTACTGTCTGAATGAAAGGAGCTGGCATCTCACTCTCTTTGAATCTTCTTTATCATGCTAAGAGGAGCAGGAAAAAGCAAAAAATTTCAGAATTGCACCTTGCAATGCGGAGAAATTGCTGTTTGTGCATTTACAAAATTCATTGATTTTTGCCATTGAAAAACATCATGTTATTCATATACCAGAAATGTTTGAAGCTACTGACTGAATGAAAGGAGCTGGCATCTCACTCTCTTTGAATCTTCTTTATCATGCTAAGAGGAGCAGGAAAAAGCAAAAAATTTCAGAATTGCACTTTGCAATGCGGAGAAATTGCTGTTTGTGCATTTACAAAATTCATTGATTTTTGCCATTGAAAAACATCATGTTATTCATATACCAGAAATGTTTGAAGCTACTGACTGAATGAAAGGAGCTGGCATTTCACTCTCTTTGAATCTTCTTTATCATGCTAAGAGGAGCAGGAAAAAGCAAAAAATTTCAGAATTTCACCTTGCAATGCGGAGAAATTACTGTTTGTGCATTTACAATATTCATTGATTTTTGCCATTGAAAAACGTCCAGAAATGATTGAAGCTACTGACTGAATGAAAGGAGCTGGCATCTCACTCTCTTTGAATCTTCTTTATCATGCTAAGAGGAGCAGGAAAAAGCAAAAAATTTCAGAATTGCACCTTGCAATGCGGAGAAATTACTGTTTGTGCATTTACAATATTCATTGATTTTTGCCATTGAAAAACGTCCAGAAATGATTGAAGCTACTGACTGAATGAAAGGAGCTGGCATCTCACTCTCTTTGAATCTTCTTTATCATGCTAAGAGGAGCAGGAAAAAGCAAAAAATTTCAGAATTGCACCTTGCAATGCGGAGAAATTACTGTTTGTGCATTTACAATATTCATTGATTTTTGCCGTTGAAAAACGTCCAGAAATGATTGAAGCTACTGACTGAATGAAAGGAGCTGGCATCTCACTCTCTTTGAATCTTCTTTATCATGCTAAGAGGAGCAGGAAAAAGCAAAAAATTTCAGAATTGCACCTTGCAATGCGGAGAAATTACTGTTTGTGCATTTACAATATTCATTGATTTTTGCCATTGAAAAACGTCCAGAAATGATTGAAGCTACTGACTGAATGAAAGGAGCTGGCATCTCACTCTCTTTGAATCTTCTTTATCATGCTAAAAGGAGCAGGACAAAGCAAAAAATTTCAGAATTGCACCTTGCAATGCGGAGAAATTACTGTTTGTGCATTTACAATATTCATTGATTTTTGCCATTGAAAAACGTCCAGAAATGATTGAAGCTACTGACTGAATGAAAGGAGCTGGCATCTCACTCTCTTTGAATCTTCTTTATCATGCTAAGAGGAGCAGGAAAAAGCAAAAAATTTCAGAATTGCACCTTGCAATGCGGAGAAATTACTGTTTGTGCATTTACAATATTCATTGATTTTTGTCATTGAAAAACATCATGTTATTCATATACCAGAAATGATTGAAGCTACTGACTGAATGAAAGGAGCTGGCATCTCACTCTCTTTGAATCTTCTTTATCATGCTAAGAGGAGCAGGAAAAAGCAAAAAATTTCAGAATTGCACCTTGCAATGCGGAGAAATTACTGTTTGTGCATTTACAATATTCATTGATTTTTGCCATTGAAAAACGTCCAGAAATGTTTGAAGCTACTGACTGAATGAAAGGAGCTGGCATCTCACTCTCTTTGAATCTTCTTTATCATGCTAAGAGGAGCAGGAAAAAGCAAAAAATTTGAGAATTGCACCTTGCAATGCGGAGAAATTACTGTTTGTGCATTTACAATATTCATTGATTTTTGCCATTGAAAAACGTCCAGAAATGATTGAAGCTACTGACTGAATGAAAGGAGCTGGCATCTCACTCTCTTTGAATCTTCTTTATCATGCTAAGAGGAGCAGGAAAAAGCAAAAAATTTCAGAATTGCACCTTGCAATGCGGAGAAATTACTGTTTGTGCATTTACAATATTCATTGATTTTTGCCGTTGAAAAACGTCCAGAAATGATTGAAGCTACTGACTGAATGAAAGGAGCTGGCATCTCACTCTCTTTGAATCTTCTTTATCATGCTAAGAGGAGCAGGAAAAAGCAAAAAATTTCAGAATTGCACCTTGCAATGCGGAGAAATTACTGTTTGTGCATTTACAATATTCATTGATTTTTGCCGTTGAAAAACGTCCAGAAATGATTGAAGCTACTGACTGAATGAAAGGAGCTGGCATCTCACTCTCTTTGAATCTTCTTTATCATGCTAAGAGGAGCAGGAAAAAGCAAAAAATTTCAGAATTGCACCTTGCAATGCGGAGAAATTACTGTTTGTGCATTTACAATATTCATTGATTTTTGTCATTGAAAAACATCATGTTATTCATATACCAGAAATGATTGAAGCTACTGACTGAATGAAAGGAGCTGGCATCTCACTCTCTTTGAATCTTCTTTATCATGCTAAGAGGAGCAGGAAAAAGCAAAAAATTTCAGAATTGCACCTTGCAATGCGGAGAAATTACTGTTTGTGCATTTACAATATTCATTGATTTTTGCCATTGAAAAACGTCCAGAAATGTTTGAAGCTACTGACTGAATGAAAGGAGCTGGCATCTCACTCTCTTTGAATCTTCTTTATCATGCTAAGAGGAGCAGGAAAAAGCAAAAAAATTTCAGAATTGCACCTTGCAATGCGGAGAAATTACTGTTTGTGCATTTACAATATTCATTGATTTTTGCCATTGAAAAACGTCCAGAAATGATTGAAGCTACTGACTGAATGAAAGGAGCTGGCATCTCACTCTCTTTGAATCTTCTTTATCATGCTAAGAGGAGCAGGAAAAAGCAAAAAATTTCAGAATTGCACCTTGCAATGCGGAGAAATTACTGTTTGTGCATTTACAATATTCATTGATTTTTGCCATTGAAAAACATCATGTTATTCATATACCAGAAATGTTTGAAGCTACTGACTGAATGAAAGGAGCTGGCATCTCACTCTCTTTGAATCTTCTTTATCATGCTAAGAGGAGCAGGAAAAGGCAAAAAATTTCAGAATTGCACCTTGCAATGCGGAGAAATTACTGTTTGTGCATTTACAATATTCATTGATTTTTGCCATTGAAAAACGTCCAGAAATGATTGAAGCTACTGACTGAATGAAAGGAGCTGGCATCTCACTCTCTTTGAATCTTCTTTATCATGCTAAGAGGAGCAGGAAAAAGCAAAAAAATTCAGAATTGCACCTTGCAATGCGGAGAAATTACTGTTTGTGCATTTACAATATTCATTTATTTTTGCCTTTGAAAAACATCATGTTATTCATATACCAGAAATGTTTGAAGCTACTGACTGAATGAAAGGAGCTGGCATCTCACTCTCTTTGAAACTTCTTTATCATGCTAAGAGGAGCAGGAAAAAGCAAAAAATTTCAGAATTGCACCTTGCAATGCGGAGAAATTACTGTTTGTGCATTTACAATATTCATTGATTTTTGCCATTGAAAAACGTCCAGAAATGATTGAAGCCACTAACTGAATGAAAGGAGCTGGCATCTCACTCTCTTTGAATCTTCTTTATCATGCTAAGAGGAGCAGGAAAAAGCAAAAAATTTCAGAATTGCACCTTGCAATGCGGAGAAATTACTGTTTGTGCATTTACAATATTCATTGATTTTTGCCATTGAAAAACATCATGTTATTCATATACCAGAAATGTTTGAAGCTACTGACTGAATGAGAGGAGCTGGCATCTCACTCTCTTTGAATCTTCTTTATCATGCTAAGAGGAGCAGGAAAAAGCAAAAAATTTCAGAATTGCACCTTGCAATGCGGAGAAATTACTGTTTGTGCATTTACAATATTCATTGATTTTTGCCATTGAAAAACGTCCAGAAATGATTGAAGCTACTGACTGAATGAAAGGAGCTGGCATCTCACTCTCTTTGAATCTTCTTTATCATGCTAAGAGGAGCAGGAAAAAGCAAAAAATTTCAGAATTGCACCTTGCAATGCGGAGAAATTACTGTTTGTGCATTTACAATATTCATTGATTTTTGCCATTGAAAAACATCATGTTATTCATATACCAGAAATGTTTGAAGCTACTGACTGAATGAGAGGAGCTGGCATCTCACTCTCTTTGAATCTTCTTTATCATGCTAAGAGGAGCAGGAAAAAGCAAAAAATTTCAGAATTGCACCTTGCAATGCGGAGAAATTACTGTTTGTGCATTTACAATATTCATTGATTTTTGCCATTGAAAAACGTCCAGAAATGATTGAAGCTACTGACTGAATGAAAGGAGCTGGCATCTCACTCTCTCTGAATCTTCTTTATCATGCTAAGAGGAGCAGGAAAAAGCAAAAAGTTTCAGAATTGCACCTTGCAATGGGGAGAAATTACTGTTTGTGCATTTACAATATTCATTGATTTTTGCCATTGAAAAATGTCCAGAAATGATTGAAGCTACTGACTGAATGAAAGGAGCTGGCATCTCACTCTCTTTGAATCTTCTTTATCATGCTAAGAGGAGCAGGAAAAAGCAAAAAATTTCAGAATTGCACCTTGCAATGCGGAGAAATTACTTTTTGTGCATTTACAATATTCATTGATTTTTGCCATTGAAAAACATCATGTTATTCATATACCAGAAATGTTTGAAGCTACTGACTGAATGAAAGGAGCTGGCATCTCACTCTCTTTGAATCTTCTTTATCATGCTAAGAGGAGCAGGAAAAAGCAAAAAATTTCAGAATTGCACCTTGCAATGCGGAGAAATTACTGTTTGTGCATTTACAATATTCATTGATTTTTGCCATTGAAAAACGTCCAGAAATGATTGAAGCTACTGACTGAATGAAAGGAGCTGGCATCTCACTCTCTTTGAATCTTCTTTATCATGCTAAGTGGAGCAGGAAAAAGCAAAAAATTTCAGAATTGCACCTTGCAATGCGGAGAAATTACTGTTTGTGCATTTACAATATTCATTGATTTTTGCCATTGAAAAACATCATGTTATTCATATACCAGAAATGATTGAAGCTACTGACTGAATGAAAGGAGCTGGCATCTCACTCTCTTTGAATCTTCTTTATCATGCTAAGAGGAGCAGGAAAAAGCAAAAAATTTCAGAATTACACCTTGCAATGCGGAGAAATTACTGTTTGTGCATTTACAATATTCATTGATTTTTGCCATTGAAAAACGTCCAGAAATGATTAAAGCTACTGACTGAATGAAAGGAGCTGGCATCTCACTCTCTTTGAATCTTCTTTATCATGCTAAGAGGAGCAGGAAAAAGCAAAAAATTTCAGAATTGCACCTTGCAATGCGGAGAAATTACTGTTTGTGCATTTACAATATTCATTGATTTTTGCCATTGAAAAACGTCCAGAAATGATTGAAGCTACTGACTGAATGAAAGGAGCTGGCTTCTCACTCTCTTTGAATCTTCTTTATCATGCTAAGAGGAGCAGGAAAAAGCAAAAAATTTCAGAATTGCACCTTGCAATGCGGAGAAATTACTGTTTGTGCATTTACAATATTCATTGATTTTTGCCATTGAAAAACATCATGTTATTCATATACCAGAAATGTTTGAAGCTACTGACTGAATGAAAGGAGCTGGCATCTCACTCTCTTTGAATCTTCTTTATCATGCTAAGAGGAGCAGGAAAAAGCAAAAAATTTCAGAATTGCACCTTGCAATGCGGAGAAATTACTGTTTGTGCATTTACAATATTCATTGATTTTTGCCATTGAAAAACGTCCAGAAATGATTGAAGCTACTGACTGAATGAAAGGAGCTGGCTTCTCACTCTCTTTGAATCTTCTTTATCATGCTAAGAGGAGCAGGAAAAAGCAAAAAATTTCAGAATTGCACCTTGCAATGCGGAGAAATTACTGTTTGTGCATTTACAATATTCATTGATTTTTGCCATTGAAAAACGTCCAGAAATGATTGAAGCTACTGACTGAATGAAAGGAGCTGGCATCTCACTCTCTCTGAATCTTCTTTATCATGCTAAGTGGAGCAGGAAAAAGCAAAAAATTTCAGAATTGCACCTTGCAATGCGGAGAAATTACTGTTTGTGCATTTACAATATTCATTGGTTTTTGCCATTGAAAAACATCATGTTATTCATATACCAGAAATGATTGAAGCTACTGACTGAATGAAAGGATCTGGCATCTCACTCTCTTTGAATCTTCTTTATCATGCTAAGAGGAGCAGGAAAAAGCAAAAAATTTCAGAATTACACCTTGCAATGCGGAGAAATTACTGTTTGTGCATTTACAATATTCATTGATTTTTGCCATTGAAAAACGTCCAGAAATGATTAAAGCTACTGACTGAATGAAAGGAGCTGGCATCTCACTCTCTTTGAATCTTCTTTATCATGCTAAGAGGAGCAGGAAAAAGCAAAAAATTTCAGAATTGCACCTTGCAATGCGGAGAAATTACTGTTTGTGCATTTACAATATTCATTGATTTTTGCCATTGAAAAACGTCCATAAATGATTGAAGCTACTGACTGAATGAAAGGAGCTGGCTTCTCACTCTCTTTGAATCTTCTTTATCATGCTAAGAGGAGCAGGAAAAAGCAAAAAATTTCAGAATTGCACCTTGCAATGCGGAGAAATTACTGTTTGTGCATTTACAATATTCATTGATTTTTGCCATTGAAAAACATCATGTTATTCATATACCAGAAATGTTTGAAGCTACTGACTGAATGAAAGGAGCTGGCATCTCACTCTCTTTGAATCTTCTTTATCATGCTAAGAGGAGCAGGAAAAAGCAAAAAATTTCAGAATTGCACCTTGCAATGCGGAGAAATTACTGTTTGTGCATTTACAATATTCATTGATTTTTGCCATTGAAAAACGTCCAGAAATGATTGAAGCTACTGACTGAATGAAAGGAGCTGGCATCTCACTCTCTTTGAATCTTCTTTATCATGCTAAGAGGAGCAGGAAAAAGCAAAAAATTTCAGAATTGCACCTTGCAATGCGGAGAAATTACTGTTTGTGCATTTACAATATTCATTGATTTTTGCCATTGAAAAACGTCCAGAAATGATTGAAGCTACTGACTGAATGAAAGGAGCTGGCATCTCACTCTCTCTGAATCTTCTTTATCATGCTAAGTGGAGCAGGAAAAAGCAAAAAATTTCAGAATTGCACCTTGCAATGCGGAGAAATTACTGTTTGTGCATTTACAATATTCATTGATTTTTGCCATTGAAAAACATCATGTTATTCATATACCAGAAATGATTGAAGCTACTAACTGAATGAAAGGAGCTGGCATCTCACTCTCTTTGAATCTTCTTTATCATGCTAAGAGGAGCAGGAAAAAGCAAAAAATTTCAGAATTACACCTTGCAATGCGGAGAAATTACTGTTTGTGCATTTACAATATTCATTGATTTTTGCCATTGAAAAACGTCCAGAAATGATTAAAGCTACTGACTGAATGAAAGGAGCTGGCATCTCTCTCTCTTTGAATCTTCTTTATCATGCTAAGAGGAGCAGGAAAAAGCAAAAAATTTCAGAATTGCACCTTGCAATGCGGAGAAATTACTGTTTGTGCATTTACAATATTCATTGATTTTTGCCATTGAAAAACGTCCAGAAATGATTGAAGCTACTGACTGAATGAAAGGAGCTGGCTTCTCACTCTCTTTGAATCTTCTTTATCATGCTAAGAGGAGCAGGAAAAAGCAAAAAATTTCAGAATTGCACCTTGCAATGCGGAGAAATTACTGTTTGTGCATTTACAATATTCATTGATTTTTGCCATTGAAAAACATCATGTTATTCATATACCAGAAATGTTTGAAGCTACTGACTGAATGAAAGGAGCTGGCATCTCACTCTCTTTGAATCTTCTTTATCATGCTAAGAGGAGCAGGAAAAAGCAAAAAATTTCAGAATTGCACCTTGCAATGCGGAGAAATTACTGTTTGTGCATTTACAATATTCATTGATTTTTGACATTGAAAAACGTCCAGAAATGATTGAAGCTACTGACTGAATGAAAGGAGCTGGCATCTCACTCTCTTTGAATCTTCTTTATCATGCTAAGAGGAGCAGGAAAAAGCAAAAAATTTCAGAATTGCACCTTGCAATGCGGAGAAATTACTGTTTGTGCATTTACAATATTCATTGATTTTTGACATTGAAAAACATCATGTTATTCATATACCAGAAATGTTTGAAGCTACTGACTGAATGAAAGGAGCTGGCATCTCACTCTCTTTGAATCTTCTTTATCATGCTAAGAGGAGCAGGAAAAAGCAAAAAATTTCAGAATTGCACCTTGCAATGCGGAGAAATTACTGTTTGTGCATTTACAATATTCATTGATTTTTGCCATTGAAAAACGTCCAGAAATGATTGAAGCTACTGACTGAATGAAAGGAGCTGGCATCTCACTCTCTCTGAATCTTCTTTATCATGCTAAGTGGAGCAGGAAAAAGCAAAAAATTTCAGAATTGCACCTTGCAATGCGGAGAAATTACTGTTTGTGCATTTACAATATTCATTGATTTTTGCCATTGAAAAACATCATGTTATTCATATACCAGAAATGATTGAAGCTACTGACTGAATGAAAGGAGCTGGCATCTCACTCTCTTTGAATCTTCTTTATCATGCTAAGAGGAGCAGGAAAAAGCAAAAAATTTCAGAATTACACCTTGCAATGCGGAGAAATTACTGTTTGTGCATTTACAATATTCATTGATTTTTGCCATTGAAAAACGTCCAGAAATGATTAAAGCTACTGACTGAATGAAAGGAGCTGGCATCTCACTCTCTTTGAATCTTCTTTATCATGCTAAGAGGAGCAGGAAAAAGCAAAAAATTTCAGAATTGCACCTTGCAATGCGGAGAAATTACTGTTTGTGCATTTACAATATTCATTGATTTTTGCCATTGAAAAACGTCCAGAAATGATTGAAGCTACTGACTGAATGAAAGGAGCTGGCTTCTCACTCTCTTTGAATCTTCTTTATCATGCTAAGAGGAGCAGGAAAAAGCAAAAAATTTCAGAATTGCACCTTGCAATGCGGAGAAATTACTGTTTGTGCATTTACAATATTCATTGATTTTTGCCATTGAAAAACATCATGTTATT
The DNA here is from genome assembly GCF_046119375.1 of Phyllobates terribilis. Taxonomy (NCBI): domain Eukaryota; kingdom Metazoa; phylum Chordata; class Amphibia; order Anura; family Dendrobatidae; genus Phyllobates; species Phyllobates terribilis. The sequence goes on along the minus strand of NW_027364017.1, from coordinate 78,712 downwards.
CATATACCAGAAATGTTTGAAGCTACTGACTGAATGAAAGGAGCTGGCATCTCACTCTCTTTGAATCCTCTTTATCATGCTAAGAGGAGCAGGAAAAGGCAAAAAATTTCAGAATTGCACCTTGCAATGCGGAGAAATTACTGTTTGTGCATTTACAATATTCATTGATTTTTGCCATTGAAAAACGTCCAGAAATGATTGAAGCTACTGACTGAATGAAAGGAGCTGGCATCTCACTCTCTTTGAATCTTCTTTATCATGCTAAGAGGAGCAGGAAAAAGCAAAAAATTTCAGAATTGCACCTTGCAATGCGGAGAAATTACTGTTTGTGCATTTACAATATTCATTGATTTTTGCCATTGAAAAACGTCCAGAAATGATTGAAGCTACTGACTGAATGAAAGGAGCTGGCATCTCACTCTCTCTGAATCTTCGTTATCATGCTAAGTGGAGCAGGAAAAAGCAAAAAATTTCAGAATTGCACCTTGCAATGCGGAGAAATTACTGTTTGTGCATTTACAATATTCATTGATTTTTGCCATTGAAAAACATCATGTTATTCATATACCAGAAATGATTGAAGCTACTGACTGAATGAAAGGAGCTGGCATCTCACTCTCTTTGAATCTTCTTTATCATGCTAAGAGGAGCAGGAAAAAGCAAAAAATTTCAGAATTACACCTTGCAATGCGGAGAAATTACTGTTTGTGCATTTACAATATTCATTGATTTTTGCCATTGAAAAACGTCCAGAAATGATTAAAGCTACTGACTGAATGAAAGGAGCTGGCATCTCACTCTCTTTGAATCTTCTTTATCATGCTAAGAGGAGCAGGAAAAAGCAAAAAATTTCCGAATTGCACCTTGCAATGCGGAGAAATTACTGTTTGTGCATTTACAATATTCATTGATTTTTGCCATTGAAAAACGTCCAGAAATGATTGAAGCTACTGACTGAATGAAAGGAGCTGGCTTCTCACTCTCTTTGAATCTTCTTTATCATGCTAAGAGGAGCAGGAAAAAGCAAAAAATTTCAGAATTGCACCTTGCAATGCGGAGAAATTACTGTTTGTGCATTTACAATATTCATTGATTTTTGCCATTGAAAAACATCATGTTATTCATATACCAGAAATGTTTGAAGCTACTGACTGAATGAAAGGAGCTGGCATCTCACTCTCTTTGAATCTTCTTTATCATGCTAAGAGGAGCAGGAAAAAGCAAAAAATTTCAGAATTGCACCTTGCAATGCGGAGAAATTACTGTTTGTGCATTTACAATATTCATTGATTTTTGCCATTGAAAAACGTCCAGAAATGATTGAAGCTACTGACTGAATGAAAGGAGCTGGCATCTCACTCTCTTTGAATCTTCTTTATCATGCTAAGAGGAGCAGGAAAAAGCAAAACATTTCAGAATTGCACCTTGCAATGCGGAGAAATTACTGTTTGTGCATTTACAATATTCATTGATTTTTGTAATTGAAAAACGTCCAGAAATGATTGAAGCTACTGACTGAATGAAAGGAGCTGGCATCTCACTCTCTTTGAATCTTCTTTATCATGCTAAGAGGAGCAGGAAGAAGCAAAAAATTTCAGAATTGCACCTTGCAATGCGGAGAAATTACTGTTTGTGCATTTACAATATTCATTGATTTTTGCCATTGAAAAACATCATGTTATTCATATACCAGAAATGATTGAAGCTACTGACTGAATGAAAGGAGCTGGCATCTCACTCTCTTTGAATCTTCTTTATCATGCTAAGAGGAGCAGGAAAAAGCAAAAAATTTCAGAATTACACCTTGCAATGCGGAGAAATTACTGTTTGTGCATTTACAATATTCATTGATTTTTGCCATTGAAAAACGTCCAGAAATGATTAAAGCTACTGACTGAATGAAAGGAGCTGGCATCTCACTCTCTTTGAATCTTCTTTATCATGCTAAGAGGAGCAGGAAAAAGCAAAAAATTTCAGAATTGCACCTTGCAATGCGGAGAAATTACTGTTTGTGCATTTACAATATTCATTGATTTTTGCCATTGAAAAACGTCCAGAAATGATTGAAGCTACTGACTGAATGAAAGGAGCTGGCTTCTCACTCTCTTTGAATCTTCTTTATCATGCTAAGAGGAGCAGGAAAAAGCAAAAAATTTCAGAATTGCACCTTGCAATGCGGAGAAATTACTGTTTGTGCATTTACAATATTCATTGATTTTTGCCATTGAAAAACATCATGTTATTCATATACCAGAAATGTTTGAAGCTACTGACTGAATGAAAGGAGCTGGCATCTCACTCTCTTTGAATCTTCTTTATCATGCTAAGAGGAGCAGGAAAAAGCAAAAAATTTCAGAATAGCACCTTGCAATGCGGAGAAATTACTGTTTGTGCATTTACAATATTCATTGATTTTTGCCATTGAAAAACATCATGTTATTCATATACCAGAAATGTTTGAAGCTACTGACTGAATGAAAGGAGCTGGCATCTCACTCTCTTTGAATCTTCTTTATCATGCTAAGAGGAGCAGGAAAAAGCAAAAAATTTCAGAATTGCACCTTGCAATGCGGAGAAATTACTGTTTGTGCATTTACAATATTCATTGATTTTTGCCATTGAAAAACGTCCAGAAATGATTGAAGCTACTGACTGAATGAAAGGAGCTGGCATCTCACTCTCTTCGAATCTTCTTTATCATGCTAAGAGGAGTAGGAAAAAGCAAAAAATTTCAGAATTGCACCTTGCAATGCGGAGAAATTACTGTTTGTGCATTTACAATATTCATTGATTTTTGCCATTGAAAAACATCATGTTATTCATATACCAGAAATGATTGAAGCTACTGACTGAATGAAAGGAGCTGGCATCTCACTCTCTTTGAATCTTCTTTATCATGCTAAGAGGAGCAGGAAAAAGCAAAAAATTTCAGAATTGCACCTTGCAATGCGGAGAAATTGCTGTTTGTGCATTTACAAAATTCATTGATTTTTGCATTTGAAAAACATCATGTTATTCATATACCAGAAATGTTTGAAGCTACTGACTGAATGAAAGGAGCTGGCATCTCACTCTCTTTGAATCTTCTTTATCATGCTAAGAGGAGCAGGAAAAAGCAAAAAATTTCAGAATTGCACCTTGCAATGCGGAGAAATTGCTGTTTGTGCATTTACAAAATTCATTGATTTTTGCCATTGAAAAACATCATGTTATTCATATACCAGAAATGTTTGAAGCTACTGACTGAATGAAAGGAGCTGGCATCTCACTCTCTTTGAATCTTCTTTATCATGCTAAGAGGAGCAGGAAAAAGCAAAAAATTTCAGAATTTCACCTTGCAATGCGGAGAAATTACTGTTTGTGCATTTACAATATTCATTGATTTTTGCCATTGAAAAACGTCCAGAAATGATTGAAGCTACTGACTGAATGAAAGGAGCTGGCATCTCACTCTCTTTGAATCTTCTTTATCATGCTAAGAGGAGCAGGAAAAAGCAAAAAATTTCAGAATTGCACCTTGCAATGCGGAGAAATTACTGTTTGTGCATTTACAATATTCATTGATTTTTGCCATTGAAAAACGTCCAGAAATGATTGAAGCTACTGACTGAATGAAAGGAGCTGGCATCTCACTCTCTTTGAATCTTCTTTATCATGCTAAGAGGAGCAGGAAAAAGCAAAAAATTTCAGAATTGCACCTTGCAATGCGGAGAAATTACTGTTTGTGCATTTACAATATTCATTGATTTTTGCCGTTGAAAAACGTCCAGAAATGATTGAAGCTACTGACTGAATGAAAGGAGCTGGCATCTCACTCTCTTTGAATCTTCTTTATCATGCTAAGAGGAGCAGGAAAAAGCAAAAAATTTCAGAATTGCACCTTGCAATGCGGAGAAATTACTGTTTGTGCATTTACAATATTCATTGATTTTTGCCATTGAAAAACGTCCAGAAATGATTGAAGCTACTGACTGAATGAAAGGAGCTGGCATCTCACTCTCTTTGAATCTTCTTTATCATGCTAAGAGGAGCAGGAAAAAGCAAAAAATTTCAGAATTGCACCTTGCAATGCGGAGAAATTACTGTTTGTGCATTTACAATATTCATTGGTTTTTGCCATTGAAAAACATCATGTTATTCATATACCAGAAATGATTGAAGCTACTGACTGAATGAAAGGATCTGGCATCTCACTCTCTTTGAATCTTCTTTATCATGCTAAGAGGAGCAGGAAAAAGCAAAAAATTTCAGAATTACACCTTGCAATGCGGAGAAATTACTGTTTGTGCATTTACAATATTCATTGATTTTTGCCATTGAAAAACGTCCAGAAATGATTAAAGCTACTGACTGAATGAAAGGAGCTGGCATCTCACTCTCTTTGAATCTTCTTTATCATGCTAAGAGGAGCAGGAAAAAGCAAAAAATTTCAGAATTGCACCTTGCAATGCGGAGAAATTACTGTTTGTGCATTTACAATATTCATTGATTTTTGCCATTGAAAAACGTCCATAAATGATTGAAGCTACTGACTGAATGAAAGGAGCTGGCTTCTCACTCTCTTTGAATCTTCTTTATCATGCTAAGAGGAGCAGGAAAAAGCAAAAAATTTCAGAATTGCACCTTGCAATGCGGAGAAATTACTGTTTGTGCATTTACAATATTCATTGATTTTTGCCATTGAAAAACATCATGTTATTCATATACCAGAAATGTTTGAAGCTACTGACTGAATGAAAGGAGCTGGCATCTCACTCTCTTTGAATCTTCTTTATCATGCTAAGAGGAGCAGGAAAAAGCAAAAAATTTCAGAATTGCACCTTGCAATGCGGAGAAATTACTGTTTGTGCATTTACAATATTCATTGATTTTTGCCATTGAAAAACGTCCAGAAATGATTGAAGCTACTGACTGAATGAAAGGAGCTGGCATCTCACTCTCTTTGAATCTTCTTTATCATGCTAAGAGGAGCAGGAAAAAGCAAAAAATTTCAGAATTGCACCTTGCAATGCGGAGAAATTACTGTTTGTGCATTTACAATATTCATTGATTTTTGCCATTGAAAAACGTCCAGAAATGATTGAAGCTACTGACTGAATGAAAGGAGCTGGCATCTCACTCTCTCTGAATCTTCTTTATCATGCTAAGTGGAGCAGGAAAAAGCAAAAAATTTCAGAATTGCACCTTGCAATGCGGAGAAATTACTGTTTGTGCATTTACAATATTCATTGATTTTTGCCATTGAAAAACATCATGTTATTCATATACCAGAAATGATTGAAGCTACTGACTGAATGAAAGGAGCTGGCATCTCACTCTCTTTGAATCTTCTTTATCATGCTAAGAGGAGCAGGAAAAAGCAAAAAATTTCAGAATTACACCTTGCAATGCGGAGAAATTACTGTTTGTGCATTTACAATATTCATTGATTTTTGCCATTGAAAAACGTCCAGAAATGATTAAAGCTACTGACTGAATGAAAGGAGCTGGCATCTCTCTCTCTTTGAATCTTCTTTATCATGCTAAGAGGAGCAGGAAAAAGCAAAAAATTTCAGAATTGCACCTTGCAATGCGGAGAAATTACTGTTTGTGCATTTACAATATTCATTGATTTTTGCCATTGAAAAACGTCCAGAAATGATTGAAGCTACTGACTGAATGAAAGGAGCTGGCTTCTCACTCTCTTTGAATCTTCTTTATCATGCTAAGAGGAGCAGGAAAAAGCAAAAAATTTCAGAATTGCACCTTGCAATGCGGAGAAATTACTGTTTGTGCATTTACAATATTCATTGATTTTTGCCATTGAAAAACATCATGTTATTCATATACCAGAAATGTTTGAAGCTACTGACTGAATGAAAGGAGCTGGCATCTCACTCTCTTTGAATCTTCTTTATCATGCTAAGAGGAGCAGGAAAAAGCAAAAAATTTCAGAATTGCACCTTGCAATGCGGAGAAATTACTGTTTGTGCATTTACAATATTCATTGATTTTTGACATTGAAAAACGTCCAGAAATGATTGAAGCTACTGACTGAATGAAAGGAGCTGGCATCTCACTCTCTTTGAATCTTCTTTATCATGCTAAGAGGAGCAGGAAAAAGCAAAAAATTTCAGAATTGCACCTTGCAATGCGGAGAAATTACTGTTTGTGCATTTACAATATTCATTGATTTTTGACATTGAAAAACATCATGTTATTCATATACCAGAAATGTTTGAAGCTACTGACTGAATGAAAGGAGCTGGCATCTCACTCTCTTTGAATCTTCTTTATCATGCTAAGAGGAGCAGGAAAAAGCAAAAAATTTCAGAATTGCACCTTGCAATGCGGAGAAATTACTGTTTGTGCATTTACAATATTCATTGATTTTTGCCATTGAAAAACGTCCAGAAATGATTGAAGCTACTGACTGAATGAAAGGAGCTGGCATCTCACTCTCTCTGAATCTTCTTTATCATGCTAAGTGGAGCAGGAAAAAGCAAAAAATTTCAGAATTGCACCTTGCAATGCGGAGAAATTACTGTTTGTGCATTTACAATATTCATTGATTTTTGCCATTGAAAAACATCATGTTATTCATATACCAGAAATGATTGAAGCTACTGACTGAATGAAAGGAGCTGGCATCTCACTCTCTTTGAATCTTCTTTATCATGCTAAGAGGAGCAGGAAAAAGCAAAAAATTTCAGAATTACACCTTGCAATGCGGAGAAATTACTGTTTGTGCATTTACAATATTCATTGATTTTTGCCATTGAAAAACGTCCAGAAATGATTAAAGCTACTGACTGAATGAAAGGAGCTGGCATCTCACTCTCTTTGAATCTTCTTTATCATGCTAAGAGGAGCAGGAAAAAGCAAAAAATTTCAGAATTGCACCTTGCAATGCGGAGAAATTACTGTTTGTGCATTTACAATATTCATTGATTTTTGCCATTGAAAAACGTCCAGAAATGATTGAAGCTACTGACTGAATGAAAGGAGCTGGCTTCTCACTCTCTTTGAATCTTCTTTATCATGCTAAGAGGAGCAGGAAAAAGCAAAAAATTTCAGAATTGCACCTTGCAATGCGGAGAAATTACTGTTTGTGCATTTACAATATTCATTGATTTTTGCCATTGAAAAACATCATGTTATTCATATACCAGAAATGTTTGAAGCTACTGACTGAATGAAAGGAGCTGGCATCTCACTCTCTTTGAATCCTCTTTATCATGCTAAGAGGAGCAGGAAAAGGCAAAAAATTTCAGAATTGCACCTTGCAATGCGGAGAAATTACTGTTTGTGCATTTACAATATTCATTGATTTTTGCCATTGAAAAACGTCCAGAAATGATTGAAGCTACTGACTGAATGAAAGGAGCTGGCATCTCACTCTCTTTGAATCTTCTTTATCATGCTAAGAGGAGCAGGAAAAAGCAAAAAATTTCAGAATTGCACCTTGCAATGCGGAGAAATTACTGTTTGTGCATTTACAATATTCATTGATTTTTGCCATTGAAAAACGTCCAGAAATGATTGAAGCTACTGACTGAATGAAAGGAGCTGGCATCTCACTCTCTCTGAATCTTCGTTATCATGCTAAGTGGAGCAGGAAAAAGCAAAAAATTTCAGAATTGCACCTTGCAATGCGGAGAAATTACTGTTTGTGCATTTACAATATTCATTGATTTTTGCCATTGAAAAACATCATGTTATTCATATACCAGAAATGATTGAAGCTACTGACTGAATGAAAGGAGCTGGCATCTCACTCTCTTTGAATCTTCTTTATCATGCTAAGAGGAGCAGGAAAAAGCAAAAAATTTCAGAATTACACCTTGCAATGCGGAGAAATTACTGTTTGTGCATTTACAATATTCATTGATTTTTGCCATTGAAAAACGTCCAGAAATGATTAAAGCTACTGACTGAATGAAAGGAGCTGGCATCTCACTCTCTTTGAATCTTCTTTATCATGCTAAGAGGAGCAGGAAAAAGCAAAAAATTTCCGAATTGCACCTTGCAATGCGGAGAAATTACTGTTTGTGCATTTACAATATTCATTGATTTTTGCCATTGAAAAACGTCCAGAAATGATTGAAGCTACTGACTGAATGAAAGGAGCTGGCTTCTCACTCTCTTTGAATCTTCTTTATCATGCTAAGAGGAGCAGGAAAAAGCAAAAAATTTCAGAATTGCACCTTGCAATGCGGAGAAATTACTGTTTGTGCATTTACAATATTCATTGATTTTTGCCATTGAAAAACATCATGTTATTCATATACCAGAAATGTTTGAAGCTACTGACTGAATGAAAGGAGCTGGCATCTCACTCTCTTTGAATCTTCTTTATCATGCTAAGAGGAGCAGGAAAAAGCAAAAAATTTCAGAATTGCACCTTGCAATGCGGAGAAATTACTGTTTGTGCATTTACAATATTCATTGATTTTTGCCATTGAAAAACGTCCAGAAATGATTGAAGCTACTGACTGAATGAAAGGAGCTGGCATCTCACTCTCTTTGAATCTTCTTTATCATGCTAAGAGGAGCAGGAAAAAGCAAAACATTTCAGAATTGCACCTTGCAATGCGGAGAAATTACTGTTTGTGCATTTACAATATTCATTGATTTTTGTAATTGAAAAACGTCCAGAAATGATTGAAGCTACTGACTGAATGAAAGGAGCTGGCATCTCACTCTCTTTGAATCTTCTTTATCATGCTAAGAGGAGCAGGAAGAAGCAAAAAATTTCAGAATTGCACCTTGCAATGCGGAGAAATTACTGTTTGTGCATTTACAATATTCATTGATTTTTGCCATTGAAAAACATCATGTTATTCATATACCAGAAATGATTGAAGCTACTGACTGAATGAAAGGAGCTGGCATCTCACTCTCTTTGAATCTTCTTTATCATGCTAAGAGGAGCAGGAAAAAGCAAAAAATTTCAGAATTACACCTTGCAATGCGGAGAAATTACTGTTTGTGCATTTACAATATTCATTGATTTTTGCCATTGAAAAACGTCCAGAAATGATTAAAGCTACTGACTGAATGAAAGGAGCTGGCATCTCACTCTCTTTGAATCTTCTTTATCATGCTAAGAGGAGCAGGAAAAAGCAAAAAATTTCAGAATTGCACCTTGCAATGCGGAGAAATTACTGTTTGTGCATTTACAATATTCATTGATTTTTGCCATTGAAAAACGTCCAGAAATGATTGAAGCTACTGACTGAATGAAAGGAGCTGGCTTCTCACTCTCTTTGAATCTTCTTTATCATGCTAAGAGGAGCAGGAAAAAGCAAAAAATTTCAGAATTGCACCTTGCAATGCGGAGAAATTACTGTTTGTGCATTTACAATATTCATTGATTTTTGCCATTGAAAAACATCATGTTATTCATATACCAGAAATGTTTGAAGCTACTGACTGAATGAAAGGAGCTGGCATCTCACTCTCTTTGAATCTTCTTTATCATGCTAAGAGGAGCAGGAAAAAGCAAAAAATTTCAGAATAGCACCTTGCAATGCGGAGAAATTACTGTTTGTGCATTTACAATATTCATTGATTTTTGCCATTGAAAAACATCATGTTATTCATATACCAGAAATGTTTGAAGCTACTGACTGAATGAAAGGAGCTGGCATCTCACTCTCTTTGAATCTTCTTTATCATGCTAAGAGGAGCAGGAAAAAGCAAAAAATTTCAGAATTGCACCTTGCAATGCGGAGAAATTACTGTTTGTGCATTTACAATATTCATTGATTTTTGCCATTGAAAAACGTCCAGAAATGATTGAAGCTACTGACTGAATGAAAGGAGCTGGCATCTCACTCTCTTCGAATCTTCTTTATCATGCTAAGAGGAGCAGGAAAAAGCAAAAAATTTCAGAATTGCACCTTGCAATGCGGAGAAATTACTGTTTGTGCATTTACAATATTCATTGATTTTTGCCATTGAAAAACATCATGTTATTCATATACCAGAAATGATTGAAGCTACTGACTGAATGAAAGGAGCTGGCATCTCACTCTCTTTGAATCTTCTTTATCATGCTAAGAGGAGCAGGAAAAAGCAAAAAATTTCAGAATTGCACCTTGCAATGCGGAGAAATTGCTGTTTGTGCATTTACAAAATTCATTGATTTTTGCATTTGAAAAACATCATGTTATTCATATACCAGAAATGTTTGAAGCTACTGACTGAATGAAAGGAGCTGGCATCTCACTCTCTTTGAATCTTCTTTATCATGCTAAGAGGAGCAGGAAAAAGCAAAAAATTTCAGAATTGCACCTTGCAATGCGGAGAAATTGCTGTTTGTGCATTTACAAAATTCATTGATTTTTGCCATTGAAAAACATCATGTTATTCATATACCAGAAATGTTTGAAGCTACTGACTGAATGAAAGGAGCTGGCATCTCACTCTCTTTGAATCTTCTTTATCATGCTAAGAGGAGCAGGAAAAAGCAAAAAATTTCAGAATTTCACCTTGCAATGCGGAGAAATTACTGTTTGTGCATTTACAATATTCATTGATTTTTGCCATTGAAAAACGTCCAGAAATGATTGAAGCTACTGACTGAATGAAAGGAGCTGGCATCTCACTCTCTTTGAATCTTCTTTATCATGCTAAGAGGAGCAGGAAAAAGCAAAAAATTTCAGAATTGCACCTTGCAATGCGGAGAAATTACTGTTTGTGCATTTACAATATTCATTGATTTTTGCCATTGAAAAACGTCCAGAAATGATTGAAGCTACTGACTGAATGAAAGGAGCTGGCATCTCACTCTCTTTGAATCTTCTTTATCATGCTAAGAGGAGCAGGAAAAAGCAAAAAATTTCAGAATTGCACCTTGCAATGCGGAGAAATTACTGTTTGTGCATTTACAATATTCATTGATTTTTGCCGTTGAAAAACGTCCAGAAATGATTGAAGCTACTGACTGAATGAAAGGAGCTGGCATCTCACTCTCTTTGAATCTTCTTTATCATGCTAAGAGGAGCAGGAAAAAGCAAAAAATTTCAGAATTGCACCTTGCAATGCGGAGAAATTACTGTTTGTGCATTTACAATATTCATTGATTTTTGCCATTGAAAAACGTCCAGAAATGATTGAAGCTACTGACTGAATGAAAGGAGCTGGCATCTCACTCTCTTTGAATCTTCTTTATCATGCTAAGAGGAGCAGGAAAAAGCAAAAAATTTCAGAATTGCACCTTGCAATGCGGAGAAATTACTGTTTGTGCATTTACAATATTCATTGATTTTTGTCATTGAAAAACATCATGTTATTCATATACCAGAAATGATTGAAGCTACTGACTGAATGAAAGGAGCTGGCATCTCACTCTCTTTGAATCTTCTTTATCATGCTAAGAGGAGCAGGAAAAAGCAAAAAATTTCAGAATTGCACCTTGCAATGCGGTGAAATTACTGTTTGTGCATTTACAATATTCATTGATTTTTGACATTGAAAAACGTCCAGAAATGTTTGAAGCTACTGACTGAATGAAAGGAGCTGGCATCTCACTCTCTTTGAATCTTCTTTATCATGCTAAGAGGAGCAGGAAAAAGCAAAAAATTTCAGAATTGCACCTTGCAATGCGGAGAAATTACTGTTTGTGCATTTACAATATTCATTGATTTTTGCCATTGAAAAACGTCCAGAAATGATTGAAGCTACTGACTGAATGAAAGGAGCTGGCATCTCACTCTCTTTGAATCTTCTTTATCATGCTAAGAGGAGCAGGAAAAAGCAAAAAATTTCAGAATTGCACCTTGCAATGCGGAGAAATTACTGTTTGTGCATTTACAATATTCATTGATTTTTGCCATTGAAAAACATCATGTTATTCATATACCAGAAATGTTTGAAGCTACTGACTGAATGAAAGGAGCTGGCATCTCACTCTCTTTGAATCTTCTTTATCATGCTAAGAGGAGCAGGAAAAAGCAAAAAATTTCAGAATTGCACCTTGCAATGCGGAGAAATTACTGTTTGTGCATTTACAATATTCATTGATTTTTGCCATTGAAAAACGTCCAGAAATGATTGAAGCTACTGACTGAATGAAAGGAGCTGGCATCTCACTCTCTTTGAATCTTCTTTATCATGCTAAGAGGAGCAGGAAAAAGCAAAAAAATTCAGAATTGCACCTTGCAATGCGGAGAAATTACTGTTTGTGCATTTACAATATTCATTGATTTTTGCCATTGAAAAACATCATGTTATTCATATACCAGAAATGTTTGAAGCTACTGACTGAATGAAAGGAGCTGGCATCTCACTCTCTTTGAATCTTCTTTATCATGCTAAGAGGAGCAGGAAAAAGCAAAAAATTTCAGAATTGCACCTTGCAATGCGGAGAAATTACTGTTTGTGCATTTACAATATTCATTGATTTTTGCCATTGAAAAACGTCCAGAAATGATTGAAGCTACTGACTGAATGAAAGGAGCTGGCATCTCACTCTCTTTGAATCTTCTTTATCATGCTAAGAGGAGCAGGAAAAGGCAAAAAATTTCAGAATTGCACCTTGCAATGCGGAGAAATTATTGTTTGTGCATTTACAATATTCATTGATTTTTGCCAATGAAAAACATCATGTTATTCATATACCAGAAATGTTTGAAGCTACTGACTGAATGAAAGGAGCTGGCATCTCACTCTCTTTGAATCTTCTTTATCATGCTAAGAGGAGCAGGAAAAAGCAAAAAATTTCAGAATTGCACCTTGCAATGCGGAGAAATTACTGTTTGTGCATTTACAATATTCATTGATTTTTGCCATTGAAAAACATCATGTTATTCATATACTAGAAATGATTGAAGCTACTGACTGAATGAAAGGAGCTGGCATCTCACTCTCTTTGAATCTTCTTTATCATGCTAAGAGGAGCAGGAAAAAGCAAAAAATTTCAGAATTACACCTTGCAATGCGGAGAAATTACTGTTTGTGCATTTACAATATTCATTGATTTTTGCCATTGAAAAACGTCCAGAAATGATTAAAGCTACTGACTGAATGAAAGGAGCTGGCATCTCACTCTCTTTGAATCTTCTTTATCATGCTAAGAGGAGCAGGAAAAAGCAAAAAATTTCAGAATTGCACCTTGCAATGCGGAGAAATTACTGTTTGTGCATTTACAATATTCATTGATTTTTGCCATTGAAAAACGTCCAGAAATGATTGAAGCTACTGACTGAATGAAAGGAGCTGGCTTCTCACTCTCTTAGAATCTTCTTTATCATGCTAAGAGGAGCAGGAAAAAGCAAAAAATTTCAGAATTGCACCTTGCAATGCGGAGAAATTACTGTTTGTGCATTTACAATATTCATTGATTTTTGCCATTGAAAAACATCATGTTATTCATATACCAGAAATGATTGAAGCTACTGACTGAATGAAAGGAGCTGGCATCTCACTCTCTTTGAATCTTCTTTATCATGCTAAGAGGAGCAGGAAAAAGCAAAAAATTTCAGAATTACACCTTGCAATGCGGAGAAATTACTGTTTGTGCATTTACAATATTCATTGATTTTTGCCATTGAAAAACGTCCAGAAATGATTAAAGCTACTGACTGAATGAAAGGAGCTGGCATCTCACTCTCTTTGAATCTTCTTTATCATGCTAAGAGGAGCAGGAAAAAGCAAAAAATTTCAGAATTGCACGTTGCAATGCGGAGAAATTACTGTTTGTGCATTTACAATATTCATTGATTTTTGCCATTGAAAAACGTCCAGAAATGATTGAAGCTACTGACTGAATGAAAGGAGCTGGCTTCTCACTCTCTTTGAATCTTCTTTATCATGCTAAGAGGAGCAGGAAAAAGCAAAAAATTTCAGAATTGCACCTTGCAATGCGGAGAAATTACTGTTTGTGCATTTACAATATTCATTGATTTTTGCCATTGAAAAACATCATGTTATTCATATACCAGAAATGTTTGAAGCTACTGACTGAATGAAAGGAGCTGGCATCTCACTCTCTTTGAATCTTCTTTATCATGCTAAGAGGAGCAGGAAAAAGCAAAAAATTTCAGAATAGCACCTTGCAATGCGGAGAAATTACTGTTTGTGCATTTACAATATTCATTGATTTTTGCCATTGAAAAACATCATGTTATTCATATACCAGAAATGTTTGAAGCTACTGACTGAATGAAAGGAGCTGGCATCTCACTCTCTTTGAATCTTCTTTATCATGCTAAGAGGAGCAGGAAAAAGCAAAAAATTTCAGAATTGCACCTTGCAATGCGGAGAAATTACTGTTTGTGCATTTACAATATTCATTGATTTTTGCCATTGAAAAACGTCCAGAAATGATTGAAGCTACTGACTGAATGAAAGGAGCCGGCATCTCACTCTCTTCGAATCTTCTTTATCATGCTAAGAGGAGCATTAAAAAGCAAAAAATTTCAGAATTGCACCTTGCAATGCGGAGAAATTACTGTTTGTGCATTTAAAAAATTCATTGATTTTTGCCATTGAAAAACATCATGTTATTCATATACCAGAAATGATTGAAGCTACTGACTGAATGAAAGGAGCTCACATGTCACTCTCTTTGAATCTTCTTTATCATGCTAAGAGGAGCAGGAAAAAGCAAAAAATTTCAGAATTGCACCTTGCAATGCGGAGAAATTACTGTTTGTGCATTTACAATATTCATTGATTTTTGCCATTGAAAAACATCATGTTATTCATCTACCAGAAATGTTTGAAGCTACTGACTGAATGAAAGGAGCTGGCATCTCACTCTCTTTGAATCTTCTTTATCATGCTAAGAGGAGCAGGAAAAAGCAAAAAATTTCAGAATTGCACCTTGCAATGCGGAGAAATTGCTGTTTGTGCATTTACAATATTCATTGATTTTTGCCATTGAAAAACATCATGTTATTCATATACCAGAAATGTTTGAAGCTACTGACTGAATGAAAGGAGCTGGCATCTCACTCTCTTTGAATCTTCTTTATCATGCTAAGAGGAGCAGGAAAAAGCAAAAAATTTCAGAATTGCACCTTGCAATGCGGAGAAATTTCTGTTTCTGCATTTACAATATTCATTGATTTTTGCCATTGAAAAACGTCCAGAAATGATTGAAGCTACTGACTAAATGAAAGGAGCTGGCATCTCATTCTATTTGAATCTTCTTTATCATGCTAAGAGGAGCAGGAAAAAGCAAAAAATTTCAGAATTGCACCTTGCAATGCGGAGAAATTACTGTTTGTGCATTTACAATATTCATTGATTTTTGTGATTGAAAAACATCATGTTATTCATATACCAGAAATGTTTGAAGCTACTGACTGAATGAAAGGAGCTGGCATCTCACTCTCTTTGAATCTTCTTTATCATGCTAAGAGGAGCAGGAAAAAGCAAAAAATTTCAGAATTGCACCTTGCAATGCGGAGAAATTACTGTTTGTGCATTTACAATATTCATTGATTTTTGCCATTGAAAAACATCATGTTATTCATATACCAGAAATGTTTGAAGCTACTGACTGAATGAAAGGAGCTGGCATCTCACTCTCTTTGAATCTTCTTTATCATGCTAAGAGGAGCAGGAAAAAGCAAAAAATTTCAGAATTGCACCTTGCAATGCGGAGAAATTACTGTTTGTGCATTTACAATATTCATTGATTTTTGCCATTGAAAAACGTCCAGAAATGATTGAAGCTACTGACTGAATGAAAGGAGCTGGCATCTCACTCTCTTTGAATCTTCTTTATCATGCTAAGAGGAGCAGGAAAAAGCAAAAAATTTCAGAATTGCACCTTGCAATGCGGAGAAATCACTGTTTGTGCATTTACAAAATTCATTGATTTTTGCCTTTGAAAAACATCATGTTATTCATATACCAGAAATGATTGAAGCTACTGACTGAATGAAAGGAGCTGGCATCTCACTCTCTTTGAATCTTCTTTATCATGCTAAGAGGAGCAGGAAAAAGCAAAAAATTTCAGAATTGCACCTTGCAATGCGGAGAAATTACTGTTTGTGCATTTACAATATTCATTGATTTTTGCCATTGAAAAACGTCCAGAAATGATTGAAGCTACTGACTGAATGAAAGGAGCTGGCATCTCACTCTCTTTGAATCTTCTTTATCATGCTAAGAGGAGCAGGAAAAAGCAAAAAATTTCAGAATTGCACCTTGCAATGCGGAGAAATTACTGTTTGTTCATTTACAATATTCATTGATTTTTGCCATGGAAAAACATCATGTTATTCATATACCAGAAATGTTTGAAGCTACTGACTGAATGAAAGGAGCTGGCATCTCACTCTCTTTGAATCTTCTTTATCATGCTAAGAGGAGCAGGAAAAAGCAAAAAATTTCAGAATTGCACCTTGCAATGCGGATAAATTACTGTTTGTGCATTTACAATATTCATTGATTTTTGCCATTGAAAAACATCATGTTATTCATATACCAGAAATGATTGAAGCTACTGACTGAATGAAAGGAGCTGGCATCTCACTCTCTTTGAATCTTCTTTATCATGCTAAGAGGAGCAGGAAAAAGCAAAAAATTTCAGAATTGCACCTTGCAATGCGGAGAAATTACTGTTTGTGCATTTACAATATTCATTGATTTTTGCCATTGAAAAACATCATGTTATTCATATACCAGAAATGATTGAAGCTACTGACTGAATGAAAGGAGCTGGCATCTCACTCTCTTTGAATCTTCTTTATCATGCTAAGAGGAGCAGGAAAAAGCAAAAAATTTCTGAATTGCACCTTGCAATGCGGAGAAATTACTGTTTGTGCATTTACAATATTCATTGATTTTTGCAATTGAAAAACGTCCAGAAATGATTGAAGCTACTGACTGAATGAAAGGAGCTGGCATCTCACTCTCTTTGAATCTTCTTTATCATGCTAAGAGGAGCAGGAAAAAGCAAAAAATTTCAGAATTTCACCTTGCAATGCGGAGAAATTACTGTTTGTGCATTTACAATATTCATTGATTTTTGCCATTGAAAAACATCATGTTATTCATCTACCAGAAATGTTTGAAGCTACTGACTGAATGAAAGGAGCTGGCATCTCACTCTCTTTGAATCTTCTTTATCATGCTAAGAGGAGCAGGAAAAAGCAAAAAATTTCAGAATTGCACCTTGCAATGCGGAGAAATTACTGTTTGTGCATTTACAATATTCATTGATTTTTGCCATTGAAAAACATCATGTTATTCATATACCAGAAATGATTGAAGCTACTGACTGAATGAAAGGAGCTGGCATCTCACTCTCTTTGAATCTTCTTTATCATGCTAAGAGGAGCAGGAAAAAACAAAAAATTTCAGAATTGCACCTTGCAATGCGGAGAAATTACTGTTTGTGCATTTACAATATTCATTGATTTTTGCCATTGAAAAACATCATGTTATTCATATACCAGAAATGATTGAAGCTACTGACTGAATGAAAGGAGCTGGCATCTCACTCTCTTTGAATCTTCTTTATCATGCTAAGAGGAGCAGGAAAAAGCAAAACATTTCAGAATTGCACCTTGCAATGCGGAGAAATTACTGTTTGTGCATTTACAATATTCATTGATTTTTGCCATTGAAAAACATCATGTTATTCATATACCAGAAATGATTGAAGCTACTGACTGTTTGAAAGGAGCTGGCATCTCACTCTCTTTGAATCTTCTTTATCATGCTAGGATTAGCAGGAAAAATCAAAAAATTTCAGAATTGCACCTTGCAATTTGGAGATATTACTGTTTGTGCATTTACAATATTCATTGATTTTTGCCATTGAAAAACGTCCAGAAATGTTTGAAGCTACTGACTGAATGAAAGGAGCTGGCATCTCACTCTCTTTGAATCTTCTTTATCATGCTAGGATTAGCAGGAAAAAGCAAAAAATTTCAAAATTGCACCTTGCAATGTGGAGATATTACTGTTTGTGCATTTACAATATTCATTGATTTTTGCCATTGAAAAACGTCCAGAAATGTTTGAAGCTACTGACTGAATGAAAGGAGCTGGCATCTCACTCTCTTTGAATCTTCTTTATCATGCTAGGATTAGCAGGAAAAAGCAAAAAATTTCAGAATTGCACCTTGCAATGTGGAGATATTACTGTTTGTGCATTTACAATATTCATTGATTTTTGCCATTGAAAAACATGTTTTTCATATACCAGAAATGTTTGAAGCTACTGACTGAATGAAAGGAGCTGGCATCTCACTCTCTTTGAATCTTCTTTATCATGCTAGGATTAGCAGGAAAAAGCAAAAAATTTCAGAATTGCACCTTGCAATGTGGAGATATTACTGTTTGTGCATTTACAATATTCATTGATTTTTGCCATTGAAAAACATGTTTTTCATATACCAGAAATGTTTGAAGCTACTGACTGAATGAAAGGAGCTGGCATCTCACTCTCTTTGAATCTTCTTTATCATGCTAGGATTAGCAGGAAAAAGCAAAAAATTTCAGAATTGCACCTTGCAATGTGGAGATATTACTGTTTGTGCATTTACAATATTCATTGATTTTTGCCATTGAAAAACATGTTTTTCATATACCAGAAATGTTTGAAGCTACTGACTTGAATGAAAGGAGCTGGCATCTCACTCTCTTTGAATCTTCTTTATCATGCTAGGATTAACAGGAAAAAGCAAAAAATTTCAGAATTGCACCTTGCAATGTGGAGATATTACTGTTTGTGCATTTACAATATTCATTGATTTTTGCCATTGAAAAACGTCCAGAAATGTTTGAAGCTACTGACTGAATGAAAGGAGCTGGCATCTCACTCTCTTTGAATCTTCTTTATCATGCTAGGATTAGCTGGAAAAAGCAAAAAATTTCAGAATTGCACCTTGCAATGTGGAGATATTACTGTTTGTGCATTTACAATATTCATTGATTTTTGCCATTGAAAAACATGTTTTTCATATACCAGAAATGTTTGAAGCTACTGACTGAATCAAAGGAGCTGGCATCTCACTCTCTTTGAATCTTCTTTATCATGCTAGGATTAGCAGGAAAAAGCAAAAAATTTCAGAATTGCACCTTGCAATGTGGAGATATTACTGTTTGTGCATTTACAATATTCATTGATTTTTGCCATTGAAAAACATGTTTTTCATATACCAGAAATTTTTGAAGCTACTGACTGAATGAAAGGAGCTGGCATCTCACTCTCTTTGAATCTTCTTTATCATGCTAGGATTAGCAGGAAAAAGCAAAAAATTTCAGAATTGCACCTTGCAATGTGGAGATATTACTGTTTGTGCATTTACAATATTCATTGATTTTTGCCATTGAAAAACATGTTTTTCATATACCAGAAATGTTTGAAGCTACTGACTTGAATGAAAGGAGCTGGCATCTCACTCTCTTTGAATCTTCTTTATCATGCTAGGATTAACAGGAAAAAGCAAAAAATTTCAGAATTGCACCTTGCAATGTGGAGATATTACTGTTTGTGCATTTACAATATTCATTGATTTTTGCCATTGAAAAACGTCCAGAAATGTTTGAAGCTACTGACTGAATGAAAGGAGCTGGCATCTCACTCTCTTTGAATCTTCTTTATCATGCTAGGATTAGCAGGAAAAAGCAAAAAATTTCAGAATTGCACCTTGCAATGTGGAGATATTACTGTTTGTGCATTTACAATATTCATTGATTTTTGCCATTGAAAAACATGTTTTTCATATACCAGAAATGTTTGAAGCTACTGACTTGAATGAAAGGAGCTGGCATCTCACTCTCTTTGAATCTTCTTTATCATGCTAGGATTAACAGGAAAAAGCAAAAAATTTCAGAATTGCACCTTGCAATGTGGAGATATTACTGTTTGTGCATTTACAATATTCATTGATTTTTGCCATTGAAAAACGTCCAGAAATGTTTGAAGCTACTGACTGAATGAAAGGAGCTGGCATCTCACTCTCTTTGAATCTTCTTTATCATGCTAGGATTAGCAGGAAAAAGCAAAAAATTTCAGAATTGCACCTTGCAATGTGGAGATATTACTGTTTGTGCATTTACAATATTCATTGATTTTTGCCATTGAAAAACGTCCAGAAATGTTTGAAGCTACTGACTGAATGAAAGGAGCTGGCATCTCACTCTCTTTGAATCTTCTTTATCATGCTAGGATTAGCAGGAAAAAGCAAAAAATTTCAGAATTGCTCCTTGCAATGTGGAGATATTACTGTTTGTGCATTTACAATATTCATTGATTTTTGCCTTTGAAAAACATCATGTTATTCATATACCAGAAATGTTTGAAGCTACTGACTGAATGAAAGGAGCTGGCATCTCACTCTCTTTGAATCTTCTTTATCATGCTAGGATTAGCAGGAAAAAGCAAAAAATTTCAGAATTGCACCTTGCAATGTGGAGATATTACTGTTTGTGCATTTACAATATTCATTGATTTTTGCCATTGAAAAACATGTTTTTCATATACCAGAAATGTTTGAAGCTACTGACTGAATGAAAGGAGCTGGCATCTCACTCTCTTTGAATCTTCTTTATCATGCTAGGATTAGCAGGAAAAAGCAAAAAATTTCAGAATTGCACCTTGCAATGTGGAGATATTACTGTTTGTGCATTTACAATATTCATTGATTTTTGCCATTGAAAAACATGTTTTTCATATACCAGAAATGTTTGAAGCTACTGACTGAATGAAAGGAGCTGGCATCTCACTCTCTTTGAATCTTCTTTATCATGCTAGGATTAGCAGGAAAAAGCAAAAAATTTCAGAATTGCACCTTGCAATGTGGAGATATTACTGTTTGTCCATTTACAATATTCATTGATTTTTGCCATTGAAAAACATGTTTTTCATATACCAGAAATGTTTGAAGCTACTGACTTGAATGAAAGGAGCTGGCATCTCACTCTCATTGAATCTTCTTTATCATGCTAGGATTAACAGGAAAAAGCAAAAAATTTCAGAATTGCACCTTGCAATGTGGAGATATTACTGTTTGTGCATTTACAATATTCATTGATTTTTGCCATTGAAAAACATGTTTTTCATATACCAGAAATGTTTGAAGCTACTGACTGAATGAAAGGAGCTGGCATCTCACTCTCTTTGAATCTTCTTTATCATGCTAGGATTAGCAGGAAAAAGCAAAAAATTTCAGAATTGCACCTTGCAATGTGGAGATATTACTGTTTGTGCATTTACAATATTCATTGATTTTTGCCATTGAAAAACATGTTTTTCATATACCAGAAATGTTTGAAGCTACTGACTGAATGAAAGGAGCTGGCATCTCACTCTCTTTGAATCTTCTTTATCATGCTAGGATTAACAGGAAAAAGCAAAAAATTTCAGAATTGCACCTTGCAATGTGGAGATATTACTGTTTGTGCATTTACAATATTCATTGATTTTTGCCATTGAAAAACGTCCAGAAATGTTTGAAGCTACTGACTGAATGAAAGGAGCTGGCATCTCACTCTCTTTGAATCTTCTTTATCATGCTAGGATTAGCAGGAAAAAGCAAAAAATTTCAGAATTGCACCTTGCAATGTGGAGATATTACTGTTTGTGCATTTACAATATTCATTGATTTTTGCCATTGAAAAACATCATGTTATTCATATACCAGAAATGTTTGAAGCTACTGACTGAATGAAAGGAGCTGGCATCTCACTCTCTTTGAATCTTCTTTATCATGCTAGGATTAGCAGGAAAAAGCAAAAAATTTCAGAATTGCACCTTGCAATGTGGAGATATTACTGTTTGTGCATTTACAATATTCATTGATTTTTGCCATTGAAAAACATGTTTTTCATATACCAGAAATGTTTGAAGCTACTGACTGAATGAAAGGAGCTGGCATCTCACTCTCTTTGAATCTTCTTTATCATGCTAGGATTAGCAGGAAAAAGCAAAAAATTTCAGAATTGCACCTTGCAATGTGGAGATATTACTGTTTGTGCATTTACAATATTCATTGATTTTTGCCATTGAAAAACATGTTTTTCATATACCAGAAATGTTTGAAGCTACTGACTGAATGAAAGGAGCTGGCATCTCACTCACTTTGAATCTTCTTTATCATGCTAGGATTAACAGGAAAAAGCAAAAAATTTCAGAATTGCACCTTGCAATGTGGAGATATTACTGTTTGTGCATTTACAATATTCATTGATTTTTGCCATTGAAAAACGTCCAGAAATGTTTGAAGGTACTGACTGAATGAAAGGAGCTGGCATCTCACTCTCTTTGAATCTTCTTTATCATGCTAGGATTAGCAGGAAAAAGCAAAAAATTTCAGAATTGCACCTTGCAATGTGGAGATATTACTGTTTGTGCATTTACAATATTCATTGATTTTTGCCATTGAAAAACATGTTTTTCATATACCAGAAATGTTTGAAGCTACTGACTGAATGAAAGGAGCTGGCATCTCACTCTCTTTGAATCTTGTTTATCATGCTAGGATTAGCAGGAAAAAGCCAAAAATTTCTGAATTGCACCTTGCAATGTGGAGATATTACTGTTTGTGCATTTACAATATTCATTGATTTTTGCCATTGAAAAACATGTTTTTCATATACCAGAAATGTTTGAAGCTACTGACTGAATAAAAGGAGCTGGCATCTCACTCTCTTTGAATCTTCTTTATCATGCTAAGAGGAGCAGGAAAAAGCAAAAAATTTCAGAATTGCACCTTGCAATGCGGAGAAATTGCTGTTTGTGCATTTACAATATTCATTGATTTTTGAAATTGAAAAACGTCCAGAAATGATTGAAGCTACTGACTGAATGAAAGGAGCTGGCATCTCACTCTCTTTGAATCTTCTTTATCATGCTAAGAGGAGCAGGAAAAAGCAAAAAATTTCAGAATTGCACCTTGCAATGCGGAGAAATTACTGTTTGTGCATTTACAATATTCATTGATTTTTGCCTTTGAAAAACGTCCAGAAATGATTGAAGCTACTGACTGAATGAACGGAGCTGGCATCTCACTCTCTTTGAATCTTCTTTATCATGCTAAGTGGAGCAGGAAAAAGCAAAAAATTTCAGAATTGCACCTTGCAATGCGGAGAAATTACTGTTTGTGCATTTACAATATTCATTGATTTTTGCCATTGAAAAACATCATGTTATTCATATACCAGAAATGATTGAAGCTACTGACTGAATGAAAGGAGATGGCATCTCACTCTCTTTGAATCTTCTTTATCATGCTAAGAGGAGCAGGAAAAAGCAAAAAATTTCAGAATTGCACCTTGCAATGCGGAGAAATTACTGTTTGTGCATTTACAATATTCATTGATTTTTGCCATTGAAAAACGTCCAGAAATGTTTGAAGCTACTGACTGAATGAAAGGAGCTGGCATCTCACTCTCTTTGAATCTTCTTTATCATGCTAGGATTAGCAGGAAAAAGCAAAAAATTTCAGAATTGCACTTTGCAATGTGGAGATATTACTGTTTGTGCATTTACAATATTCATTGATTTTTGCCATTGAAAAACATGTTTTTCATATACCAGAAATGTTTGAAGCTACTGACTGAATGAAAGGAGCTGGCATCTCATTCTCTTTGAATCTTCTTTATCATGCTAGGATTAGCAGGAAAAAGCAAAAAATTTCAGAATTGCACCTTGCAATGTGGAGATATTACTGTTTGTGCATTTACAATATTCATTGATTTTTGCCATTGAAAAACATGTTTTTCATATACCAGAAATGTTTGAAGCTACTGACTGAATGAAAGGAGCTGGCATCTCACTCTCTTTGAATCTTGTTTATCATGCTAGGATTAGCAGGAAAAAGCCAAAAATTTCTGAATTGCACCTTGCAATGTGGAGATATTACTGTTTGTGCATTTACAATATTCATTGATTTTTGCCATTGAAAAACATGTTTTTCATATACCAGAAATGTTTGAAGCTACTGACTGAATAAAAGGAGCTGGCATCTCACTCTCTTTGAATCTTCTTTATCATGCTAAGAGGAGCAGGAAAAAGCAAAAAATTTCAGAATTGCACCTTGCAATGCGGAGAAATTACTGTTTGTGCATTTACAATATTCATTGATTTTTGCCATTGAAAAACGTCCAGAAATGATTGAAGCTACTGACTGAATGAAAGGAGCTGGCATCTCACTCTCTTTGAATCTTCTTTATCATGCTAAGAGGAGCAGGAAAAAGCAAAAAATTTCAGAATTGCACCTTGCAATGCGGAGAAATTACTGTTTGTGCATTTACAATATTCATTGATTTTTGCCATTGAAAAACGTCCAGAAATGATTGAAGCTACTGACTGAATGAAAGGAGCTGGCATCTCACTCTCTTTGAATCTTCTTTATCATGCTAAGTGGAGCAGGAAAAAGCAAAAAATTTCAGAATTGCACCTTGCAATGCGGAGAAATTACTGTTTGTGCATTTACAATATTCATTGATTTTTGCCATTGAAAAACATCATGTTATTCATATACCAGAAATGATTGAAGCTACTGACTGAATGAAAGGAGCTGGCATCTCACTCTCTTTGAATCTTCTTTATCATGCTAAGAGGAGCAGGAAAAAGCAAAAAATTTCAGAATTGCACCTTGCAATGCGGAGAAATTACTGTTTGTGCATTTACAATATTCATTGATTTTTGCCATTGAAAAACGTCCAGAAATGTTTGAAGCTACTGACTGAATGAAAGGAGCTGGCATCTCACTCTCTTTGAATCTTCTTTATCATGCTAGGATTAGCAGGAAAAAGCAAAAAATTTCAGAATTGCACCTTGCAATGTGGAGATATTACTGTTTGTGCATTTACAATATTCATTGATTTTTGCCATTGAAAAACATGTTTTTCATATACCAGAAATGTTTGAAGCTACTGACTGAATGAAAGGAGCTGGCATCTCACTCTCTTTGAATCTTCTTTATCATGCTAGGATTAGCAGGAAAAAGCAAAAAATTTCAGAATTGCACCTTGCAATGTGGAGATATTACTGTTTGTGCATTTACAATATTCATTGATTTTTGCCATTGAAAAACATGTTTTTCATATACCAGAAATGTTTGAAGCTACTGACTGAATGAAAGGAGCTGGCATCTCACTCTCTTTGAATCTTCTTTATCATGCTAGGATTAGCAGGAAAAAGCAAAAAATTTCAGAATTGCACCTTGCAATGTGGAGATATTACTGTTTGTGCATTTACAATATTCATTGATTTTTGCCATTGAAAAACATGTTTTTCATATACCAGAAATGTTTGAAGCTACTGACTGAATGAAAGGAGCTGGCATCTCACTCTCTTTGAATCTTCTTTACCATGCTAGGATTAGCAGGAAAAAGCCAAAAATTTCTGAATTGCACCTTGCAATGTGGAGATATTACTGTTTGTGCATTTACAATATTCATTGATTTTTGCCATTGAAAAACGTCCAGAAATGTTTGAAGCTACTGACTGAATGAAAGGAGCTGGCATCTCACTCTCTTTGAATCTTCTTTATCATGCTAGGATTAGCAGGAAAAAGCAAAAAATTTCAGAATTGCACCTTGCAATGTGGAGATATTACTGTTTGTGCATTTACAATATTCATTGATTTTTGCCATTGAAAAACATGTTTTTCATATACCAGAAATGTTTGAAGCTACTGACGGAATGAAAGGAGCTGGCATCTCACTCTCTTTGAATCTTCTTTATCATGCTAGGATTAGCAGGAAAAAGCAAAAAATTTCAGAATTGCACCTTGCAATGTGGAGATATTACTGTTTGTGCATTTACAATATTCATTGATTTTTGCCATTGAAAAACGTCCAGAAATGTTTGAAGCTACTGACTGAATGAAAGGAGCTGGCATCTCACTCTCTTTGAATCTTCTTTATCATGCTAGGATTAGCAGGAAAAAGCAAAAAATTTCAGAATTGCACCTTGCAATGTGGAGATATTACTGTTTGTGCATTTACAATATTCATTGATTTTTGCCATTGAAAAACATGTTTTTCATATACCAGAAATGTTTGAAGCTACTGACGGAATGAAAGGAGCTGGCATCTCACTCTCTTTGAATCTTCTTTATCATGCTAGGATTAGCAGGAAAAAGCAAAAAATTTCAGAATTGCACCTTGCAATGTGGAGATATTACTGTTTGTGCATTTACAATATTCATTGATTTTTGCCATTGAAAAACATGTTTTTCATATACCAGAAATGTTTGAAGCTACTGACTGAATGAAAGGAGCTGGCATCTCACTCTCTTTGAATCTTCTTTATCATGCTAGGATTAGCAGGAAAAAGCCAAAAATTTCTGAATTGCACCTTGCAATGCGGAGAAATTACTGTTTGTGCATTTACAATATTCATTGATTTTTGCCATTGAAAAACGTCCAGAAATGATTGAAGCTACTGACTGAATGAAAGGAGCCGGCATCTCACTCTCTTTGAAGCTTCTTTATCATGCTAAGAGGAGCAGGAAAAAGCAAAAAATTTCAGAATTGCACCTTGCAATGCGGAGAAATTACTGTTTGTGCATTTACAATATTCATTGATTTTTGCCATTGAAAAACGTCCAGAAATGATTGAAGCTACTGACTGAATGAAAGGAGCTGGCATCTCACTCTCTTTGAATCTTCTTTATCATGCTAAGTGGAGCAGGAAAAAGCAAAAAATTTCAGAATTGCACCTTGCAATGCGGAGAAATTACTGTTTGTGCATTTACAATATTCATTGATTTTTGCCATTGAAAAACATCATGTTATTCATATACCAGAAATGATTGAAGCTACTGACTGAATGAAAGGAGCTGGCATCTCACTCTCTTTGAATCTTCTTTATCATGCTAAGAGGAGCAGGAAAAAGCAAAAAATTTCAGAATTGCACCTTGCAATGCGGAGAAATTACTGTTTGTGCATTTACAATATTCATTGATTTTTGCCATTGAAAAACGTCCAGAAATGTTTGAAGCTACTGACTGAATGAAAGGAGCTGGCATCTCACTCTCTTTGAATCTTCTTTATCATGCTAGGATTAGCAGGAAAAAGCAAAAAATTTCAGAATTGCACCTTGCAATGTGGAGATATTACTGTTTGTGCATTTACAATATTCATTGATTTTTGCCATTGAAAAACGTCCAGAAATGTTTGAAGCTACTGACTTAATGAAAGGAGCTGGCATCTCACTCTCTTTGAATCTTCTTTATCATGCTAGGATTAGCAGGAAAAAGCAAAAAATTTCAGAATTGCACCTTGCAATGTGGAGATATTACTGTTTGTGCATTTACAATATGCATTGATTTTTGCCATTGAAAAACGTCCAGAAATGTTTGAAGCTACTGACTGAATGAAAGGAGCTGGCATCTCACTCTCTTTGAATCTTCTTTATCATGCTAGGATTAGCAGGAAAAAGCAAAAAATTTCAGAATTGCACCTTGCAATGTGGAGATATTACTGTTTGTGCATTTACAATATTCATTGATTTTTGCCATTGAAAAACATGTTTTTCATATACCAGAAATGTTTGAAGCTACTGACTGAATGAAAGGAGCTGGCATCTCACTCTCTTTGAATCTTCTTTATCATGCTTGGATTAGCAGGAAAAAGCAAAAAATTTCAGAATTGCACCTTGCAATGTGGAGATATTACTGTTTGTGCATTTACAATATTCATTGATTTTTGCCATTGAAAAACGTCCAGAAATGATTGAAGCTACTGACTGAATGAAAGGAGCTGGCATCTCACTCTCTTTGAATCTTCTTTATCATGCTAAGAGGAGCAGGAAAAAGAAAAAAATTTCAGAATTGCACCTTGCAATGCGGAGAAATTACTGTTTGTGCATTTACAATATTCATTGATTTTTGCCATTGAAAAACGTCCAGAAATGATTGAAGCTACTGACTGAATGAAAGGAGCTGGCATCTCACTCTCTTTGAATCTTCTTTATCATGCTAAGTGGAGCAGGAAAAAGCAAAAAATTTCAGAATTGCACCTTGCAATGCGGAGAAATTACTGTTTGTGCATTTACAATATTCATTGATTTTTGCCATTGAAAAACATCATGTTATTCATATACCAGAAATGATTGAAGCTACTGACTGAATGAAAGGAGCTGGCATCTCACTCTCTTTGAATCTTCTTTATCATGCTAAGAGGAGCAGGAAAAAGCAAAAAATTTCAGAATTGCACCTTGCAATGCGGAGAAATTACTGTTTGTGCATTTACAATATTCATTGATTTTTGCCATTGAAAAACGTCCAGAAATGTTTGAAGCTACTGACTGAATGAAAGGAGCTGGCATCTCACTCTCTTTGAATCTTCTTTATCATGCTAGGATTATCAGGAAAAAGCAAAAAATTTCAGAATTGCACCTTGCAATGTGGAGATATTACTGTTTGTGCATTTACAATATTCATTGATTTTTGCCATTGAAAAACGTCCAGAAATGTTTGAAGCTACTGACTGAATGAAAGGAGCTGGCATCTCACTCTCTTTGAATCTTCTTTATCATGCTAGGATTAGCAGGAAAAAGCAAAAAATTTCAGAATTGCACCTTGCAATGTGGAGATATTACTGTTTGTGCATTTACAATATGCATTGATTTTTGCCATTGAAAAACGTCCAGAAATGTTTGAAGCTACTGACTGAATGAAAGGAGCTGGCATCTCACTCTCTTTGAATCTTCTTTATCATGCTAGGATTAGCAGGAAAAAGCAAAAAATTTCAGAATTGCACCTTGCAATGTGGAGATATTACTGTTTGTGCATTTACAATATTCATTGATTTTTGCCATTGAAAAACATGTTTTTCATATACCAGAAATGTTTGAAGCTACTGACTGAATGAAAGGAGCTGGCATCTCACTCTCTTTGAATCTTCTTTATCATGCTAGGATTAGCAGGAAAAAGCAAAAAATTTCAGAATTGCACCTTGCAATGTGGAGATATTACTGTTTGTGCATTTACAATATTCATTGATTTTTGCCATTGAAAAACATGTTTTTCATATACCAGAAATGTTTGAAGCTACTGACTGAATGAAAGGAGCTGGCATCTCACTCTCTTTGAATCTTCTTTATCATGCTTGGATTAGCAGGAAAAAGCAAAAAATTTCAGAATTGCACCTTGCAATGTGGAGATATTACTGTTTGTGCATTTACAATATTCATTGATTTTTGCCATTGAAAAACATGTTTTTTCATATACCAGAAATGTTTGAAGCTACTGACTTGAATGAAAGGAGCTGGCATCTCACTCTCTTTGAATCTTCTTTATCATGCTAGGATTAACAGGAAAAAGCAAAAAATTTCAGAATTGCACCTTGCAATGAGGAGATATTACTGTTTGTGCATTTACAATATTCATTGATTTTTGCCATTGAAAAACGTCCAGAAATGTTTGAAGCTACTGACTGAATGAAAGGAGCTGGCATCTCACTCTCTTTGAATCTTCTTTATCATGCTAGGATTAGCATGAAAAAGCAAAAAATTTCAGAATTGCACCTTGCAATGTGGAGATATTACTGTTTGTGCATTTACAATATTCATTGATTTTTGCCATTGAAAAACATGTTTTTCATATACCAGAAATGTTTGAAGCTACTGACTGAATGAAAGGAGCTGGCATCTCACTCTCTTTGAATCTTCTTTATCATGCTAGGATTAGCAGGAAAAAGCAAAAAATTTCAGAATTGCACCTTGCAATGTGGAGATATTACTGTTTGTGCATTTACAATATTCATTGATTTTTGCCATTGAAAAACGTCCAGAAATGTTTGAAGCTACTGACTGAATGAAAGGAGCTGGCATCTCACTCTCTTTGAATCTTCTTTATCATGCTAGGATTAGCAGGAAAAAGCAAAAAATTTCAGAATTGCACCTTGCAATGTGGAGATATTACTGTTTGTGCATTTACAATATTCATTGATTTTTGCCATTGAAAAACGTCCAGAAATGATTGAAGCTACTGACTGAATGAAAGGAGCTGGCATCTCACTCTCTTTGAATCTTCTTTATCATGCTAAGAGGAGCAGGAAAAAGCAAAAAATTTCAGAATTGCACCTTGCAATGCGGAGAAATTACTGTTTGTGCATTTACAATATTCATTGATTTTTGCCATTGAAAAACGTCCAGAAATGATTGAAGCTACTGACTGAATGAAAGGAGCTGGCATCTCACTCTCTTTGAATCTTCTTTATCATGCTAAGTGGAGCAGGAAAAAGCAAAAAATTTCAGAATTGCACCTTGCAATGCGGAGAAATTACTGTTTGTGCATTTACAATATTCATTGATTTTTGCCATTGAAAAACATCATGTTATTCATATACCAGAAATGATTGAAGCTACTGACTGAATGAAAGGAGCTGGCATCTCACTCTCTTTGAATCTTCTTTATCATGCTAAGAGGAGCAGGAAAAAGCAAAAAATTTCAGAATTGCACCTTGCAATGCGGAGAAATTACTGTTTGTGCATTTACATATTCATTGATTTTTGCCATTGAAAAACGTCCAGAAATGTTTGAAGCTACTGACTGAATGAAAGGAGCTGGCATCTCACTTTCTTTGAATTTTCTTTATCATGCTAGGATTAGCAGGAAAAAGCAAAAAATTTCAGAATTGCACCTTGCAATGTGGAGATATTACTGTTTGTGCATTTACAATATTCATTGATTTTTGCCATTGAAAAACGTCCAGAAATGTTTGAAGCTACTGACTGAATGAAAGGAGCTGGCATCTCACTCTCTTTGAATCTTCTTTATCATGCTAGGATTAGCAGGAAAAAGCAAAAAATTTCAGAATTGCACCTTGCAATGTGGAGATATTACTGTTTGTGCATTTACAATATGCATTGATTTTTGCCATTGAAAAACGTCCAGAAATGTTTGAAGCTACTGACTGAATGAAAGGAGCTGGCATCTCACTCTCTTTGAATCTTCTTTATCATGCTAGGATTAGCAGGAAAAAGCAAAAAATTTCAGAATTGCACCTTGCAATGTGGAGATATTACTGTTTGTGCATTTACAATATTCATTGATTTTTGCCATTGAAAAACATGTTTTTCATATACCAGAAATGTTTGAAGCTACTGACTGAATGAAAGGAGCTGGCATCTCACTCTCTTTGAATCTTCTTTATCATGCTAGGATTAGCAGGAAAAAGCAAAAAATTTCAGAATTGCACCTTGCAATGTGGAGATATTACTGTTTGTGCATTTACAATATTCATTGATTTTTGCCATTGAAAAACATGTTTTTCATATACCAGAAATGTTTGAAGCTACTGACTGAATGAAAGGAGCTGGCATCTCACTCTCTTTGAATCTTCTTTATCATGCTTGGATTAGCAGGAAAAAGCAAAAAATTTCAGAATTGCACCTTGCAATGTGGAGATATTACTGTTTGTGCATTTACAATATTCATTGATTTTTGCCATTGAAAAACATGTTTTTCATATACCAGAAATGTTTGAAGCTACTGACTTGAATGAAAGGAGCTGGCATCGCACTCTCTTTGAATCTTCTTTATCATGCTAGGATTAACAGGAAAAAGCAAAAAATTTCAGAATTGCACCTTGCAATGTGGAGATATTACTGTTTGTGCATTTACAATATTCATTGATTTTTGCCATTGAAAAACGTCCAGAAATGTTTGAAGCTACTGACTGAATGAAAGGAGCTGGCATCTCACTCTCTTTGAATCTTCTTTATCATGCTAGGATTAGCAGGAAAAAGCAAAAAATTTCAGAATTGCACCTTGCAATGTGGAGATATTACTGTTTGTGCATTTACAATATTCATTGATTTTTGCCATTGAAAAACATGTTTTTCATATACCAGAAATGTTTGAAGCTACTGACTGAATGAAAGGAGCTGGCATCTCACTCTCTTTGAATCTTCTTTATCATGCTAGGATTAGCAGGAAAAAGCAAAAAATTTCAGAATTGCACCTTGCAATGTGGAGATATTACTGTTTGTGCATTTACAATATTCATTGATTTTTGCCATTGAAAAACGTCCAGAAATGTTTGAAGCTACTGACTGAATGAAAGGAGCTGGCATCTCACTCTCTTTGAATCTTCTTTATCATGCTAGGATTAGCAGGAAAAAGCAAAAAATTTCAGAATTGCACCTTGCAATGTGGAGATATTACTGTTTGTGCATTTACAATATTCAATGATTTTTGCCATTGAAAAACATGTTTTTCATATACCAGAAATGTTTGAAGCTACTGACGGAATGAAAGGAGCTGGCATCTCAATCTCTTTGAATCTTCTTTATCATGCTAGGATTAGCAGGAAAAAGCAAAAAATTTCAGAATTGCACCTTGCAATGTGGAGATATTACTGTTTGTGCATTTACAATATTCATTGATTTTTGCCATTGAAAAACGTCCAGAAATGTTTGAAGCTACTGACTGAGTGAAAGGAGCTGGCATCTCACTCTCTTTGAATCTTCTTTATCATGCTAGGATTAGCAGGAAAAAGCAAAAAATTTCAGAATTGCACCTTGCAATGTGGAGATATTACTGTTTGTGCATTTACAATATTCATTGATTTTTGCCATTGAAAAACATCATGTTATTCATATACCAGAAATGTTTGAAGCTACTGACTGAATAAAAGGAGCTGGCATCTCACTCCCTTTGAATCTTCTTTATCATGCTAGGATTAGCAGGAAAAAGCAAAAAATTTCAGAATTGCACCTTGCAATGTGGAGATATTACTGTTTGTGCATTTACAATATTCATTGATTTTTGCCATTGAAAAACATGTTTTTCATATACCAGAAATGTTTGAAGCTACTGACTGAATGAAAGGAGCTGGCATCTCACTCTCTTTGAATCTTCTTTATCATGCTAGGATTAGCAGGAAAAAGCAAAAAATTTCAGAATTGCACCTTGCAATGTGGAGATATTACTGTTTGTGCATTTACAATATTCATTGATTTTTGCCATTGAAAAACATGTTTTTCATATACCAGAAATGTTTGAAGCTACTGACTTGAATGAAAGGAGCTGGCATCTCACTCTCTTTGAATCTTCTTTATCATGCTAGGATTAACAGGAAAAAGCAAAAAATTTCAGAATTGCACCTTGCAATGTGGAGATATTACTGTTTGTGCATTTACAATATTCATTGATTTTTGCCATTGAAAAACGTCCAGAAATGTTTGAAGCTACTGACTGAATGAAAGGAGCTGGCATCTCACTCTCTTTGAATCTTCTTTATCATGCTAGGATTAGCAGGAAAAAGCAAAAAATTTCAGAATTGCACCTTGCAATGTGGAGATATTACTGTTTGTGCATTTACAATATTCATTGATTTTTGCCATTGAAAAACGTCCAGAAATGTTTGAAGCTACTGACTGAATGAAAGGAGCTGGCATCTCACTCTCTTTGAATCTTCTTTATCATGCTAGGATTAGCAGGAAAAAGCAAAAAATTTCAGAATTGCACCTTGCAATGTGGAGATATTACTGTTTGTGCATTTACAATATTCATTGATTTTTGCCATTGAAAAACATGTTTTTCATATACCAGAAATGTTTGAAGCTACTGACGGAATGAAAGGAGCTGGCATCTCGCTCTCTTTGAATCTTCTTTATCATGCTAGGATTAGCAGGAAAAAGCAAAAAATTTCAGAATTGCACCTTGCAATGTGGAGATATTACTGTTTGTGCATTTACAATATTCATTGATTTTTGCCATTGAAAAACGTCCAGAAATGTTTGAAGCTACTGACTGAATGAAAGGAGCTGGCATCTCACTCTCTTTGAATCTTCTTTATCATGCTAGGATTAGCAGGAAAAAGCAAAAAATTTCAGAATTGCACCTTGCAATGTGGAGATATTACTGTTTGTGCATTTACAATATTCATTGATTTTTGCCATTGAAAAACATCATGTTATTCATATACCAGAAATGTTTGAAGCTACTGACTGAATGAAAGGAGCTGGCATCTCACTCTCTTTGAATCTTCTTTATCATGCTAGGATTAGCAGGAAAAAGCAAAAAATTTCAGAATTGCACCTTGCAATGTGGAGATATTACTGTTTGTGCATTTACAATATTCATTGATTTTTGCCATTGAAAAACATGTTTTTCATATACCAGAAATGTTTGAAGCTACTGACTTGAATGAAAGGAGCTGGCATCTCACTCTCTTTGAATCTTCTTTATCATGCTAGGATTAACAGGAAAAAGCAAAAAATTTCAGAATTGCACCTTGCAATGTGGAGATATTACTGTTTGTGCATTTACAATATTCATTGATTTTTGCCATTGAAAAACGTCCAGAAATGTTTGAAGCTACTGACTGAATGAAAGGAGCTGGCATCTCACTCTCTTTGAATCTTCTTTATCATGCTAGGATTAGCAGGAAAAAGCAAAAAATTTCAGAATTGCACCTTGCAATGTGGAGATATTACTGTTTGTGCATTTACAATATTCATTGATTTTTGCCATTGAAAAACGTCCAGAAATGTTTGAAGCTACTGACTGAATGAAAGGAGCTGGCATCTCACTCTCTTTGAATCTTCTTTATCATGCTAGGATTAGCAGGAAAAAGCAAAAAATTTCAGAATTGCACCTTGCAATGTGGAGATATTACTGTTTGTGCATTTACAATATTCATTGATTTTTGCCATTGAAAAACATGTTTTTCATATACCAGAAATGTTTGAAGCTACTGACGGAATGAAAGGAGCTGGCATCTCGCTCTCTTTGAATCTTCTTTATCATGCTAGGATTAGCAGGAAAAAGCAAAAAATTTCAGAATTGCACCTTGCAATGTGGAGATATTACTGTTTGTGCATTTACAATATTCATTGATTTTTGCCATTGAAAAACGTCCAGAAATGTTTGAAGCTACTGACTGAATGAAAGGAGCTGGCATCTCACTCTCTTTGAATCTTCTTTATCATGCTAGGATTAGCAGGAAAAAGCAAAAAATTTCAGAATTGCACCTTGCAATGTGGAGATATTACTGTTTGTGCATTTACAATATTCATTGATTTTTGCCATTGAAAAACATCATGTTATTCATATACCAGAAATGTTTGAAGCTACTGACTGAATGAAAGGAGCTGGCATCTCACTCTCTTTGAATCTTCTTTATCATGCTAGGATTAGCAGGAAAAAGCAAAAAATTTCAGAATTGCACCTTGCAATGTGGAGATATTACTGTTTGTGCATTTACAATATTCATTGATTTTTGCCATTGAAAAACATGTTTTTCATATACCAGAAATGTTTGAAGCTACTGACTTGAATGAAAGGAGCTGGCATCTCACTCTCTTTGAATCTTCTTTATCATGCTAGGATTAACAGGAAAAAGCAAAAAATTTCAGAATTGCACCTTGCAATGTGGAGATATTACTGTTTGTGCATTTACAATATTCATTGATTTTTGCCATTGAAAAACATGTTTTTCATATACCAGAAATGTTTGAAGCTACTGACTGAATGAAAGGAGCTGGCATCTCACTCTCTTTGAATCTTCTTTATCATGCTAGGATTAACAGGAAAAAGCAAAAAATTTCAGAATTGCACCTTGCAATGTGGAGATATTACTGTTTGTGCATTTACAATATTCATTGATTTTTGCCATTGAAAAACGTCCAGAAATGTTTGAAGCTACTGACTGAATGAAAGGAGCTGGCATCTCACTCTCTTTGAATCTTCTTTATCATGCTAGGATTAGCAGGAAAAAGCAAAAAATTTCAGAATTGCACCTTGCAATGTGGAGATATTACTGTTTGTGCATTTACAATATTCATTGATTTTTGCCATTGAAAAACATGTTTTTCATATACCAGAAATGTTTGAAGCTACTGACTGAATGAAAGGAGCTGGAATCTCACTCTCTTTGAATCTTCTTTATCATGCTAGGATTAACAGGAAAAAGCAAAAAAATTCAGAATTGCACCTTGCAATGTGGAGATATTACTGTTTGTGCATTTACAATATTCATTGATTTTTGCCATTGAAAAACGTCCAGAAATGTTTGAAGCTACTGACTGAATGAAAGGAGCTGGCATCTCACTCTCTTTGAATCTTCTTTATCATGCTAGGATTAGCAGGAAAAAGCAAAAAATTTCAGAATTGCACCTTGCAATGTGGAGATATTACTGTTTGTGCATTTACAATATTCATTGATTTTTGCCATTGAAAAACATCATGTTATTCATATACCAGAAATGTTTGAAGCTACTGACTGAATGAAAGGAGCTGGCATCTCACTCTCTTTGAATCTTCTTTATCATGCTAGGATTAGCAGGAAAGAGCAAAAAATTTCAGAATTGCACCTTGCAATGTGGAGATAATACTGTTTGTGCATTTACAATATTCATTGATTTTTGCCATTGAAAAACATGTTTTTCATATACCAGAAATGTTTGAAGCTACTGACTGAATGAAAGGAGCTGGCATCTCACTCACTTTGAATCTTCTTTATCATGCTAGGATTAACAGGAAAAAGCAAAAAATTTCAGAATTGCACCTTGCAATGTGGAGATATTACTGTTTGTGCATTTACAATATTCATTGATTTTTGCCATTGAAAAACGTCCAGAAATGTTTGAAGCTACTGACTGAATGAAAGGAGCTGGCATCTCACTCTCTTTGAATCTTCTTTATCATGCTAGGATTAGCATGAAAAAGCAAAAAATTTCAGAATTGCACCTTGCAATGTGGAGATATTACTGTTTGTGCATTTACAATATTCATTGATTTTTGCCATTGAAAAACATGTTTTTCATATACCAGAAATGTTTGAAGCTACTGACTGAATGAAAGGAGCTGGCATCTCACTCTCTTTGAATCTTCTTTATCATGCTAGGATTAGCAGGAAAAAGCCAAAAAATTCTGAATTGCACCTTGCAATGTGGAGATATTACTGTTTGTGCATTTACAATATTCATTGATTTTTGCCATTGAAAAACATGTTTTTCATATACCAGAAATGTTTGAAGCTACTGACTGAATGAAAGGAGCTGGCATCTCACTCTCTTTGAATCTTCTTTATCATGCTAAGAGGAGCAGGAAAAAGCAAAAAATTTCAGAATTGCACCTTGCAATGCGGAGAAATTACTGTTTGTGCATTTACAATATTCATTGATTTTTGCCATTGAAAAACGTCCAGAAATGATTGAAGCTACTGACTGAATGAAAGGAGCTGGCATCTCACTCTCTTTGAATCTTCTTTATCATGCTAAGAGGAGCAGGAAAAAGCAAAAAATTTCAGAATTGCACCTTGCAATGCAGAGAAATTACTTTTTGTGCATTTACAATATTCATTGATTTTTGCCATTGAAAAACGTCCAGAAATGATTGAAGCTACTGACTGAATGAAAGGAGCTGGCATCTCACTCTCTTTGAATATTCTTTATCATGCTAAGAGGAGCAGGAAAAAGCAAAAAATTTCAGAATTGCACCTTGCAATGTGGAGATATTACTGTTTGTGCATTTACAATATTCATTGATTTTTGCCATTGAAAAACATGTTTTTCATATACCAGAAATGTTTGAAGCTACTGACTGAATGAAAGGAGCTGGCATCTCACTTTCTTTGAATCTTCTTTATCATGCTAGGATTAGCAGGAAAAAGCAAAAAATTTCAGAATTGCACCTTGCAATGTGGAGATATTACTGTTTGTGCATTTACAATATTCATTGATTTTTGCCATTGAAAAACATGTTTTTCATATACCAGAAATGTTTGAAGCTACTGACTGAATGAAAGGAGCTGGCATCTCACTCTCTTTGAATCTTCTTTATCATGCTAGGATTAGCAGGAAAAAGCAAAAAATTTCAGAATTGCACCTTGCAATGTGGAGATATTACTGTTTGTGCATTTACAATATTCATTGATTTTTGCCATTGAAAAACATGTTTTTCATATACCAGAAATGTTTGAAGCTACTGACTGAATGAAAGGAGCTGGAATCTCACTCTCTTTGAATCTTCTTTATCATGCTAGGATTAACAGGAAAAAGCAAAAAATTTCAGAATTGCACCTTGCAATGTGGAGATATTACTGTTTGTGCATTTACAATATTCATTGATTTTTGCCATTGTAAAACGTCCAGAAATGTTTGAAGCTACTGACTGAATGAAAGGAGCTGGCATCTCACTCTCTTTGAATCTTCTTTATCATGCTAGGATTAGCAGGAAAAAGCAAAAAATTTCAGAATTGCACCTTACAATGTGGAGATATTACTGTTTGTGCATTTACAATATTCATTGATTTTTGCCATTGAAAAACATCATGTTATTCATATACCAGAAATGTTTGAAGCTACTGACTGAATGAAAGGAGCTGGCATCTCACTCTCTTTGAATCTTCTTTATCATGCTAGGATTAGCAGGAAAAAGCAAAAAATTTCAGAATTGCACCTTGCAATGTGGAGATATTACTGTTTGTGCATTTACAATATTCATTGATTTTTGCCATTGAAAAACATGTTTTTCATATACCAGAAATGTTTGAAGCTACTGACTGAATGAAAGGAGCTGGCATCTCACTCTCTTTGAATCTTCTTTTTCATGCTAGGATTAGCAGGAAAGAGCAAAAAATTTCAGAATTGCACCTTGCAATGTGGAGATATTACTGTTTGTGCATTTACAATATTCATTGATTTTTGCCATTGAAAAACATGTTTTTCATATACCAGAAATGTTTGAAGCTACTGACTGAATGAAAGGAGCTGGCATCTCACTCACTTTGAATCTTCTTTATCATGCTAGGATTAACAGGAAAAAGCAAAAAATTTCAGAATTGCACCTTGCAATGTGGAGATATTACTGTTTGTGCATTTACAATATTCATTGATTTTTGCCATTGAAAAACGTCCAGAAATGTTTGAAGCTACTGACTGAATGAAAGGAGCTGGCATCTCACTCTCTTTGAATCTTCTTTATCATGCTAGGATTAGCATGAAAAAGCAAAAAATTTCTGAATTGCACCTTGCAATGTGGAGATATTACTGTTTGTGCATTTACAATATTCATTGATTTTTGCCATTGAAAAACATGTTTTTCATATACCAGAAATGTTTGAAGCTACTGACTGAATGAAAGGAGCTGGCATCTCACTCTCTTTGAATCTTCTTTATCATGCTAAGAGGAGCAGGAAAAAGCAAAAAATTTCAGAATTGCACCTTGCAATGCGGAGAAATTACTGTTTGTGCATTTACAATATTCATTGATTTTTGCCATTGAAAAACGTCCAGAAATGATTGAAGCTACTGACTGAATGAAAGGAGCTGGCATCTCACTCTCTTTGAATCTTCTTTATCATGCTAAGTGGAGCAGGAAAAAGCAAAAAATTTCAGAATTGCACCTTGCAATGCGGAGAAATTACTGTTTGTGCATTTACAATATTCATTGATTTTTGCCATTGAAAAACATCATGTTATTCATATACCAGAAATGATTGAAGCTACTGACTGAATGAAAGGAGCTGGCATCTCACTCTCTTTGAATCTTCTTTATCATGCTTATAGGAGCAGGAAAAAGAAAAAAAATTTCAGAATTACACCTTGCAATGCGGAGAAATTACTGTTTGTGCATTTACAATATTCATTGATTTTTGCCATTGAAAAACGTCCAGAAATGATTAAAGCTACTGACTGAATGAAAGGAGCTGGCATCTCACTCTCTTTGAATCTTCTTTATCATGCTAAGAGGAGCAGGAAAAAGCAAAAAATTTCAGAATTGCACCTTGCAATGCGGAGAAATTACTGTTTGTGCATTTACAATATTCATTGATTTTTGCCATTGAAAAACGTCCAGAAATGATTGAAGCTACTGACTGAATGAAAGGAGCTGGCTTCTCACTCTCTTTGAATCTTCTTTATCATGCTAAGAGGAGCAGGAAAAAGCAAAAAATTTCAGAATTGCACCTTGCAATGCGGAGAAATTACTGTTTGTGCATTTACAATATTCATTGATTTTTGCCATTGAAAAACATCATGTTATTCATATACCAGAAATGTTTGAAGCTACTGACTGAATGAAAGGAGCTGGCATCTCACTCTCTTTGAATCTTCTTTATCATGCTAAGAGGAGCAGGAAAAAGCAAAACATTTCTGAATTGCACCTTGCAATGCGGAGAAATTACTGTTTGTGCATTTACAATATTCATTGATTTTTGCCATTGAAAAACGTCCAGAAATGATTGAAGCTACTGACTGAATGAAAGGAGCTGGCATCTCACTCTCTTTGAATCTTCTTTATCATGCTAAGTGGAGCAGGAAAAAGCAAAAAATTTCAGAATTGCACCTTGCAATGCGGAGAAATTACTGTTTGTGCATTTACAATATTCATTGATTTTTGCCATTGAAAAACATCATGTTATTCATATACCAGAAATGATTGAAGCTACTGACTGAATGAAAGGAGCTGGCATCTCACTCTCTTTGAATCTTCTTTATCATGCTAAGAGGAGCAGGAAAAAGCAAAAAATTTCAGAATTGCACCTTGCAATGCGGAGAAATTACTGTTTGTGCATTTACATATTCATTGATTTTTGCCATTGAAAAACGTCCAGAAATGTTTGAAGCTACTGACTGAATGAAAGGAGCTGGCATCTCACTTTCTTTGAATTTTCTTTATCATGCTAGGATTAGCAGGAAAAAGCAAAAAATTTCAGAATTGCACCTTGCAATGTGGAGATATTACTGTTTGTGCATTTACAATATTCATTGATTTTTGCCATTGAAAAACGTCCAGAAATGTTTGAAGCTACTGACTGAATGAAAGGAGCTGGCATCTCACTCTCTTTGAATCTTCTTTATCATGCTAGGATTAGCAGGAAAAAGCAAAAAATTTCAGAATTGCACCTTGCAATGTGGAGATATTACTGTTTGTGCATTTACAATATGCATTGATTTTTGCCATTGAAAAACGTCCAGAAATGTTTGAAGCTACTGACTGAATGAAAGGAGCTGGCATCTCACTCTCTTTGAATCTTCTTTATCATGCTAGGATTAGCAGGAAAAAGCAAAAAATTTCAGAATTGCACCTTGCAATGTGGAGATATTACTGTTTGTGCATTTACAATATTCATTGATTTTTGCCATTGAAAAACATGTTTTTCATATACCAGAAATGTTTGAAGCTACTGACTGAATGAAAGGAGCTGGCATCTCACTCTCTTTGAATCTTCTTTATCATGCTAGGATTAGCAGGAAAAAGCAAAAAATTTCAGAATTGCACCTTGCAATGTGGAGATATTACTGTTTGTGCATTTACAATATTCATTGATTTTTGCCATTGAAAAACATGTTTTTCATATACCAGAAATGTTTGAAGCTACTGACTGAATGAAAGGAGCTGGCATCTCACTCTCTTTGAATCTTCTTTATCATGCTTGGATTAGCAGGAAAAAGCAAAAAATTTCAGAATTGCACCTTGCAATGTGGAGATATTACTGTTTGTGCATTTACAATATTCATTGATTTTTGCCATTGAAAAACATGTTTTTCATATACCAGAAATGTTTGAAGCTACTGACTTGAATGAAAGGAGCTGGCATCGCACTCTCTTTGAATCTTCTTTATCATGCTAGGATTAACAGGAAAAAGCAAAAAATTTCAGAATTGCACCTTGCAATGTGGAGATATTACTGTTTGTGCATTTACAATATTCATTGATTTTTGCCATTGAAAAACGTCCAGAAATGTTTGAAGCTACTGACTGAATGAAAGGAGCTGGCATCTCACTCTCTTTGAATCTTCTTTATCATGCTAGGATTAGCAGGAAAAAGCAAAAAATTTCAGAATTGCACCTTGCAATGTGGAGATATTACTGTTTGTGCATTTACAATATTCATTGATTTTTGCCATTGAAAAACATGTTTTTCATATACCAGAAATGTTTGAAGCTACTGACTGAATGAAAGGAGCTGGCATCTCACTCTCTTTGAATCTTCTTTATCATGCTAGGATTAGCAGGAAAAAGCAAAAAATTTCAGAATTGCACCTTGCAATGTGGAGATATTACTGTTTGTGCATTTACAATATTCATTGATTTTTGCCATTGAAAAACGTCCAGAAATGTTTGAAGCTACTGACTGAATGAAAGGAGCTGGCATCTCACTCTCTTTGAATCTTCTTTATCATGCTAGGATTAGCAGGAAAAAGCAAAAAATTTCAGAATTGCACCTTGCAATGTGGAGATATTACTGTTTGTGCATTTACAATATTCAATGATTTTTGCCATTGAAAAACATGTTTTTCATATACCAGAAATGTTTGAAGCTACTGACGGAATGAAAGGAGCTGGCATCTCAATCTCTTTGAATCTTCTTTATCATGCTAGGATTAGCAGGAAAAAGCAAAAAATTTCAGAATTGCACCTTGCAATGTGGAGATATTACTGTTTGTGCATTTACAATATTCATTGATTTTTGCCATTGAAAAACGTCCAGAAATGTTTGAAGCTACTGACTGAGTGAAAGGAGCTGGCATCTCACTCTCTTTGAATCTTCTTTATCATGCTAGGATTAGCAGGAAAAAGCAAAAAATTTCAGAATTGCACCTTGCAATGTGGAGATATTACTGTTTGTGCATTTACAATATTCATTGATTTTTGCCATTGAAAAACATCATGTTATTCATATACCAGAAATGTTTGAAGCTACTGACTGAATAAAAGGAGCTGGCATCTCACTCCCTTTGAATCTTCTTTATCATGCTAGGATTAGCAGGAAAAAGCAAAAAATTTCAGAATTGCACCTTGCAATGTGGAGATATTACTGTTTGTGCATTTACAATATTCATTGATTTTTGCCATTGAAAAACATGTTTTTCATATACCAGAAATGTTTGAAGCTACTGACTGAATGAAAGGAGCTGGCATCTCACTCTCTTTGAATCTTCTTTATCATGCTAGGATTAGCAGGAAAAAGCAAAAAATTTCAGAATTGCACCTTGCAATGTGGAGATATTACTGTTTGTGCATTTACAATATTCATTGATTTTTGCCATTGAAAAACATGTTTTTCATATACCAGAAATGTTTGAAGCTACTGACTTGAATGAAAGGAGCTGGCATCTCACTCTCTTTGAATCTTCTTTATCATGCTAGGATTAACAGGAAAAAGCAAAAAATTTCAGAATTGCACCTTGCAATGTGGAGATATTACTGTTTGTGCATTTACAATATTCATTGATTTTTGCCATTGAAAAACGTCCAGAAATGTTTGAAGCTACTGACTGAATGAAAGGAGCTGGCATCTCACTCTCTTTGAATCTTCTTTATCATGCTAGGATTAGCAGGAAAAAGCAAAAAATTTCAGAATTGCACCTTGCAATGTGGAGATATTACTGTTTGTGCATTTACAATATTCATTGATTTTTGCCATTGAAAAACGTCCAGAAATGTTTGAAGCTACTGACTGAATGAAAGGAGCTGGCATCTCACTCTCTTTGAATCTTCTTTATCATGCTAGGATTAGCAGGAAAAAGCAAAAAATTTCAGAATTGCACCTTGCAATGTGGAGATATTACTGTTTGTGCATTTACAATATTCATTGATTTTTGCCATTGAAAAACATGTTTTTCATATACCAGAAATGTTTGAAGCTACTGACGGAATGAAAGGAGCTGGCATCTCGCTCTCTTTGAATCTTCTTTATCATGCTAGGATTAGCAGGAAAAAGCAAAAAATTTCAGAATTGCACCTTGCAATGTGGAGATATTACTGTTTGTGCATTTACAATATTCATTGATTTTTGCCATTGAAAAACGTCCAGAAATGTTTGAAGCTACTGACTGAATGAAAGGAGCTGGCATCTCACTCTCTTTGAATCTTCTTTATCATGCTAGGATTAGCAGGAAAAAGCAAAAAATTTCAGAATTGCACCTTGCAATGTGGAGATATTACTGT
Source organism: Phyllobates terribilis (assembly GCF_046119375.1). Lineage (NCBI taxonomy): Eukaryota > Metazoa > Chordata > Amphibia > Anura > Dendrobatidae > Phyllobates > Phyllobates terribilis. The sequence goes on along the minus strand of NW_027364017.1, from coordinate 34,895 downwards.
TTGTGCATTTACAATATTCATTGATTTTTGCCATTGAAAAACATCATGTTATTCATATACCAGAAATGTTTGAAGCTAGTGACTGAATGAAAGGAGCTGGCATCTCACTCTCTTTGAATCTTCTTTATCATGCTAGGATTAGCAGGAAAAAGCAAAAAATTTCAGAATTGCACCTTGCAATGTGGAGATATTACTGTTTGTGCATTTACAATATTCATTGATTTTTGCCATTGAAAAACATGTTTTTCATATACCAGAAATGTTTGAAGCTACTGACTTGAATGAAAGGAGCTGGCATCTCACTCTCTTTGAATCTTCTTTATCATGCTAGGATTAACAGGAAAAAGCAAAAAATTTCAGAATTGCACCTTGCAATGTGGAGATATTACTGTTTGTGCATTTACAATATTCATTGATTTTTGCCATTGAAAAACATGTTTTTCATATACCAGAAATGTTTGAAGCTACTGACTGAATGAAAGGAGCTGGCATCTCACTCTCTTTGAATCTTCTTTATCATGCTAGGATTAACAGGAAAAAGCAAAAAATTTCAGAATTGCACCTTGCAATGTGGAGATATTACTGTTTGTGCATTTACAATATTCATTGATTTTTGCCATTGAAAAACGTCCAGAAATGTTTGAAGCTACTGACTGAATGAAAGGAGCTGGCATCTCACTCTCTTTGAATCTTCTTTATCATGCTAGGATTAGCAGGAAAAAGCAAAAAATTTCAGAATTGCACCTTGCAATGTGGAGATATTACTGTTTGTGCATTTACAATATTCATTGATTTTTGCCATTGAAAAACATCATGTTATTCATATACCAGAAATGTTTGAAGCTACTGACTGAATGAAAGGAGCTGGCATCTCACTCTCTTTGAATCTTCTTTATCATGCTAGGATTAGCAGGAAAGAGCAAAAAATTTCAGAATTGCACCTTGCAATGTGGAGATAATACTGTTTGTGCATTTACAATATTCATTGATTTTTGCCATTGAAAAACATGTTTTTCATATACCAGAAATGTTTGAAGCTACTGACTGAATGAAAGGAGCTGGCATCTCACTCACTTTGAATCTTCTTTATCATGCTAGGATTAACAGGAAAAAGCAAAAAATTTCAGAATTGCACCTTGCAATGTGGAGATATTACTGTTTGTGCATTTACAATATTCATTGATTTTTGCCATTGAAAAACGTCCAGAAATGTTTGAAGCTACTGACTGAATGAAAGGAGCTGGCATCTCACTCTCTTTGAATCTTCTTTATCATGCTAGGATTAGCATGAAAAAGCAAAAAATTTCAGAATTGCACCTTGCAATGTGGAGATATTACTGTTTGTGCATTTACAATATTCATTGATTTTTGCCATTGAAAAACATGTTTTTCATATACCAGAAATGTTTGAAGCTACTGACTGAATGAAAGGAGCTGGCATCTCACTCTCTTTGAATCTTCTTTATCATGCTAGGATTAGCAGGAAAAAGCCAAAAAATTCTGAATTGCACCTTGCAATGTGGAGATATTACTGTTTGTGCATTTACAATATTCATTGATTTTTGCCATTGAAAAACATGTTTTTCATATACCAGAAATGTTTGAAGCTACTGACTGAATGAAAGGAGCTGGCATCTCACTCTCTTTGAATCTTCTTTATCATGCTAAGAGGAGCAGGAAAAAGCAAAAAATTTCAGAATTGCACCTTGCAATGCGGAGAAATTACTGTTTGTGCATTTACAATATTCATTGATTTTTGCCATTGAAAAACGTCCAGAAATGATTGAAGCTACTGACTGAATGAAAGGAGCTGGCATCTCACTCTCTTTGAATCTTCTTTATCATGCTAAGAGGAGCAGGAAAAAGCAAAAAATTTCAGAATTGCACCTTGCAATGCAGAGAAATTACTGTTTGTGCATTTACAATATTCATTGATTTTTGCCATTGAAATACGTCCAGAAATGATTGAAGCTACTGACTGAATGAAAGGAGCTGGCATCTCACTCTCTTTGAATATTCTTTATCATGCTAAGAGGAGCAGGAAAAAGCAAAAAATTTCAGAATTGCACCTTGCAATGTGGAGATATTACTGTTTGTGCATTTACAATATTCATTGATTTTTGCCATTGAAAAACATGTTTTTCATATACCAGAAATGTTTGAAGCTACTGACTGAATGAAAGGAGCTGGCATCTCACTTTCTTTGAATCTTCTTTATCATGCTAGGATTAGCAGGAAAAAGCAAAAAATTTCAGAATTGCACCTTGCAATGTGGAGATATTACTGTTTGTGCATTTACAATATTCATTGATTTTTGCCATTGAAAAACATGTTTTTCATATACCAGAAATGTTTGAAGCTACTGACTGAATGAAAGGAGCTGGCATCTCACTCTCTTTGAATCTTCTTTATCATGCTAGGATTAGCAGGAAAAAGCAAAAAATTTCAGAATTGCACCTTGCAATGTGGAGATATTACTGTTTGTGCATTTACAATATTCATTGATTTTTGCCATTGAAAAACATGTTTTTCATATACCAGAAATGTTTGAAGCTACTGACTGAATGAAAGGAGCTGGAATCTCACTCTCTTTGAATCTTCTTTATCATGCTAGGATTAACAGGAAAAAGCAAAAAATTTCAGAATTGCACCTTGCAATGTGGAGATATTACTGTTTGTGCATTTACAATATTCATTGATTTTTGCCATTGTAAAACGTCCAGAAATGTTTGAAGCTACTGACTGAATGAAAGGAGCTGGCATCTCACTCTCTTTGAATCTTCTTTATCATGCTAGGATTAGCAGGAAAAAGCAAAAAATTTCAGAATTGCACCTTACAATGTGGAGATATTACTGTTTGTGCATTTACAATATTCATTGATTTTTGCCATTGAAAAACATCATGTTATTCATATACCAGAAATGTTTGAAGCTACTGACTGAATGAAAGGAGCTGGCATCTCACTCTCTTTGAATCTTCTTTATCATGCTAGGATTAGCAGGAAAAAGCAAAAAATTTCAGAATTGCACCTTGCAATGTGGAGATATTACTGTTTGTGCATTTACAATATTCATTGATTTTTGCCATTGAAAAACATGTTTTTCATATACCAGAAATGTTTGAAGCTACTGACTGAATGAAAGGAGCTGGCATCTCACTCTCTTTGAATCTTCTTTTTCATGCTAGGATTAGCAGGAAAGAGCAAAAAATTTCAGAATTGCACCTTGCAATGTGGAGATATTACTGTTTGTGCATTTACAATATTCATTGATTTTTGCCATTGAAAAACATGTTTTTCATATACCAGAAATGTTTGAAGCTACTGACTGAATGAAAGGAGCTGGCATCTCACTCACTTTGAATCTTCTTTATCATGCTAGGATTAACAGGAAAAAGCAAAAAATTTCAGAATTGCACCTTGCAATGTGGAGATATTACTGTTTGTGCATTTACAATATTCATTGATTTTTGCCATTGAAAAACGTCCAGAAATGTTTGAAGCTACTGACTGAATGAAAGGAGCTGGCATCTCACTCTCTTTGAATCTTCTTTATCATGCTAGGATTAGCATGAAAAAGCAAAAAATTTCTGAATTGCACCTTGCAATGTGGAGATATTACTGTTTGTGCATTTACAATATTCATTGATTTTTGCCATTGAAAAACATGTTTTTCATATACCAGAAATGTTTGAAGCTACTGACTGAATGAAAGGAGCTGGCATCTCACTCTCTTTGAATCTTCTTTATCATGCTAAGAGGAGCAGGAAAAAGCAAAAAATTTCAGAATTGCACCTTGCAATGCGGAGAAATTACTGTTTGTGCATTTACAATATTCATTGATTTTTGCCATTGAAAAACGTCCAGAAATGATTGAAGCTACTGACTGAATGAAAGGAGCTGGCATCTCACTCTCTTTGAATCTTCTTTATCATGCTAAGTGGAGCAGGAAAAAGCAAAAAATTTCAGAATTGCACCTTGCAATGCGGAGAAATTACTGTTTGTGCATTTACAATATTCATTGATTTTTGCCATTGAAAAACATCATGTTATTCATATACCAGAAATGATTGAAGCTACTGACTGAATGAAAGGAGCTGGCATCTCACTCTCTTTGAATCTTCTTTATCATGCTTATAGGAGCAGGAAAAAGAAAAAAAATTTCAGAATTACACCTTGCAATGCGGAGAAATTACTGTTTGTGCATTTACAATATTCATTGATTTTTGCCATTGAAAAACGTCCAGAAATGATTAAAGCTACTGACTGAATGAAAGGAGCTGGCATCTCACTCTCTTTGAATCTTCTTTATCATGCTAAGAGGAGCAGGAAAAAGCAAAACATTTCTGAATTGCACCTTGCAATGCGGAGAAATTACTGTTTGTGCATTTACAATATTCATTGATTTTTGCCATTGAAAAACGTCCAGAAATGATTGAAGCTACTGACTGAATGAAAGGAGCTGGCATCTCACTCTCTTTGAATCTTCTTTATCATGCTAAGAGGAGCAGGAAAAAGCAAAAAATTTCAGAATTGCACCTTGCAATGCGGAGAAATTACTGTTTGTGCATTTACAATATTCATTGATTTTTGCCATTGAAAAACATCATGTTATTCATATACCAGAAATGATTGAAGCTACTGACTGAATGAAAGGAGCTGGCATCTCACTCTCTTTGAATCTTCTTTATCATGCTAAGAGGAGCAGGAAAAAGCAAAAAATTTCCGAATTACACCTTGCAATGCGGAGAAATTACTGTTTGTGCATTTACAATATTCATTGATTTTTGCCATTGAAAAACGTCCAGAAATGATTAAAGCTACTGACTGAATGAAAGGAGCTGGCATCTCACTCTCTTTGAATCTTCTTTATCATGCTAAGAGGAGCAGGAAAAAGCAAAAAATTTCAGAATTGCACCTTGCAATGCGGAGAAATTACTGTTTGTGCATTTACAATATTCATTGATTTTTGCCATTGAAAAACGTCCAGAAATGATTGAAGCTACTGACTGAATGAAAGGAGCTGGCTTCTCACTCTCTTTGAATCTTCTTTATCATGCTAAGAGGAGCAGGAAAAAGCAAAAAATTTCAGAATTGCACCTTGCAATGCGGAGAAATTACTGTTTGTGCATTTACAATATTCATTGATTTTTGCCATTGAAAAACATCATGTTATTCATATACCAGAAATGTTTGAAGCTACTGACTGAATGAAAGGAGCTGGCATCTCACTCTCTTTGAATCTTCTTTATCATGCTAAGAGGAGCAGGAAAAAGCAAAAAATTTCAGAATAGCACCTTGAAATGCGGAGAAATTACTGTTTGTGCATTTACAATATTCATTGATTTTTGCCATTGAAAAACATCATGTTATTCATATACCAGAAATGTTTGAAGCTACTGACTATATGAAAGGAGCTGGCATCTCACTCTCTTTGAATCTTCTTTATCATGCTAAGAGGAGCAGGAAAAAGCAAAAAATTTCAGAATTGCACCTTGCAATGCGGAGAAATTACTGTTTGTGCATTTACAATATTCATTGATTTTTGCCATTGAAAAACGTCCAGAAATGATTGAAGCTACTGACTGAATGAAAGGAGCTGGCATCTCACTCTCTTTGAATCTTCTTTATCATGCTAAGAGGAGCAGGAAAAAGCAAAAAATTTCAGAATTGCACCTTGCAATGCGGAGAAATTACTGTTTGTGCATTTAAAAAATTCATTGATTTTTGCCATTGAAAAACATCATGTTATTCATATACCAGAAATGATTGAAGCTACTGACTGAATGAAAGGAGCTGGCATGTCACTCTCTTTGAATCTTCTTTATCATGCAAAGAGGAGCAGGAAAAAGCAAAAAATTTCAGAATTGCACCTTGCAATGTGGAGAAATTACTGTTTGTGCATTTACAATATTCATTGATTTTTGCCATTGAAAAACATCATGTTATTCATATACCAGAAATGATTGAAGCTACTGACTGAATGAAAGGAGCTGGCATCTCACTATCTTTGAATCTTCTTTATCATGCTAAGAGGAGCAGGAAAAAGCAAAAAATTTCAGAATTGCACCTTGCAATGCGGAGAAATTACTGTTTGTGCATTTACAATATTCATTGATTTTTGCCATTGAAAAACGTCCAGAAATGATTGAAGCTACTGACTGAATGAAAGGAGCTGGCATCTCACTCTCTTTGAATCTTCTTTATCATGCTAAGAGGAGCAGGAAAAAGCAAAAAATTTCAGAATTTCACCTTGCAATGCGGAGAAATTACTGTTTGTGCATTTACAATATTCATTGATTTTTGCCATTGAAAAACATCATGTTATTCATCTACCAGAAATGTTTGAAGCTACTGACTGAATGAAAGGAGCTGGCATCTCACTCTCTTTGAATCTTCTTTATCATGCTAAGAGGAGCAGGAAAAAGTAAAAAATTTCAGAATTGCACCTTGCAATGCGGAGAAATTACTGTTTGTGCATTTACAATATTCATTGATTTTTGCCATTGAAAAACATCATGTTATTCATATACCAGAAATGATTGAAGCTACTGACTGAATGAAAGGAGCTGGCATCTCACTCTCTTTGAATCTTCTTTATGATGCTAAGAGGAGCAGGAAAAAGCAAAAAATTTCAGAATTGCACCTTGCAATGCGGAGAAATTACTGTTTCTGCATTTACAATATTCATTGATTTTTGCCATTGAAAAACGTCCAGAAATGATTGAAGCTACTGACTAAATGAAAGGAGCTGGCATCTCACTCTCTTTGAATCTTCTTTATCATGCTAAGAGGAGCAGGAAAAAGCAAAAAATTTCAGAATTGCACCTTGCAATGCGGAGAAATTACTGTTTGTGCATTTACAATATTCATTGATTTTTGTGATTGAAAAACATCATGTTATTCATATACCAGAAATGTTTGAAGCTACTGACTGAATGAAAGGAGCTGGCATCTCACTCTCTTTGAATCTTCTTTATCATGCTAAGAGGAGCAGGAAAAAGCAAAAAATTTCAGAATTGCACCTTGCAATGCGGAGAAATTACTGTTTGTGCATTTACAATATTCATTGATTTTTGCCATTGAAAAACATCATGTTATTCATATACCAGAAATGTTTGAAGCTACTGACTGAATGAAAGGAGCTGGCATCTCACTCTCTTTGAATCTTCTTTATCATGCTAAGAGGAGCAGGAAAAAGCAAAAAATTTCAGAATTGCACCTTGCAATGCGGAGAAATTACTGTTTGTGCATTTACAATATTCATTGATTTTTGCCATTGAAAAACGTCCAGAAATGATTGAAGCTACTGACTGAATGAAAGGAGCTGGCATCTCACTCTCTTTGAATCTTCTTTATCATGCTAAGAGGAGCAGGAAAAAGCAAAAAATTTCAGAATTGCACCTTGCAATGCGGAGAAATTACTGTTTGTGCATTTACAATATTCATTGATTTTTGCCATTGAAAAACGTCCAGAAATGATTGAAGCTACTGACTGAATGAAAGGAGCTGGCTTCTCACTCTCTTTGAATCTTCTTTATCATGCTAAGAGGAGCAGGAAAAAGCAAAAAATTTCAGAATTGCACCTTGCAATGCGGAGAAATTACTGTTTGTGCATTTACAATATTCATTGATTTTTGCCATTGAAAAACATCATGTTATTCATATACCAGAAATGTTTGAAGCTACTGACTGAATGAAAGGAGCTGGCATCTCACTCTCTTTGAATCTTCTTGATCATGCTAAGAGGAGCAGGAAAAAGCAAAAAATTTCAGAATAGCACCTTGAAATGCGGAGAAATTACTGTTTGTGCATTTACAATATTCATTGATTTTTGCCATTGAAAAACATCATGTTATTCATATACCAGAAATGTTTGAAGCTACTGACTATATGAAAGGAGCTGGCATCTCACTCTCTTTGAATCTTCTTTATCATGCTAAGAGGAGCAGGAAAAAGCAAAAAATTTCAGAATTGCACCTTGCAATGCGGAGAAATTACTGTTTGTGCATTTACAATATTCATTGATTTTTGCCATTGAAAAACGTCCAGAAATGATTGAAGCTACTGACTGAATGAAAGGAGCTGGCATCTCACTCTCTTTGAATCTTCTTTATCATGCTAAGAGGAGCAGGAAAAAGCAAAAAATTTCAGAATTGCACCTTGCAATGCGGAGAAATTACTGTTTGTGCATTTAAAAAATTCATTGATTTTTGCCATTGAAAAACATCATGTTATTCATATACCAGAAATGATTGAAGCTACTGACTGAATGAAAGGAGCTGGCATGTCACTCTCTTTGAATCTTCTTTATCATGCAAAGAGGAGCAGGAAAAAGCAAAAAATTTCAGAATTGCACCTTGCAATGTGGAGAAATTACTGTTTGTGCATTTACAATATTCATTGATTTTTGCCATTGAAAAACATCATGTTATTCATATACCAGAAATGATTGAAGCTACTGACTGAATGAAAGGAGCTGGCATCTCACTATCTTTGAATCTTCTTTATCATGCTAAGAGGAGCAGGAAAAAGCAAAAAATTTCAGAATTGCACCTTGCAATGCGGAGAAATTACTGTTTGTGCATTTACAATATTCATTGATTTTTGCCATTGAAAAACGTCCAGAAATGATTGAAGCTACTGACTGAATGAAAGGAGCTGGCATCTCACTCTCTTTGAATCTTCTTTATCATGCTAAGAGGAGCAGGAAAAAGCAAAAAATTTCAGAATTGCACCTTGCAATGCGGAGAAATTACTGTTTGTGCATTTACAATATTCATTGATTTTTGCCATTGAAAAACATCATGTTATTCATATACCAGAAATAATTGAAGCTACTGACTGAATGAAAGGAGCTGGCATCTCACTCTCTTTGAATCTTCTTTATCATGCTAAGAGGAGCAGGAAAAAGCAAAAAATTTCTGAATTGCACCTTGCAATGCGGAGAAATTACTGTTTGTGCATTTACAATATTCATTGATTTTTGCAATTGAAAAACGTCCAGAAATGATTGAAGCTACTGACTGAATGAAAGGAGCTGGCATCTCACTCTCTTTGAATCTTCTTTATCATGCTAAGAGGAGCAGGAAAAAGCAAAAAATTTCAGAATTTCACCTTGCAATGCGGAGAAATTACTGTTTGTGCATTTACAATATTCATTGATTTTTGCCATTGAAAAACATCATGTTATTCATCTACCAGAAATGTTTGAAGCTACTGACTGAATGAAAGGAGCTGGCATCTCACTCTCTTTGAATCTTCTTTATCATGCTAAGAGGAGCAGGAAAAAGCGAAAAATTTCAGAATTGCACCTTGCAATGCGGAGAAATTACTGTTTGTGCATTTACAATATTCATTGATTTTTGCCATTGAAAAACATCATGTTATTCATATACCAGAAATGATTGAAGCTACTGACTGAATGAAAGGAGCTGGCATCTCACTCTCTTTGAATCTTCTTTATCATGCTAAGAGGAGCAGGAAAAAGCAAAAAATTTCAGAATTGCACCTTGCAATGCGGAGAAATTACTGTTTGTGCATTTACAATATTCATTGATTTTTGCCATTGAAAAACATCATGCTATTCATATACCAGAAATGATTGAAGCTACTGACTGAATGAAAGGAGCTGGCATCTCACTCTCTTTGAATCTTCTTTATCATGCTAAGAGGAGCAGGAAAAAGCAAAAAATTTCAGAATTGCACCTTGCAATGCGGAGAAATTACTGTTTGTGCATTTACAATATTCATTGATTTTTGCCATTGAAAAACATCATGTTATTCATATACCAGAAATGATTGAAGCTACTGACTGAATGAAAGGAGGTGGCATCTCACTCTCTTTGAATCTTCTTTATCATGCTAAGAGGAGCAGGAAAAAGCAAAAAATTTCAGAATTGCACCTTGCAATGCGGAGAAATTACTGTTTCTGCATTTACAATATTCATTGATTTTTGCCATTGAAAAATGTCCAGAAATGATTGAAGCTACTGACTAAATGAAAGGAGCTGGCATCTCACTCTCTTTGAATCTTCTTTATCATGCTAAGAGGAGCAGGAAAAAGCAAAAAATTTCAGAATTGCACCTTGCAATGCGGAGAAATTACTGTTTGTGCATTTACAATATTCATTGATTTTTGTGACTGAAAAACATCATGTTATTCATATACCAGAAATGTTTGAAGCTACTGACTGAATGAAAGGAGCTGGCATCTCACTCTCTTTGAATCTTCTTTATCATGCTAAGAGGAGCAGGAAAAAGCAAAAAATTTCAGAATTGCACCTTGCAATGCGGAGAAATTACTGTTTGTGCATTTACAATATTCATTGATTTTTGCCATTGAAAAACATCATGTTATTCATATACCAGAAATGTTTGAAGCTACTGACTGAATGAAAGGAGCTGGCATCTCACTCTCTTTGAATCTTCTTTATCATGCTAAGAGGAGCAGGAAAAAGCAAAAAATTTCAGAATTGCACCTTGCAATGCGGAGAAATTACTGTTTGTGCATTTACAACATTCATTGATTTTTGCCATTGAAAAACATCATGTTATTCATATACCAGAAATAATTGAAGCTACTGACTGAATGAAAGGAGCTGGCATCTCACTCTCTTTGAATCTTCTTTATCATGCTAAAAGGAGCAGGAAAAAGCAAAAAAATTCTGAATTGCACCTTGCAATGCGGAGAAATTACTGTTTGTGCATTTACAATATTCATTGATTTTTGCAATTGAAAAACGTCCAGAAATGATTGAAGCTACTGACTGAATGAAAGGAGCTGGTATCTCACTCTCTTTGAATCTTCTTTATCATGCTAAGAGGAGCAGGAAAAAGCAAAAAATTTCAGAATTTCACCTTGCAATGCGGAGAAATTACTGTTTGTGCATTTACAATATTCATTGATTTTTGCCATTGAAAAACATCATGTTATTCATCTACCAGAAATGTTTGAAGCTACTGACTGAATGAAAGGAGCTGGCATCTCACTCTCTTTGAATCTTCTTTATCATGCTAAGAGGAGCAGGAAAAAGCAAAAAATTTCAGAATTGCACCTTGCAATGCGGAGAAATTACTGTTTGTGCATTTACAATATTCATTGATTTTTGCCATTGAAAAACATCATGTTATTCATATACCAGAAATGATTGAAGCTACTGACTGAATGAAAGGAGCTGGCATCTCACTCTCTTTGAATCTTCTTTATCATGCTAAGAGGAGCAGGAAAAAGCAAAAAATTTCAGAATTGCACCTTGCAATGCGGAGAAATTACTGTTTGTGCATTTACAATATTCATTGATTTTTGCCATTGAAAAACATCATGTTATTCATATATCAGAAATGATTGAAGCTACTGACTGAATGAAAGGAGCTGGCATCTCACTCTCTTTGAATCTTCTTTATCATGCTAAGAGGAGCAGGAAAAAGCAAAAAATTTCAGAATTGCACCTTGCAATGCGGAGAAATTACTGTTTGTGCATTTACAAAATTCATTGATTTTTGCCTTTGAAAAACATCATGTTATTCATATACCAGAAATGATTGAAGCTACTGACTGAATGAAAGGAGCTGGCATCTCACTCTCTTTGAATCTTCTTTATCATGCTAAGAGGAGCAGGAAAAAGCAAAAAATTTCAGAATTGCACCTTGCAATGCGGAGAAATTACTGTTTGTGCATTTACAATATTCATTGATTTTTGCCATTGAAAAACGTCCAGAAATGATTGAAGCTACTGACTGAATGAAAGGAGCTGGCATCTCACTCTCTTTGAATCTTCTTTATCATGCTAAGAGGAGCAGGAAAAAGCAAAAAATTTCAGAATTGCACCTTGCAATGCGGAGAAATTACTGTCTGTTCATTTACAATATTCATTGATTTTTGCCATGGAAAAACATCATGTTATTCATATACCAGAAATGTTTGAAGCTACTGACTGAATGAAAGGAGCTGGCATCTCACTCTCTTTGAATCTTCTTTATCATGCTAAGAGGAGCAGGAAAAAGCCAAAAATTTCAGAATTGCACCTTGCAATGCGGATAAATTACTGTTTGTGCATTTACAATATTCATTGATTTTTGCCATTGAAAAACATCATGTTATTCATATACCAGAAATGATTGAAGCTACTGACTGAATGAAAGGAGCTGGCATCTCACTCTCTTTGAATCTTCTTTATCATGCTAAGAGGAGCAGGAAAAAGCAAAAAATTTCAGAATTGCACCTTGCAATGCGGAGAAATTACTGTTTGTGCATTTACAATATTCATTGATTTTTGCCATTGAAAAACATCATGTTATTCATATACCAGAAATAATTGAAGCTACTGACTGAATGAAAGGACCTGGCATCTCACTCTCTTTGAATGTTCTTTATCATGCTAAGAGGAGCAGGAAAAAGCAAAAAATTTCTGAATTGCACCTTGCAATGCGGAGAAATTACTGTTTGTGCATTTACAATATTCATTGATTTTTGCCATTGAAAAACGTCCAGAAATGATTGAAGCTACTGACTGAATGAAAGGAGCTGGTATCTCACTCTCTTTGAATCTTCTTTATCATGCTAAGAGGAGCAGGAAAAAGCAAAAAATTTCAGAATTGCACCTTGCAATGCGGAGAAATTACTGTTTGTGCATTTACAATATTCATTGATTTTTGCCATTGAAAAACATCATGTTATTCATCTACCAGAAATGTTTGAAGCTACTGACTGAATGAAAGGAGCTGGCATCTCACTCTCTTTGAATCTTCTTTATCATGCTAAGAGGAGCAGGAAAAAGCAAAAAATTTCAGAATTGCACCTTGCAATGCGGAGAAATTACTGTTTGTGCATTTACAATATTCATTGATTTTTGCCATTGAAAAACATCATGTTATTCATATACCAGAAATGATTGAAGCTACTGACTGAATGAAAGGAGCTGGCATCTCACTCTCTTTGAATCTTCTTTATCATGCTAAGAGGAGCAGGAAAAAGCAAAAAATTTCAGAATTGCACCTTGCAATGCGGAGAAATTACTGTTTGTGCATTTACAATATTCATTGATTTTTGCCATTGAAAAACATCATGTTATTCATATACCAGAAATGATTGAAGCTACTGACTGAATGAAAGGAGCTGGCATCTCACTCTCTTTGAATCTTCTTTATCATGCTAAGAGGAGCAGGAAAAAGCAAAAAATTTCTGAATTGCACCTTGCAATGCGGAGAAATTACTGTTTGTGCATTTACAATATTCATTGATTTTTGCAATTGAAAAACGTCCAGAAATGATTGAAGCTACTGACTGAATGAAAGGAGCTGGCATCTCACTCTCTTTGAATCTTCTTTATCATGCTAAGAGGAGCAGGAAAAAGCAAAAAATTTCAGAATTTCACCTTGCAATGCGGAGAAATTACTGTTTGTGCATTTACAATATTCATTGATTTTTGCCATTGAAAAACATCATGTTATTCATCTACCAGAAATGTTTGAAGCTACTGACTGAATGAAAGGAGCTGGCATCTCACTCTCTTTGAATCTTCTTTATCATGCTAAGAGGAGCAGGAAAAAGCAAAAAATTTCAGAATTGCACCTTGCAATGCGGAGAAATTACTGTTTGTGCATTTACAATATTCATTGATTTTTGCCATTGAAAAACATCATGTTATTCATATACCAGAAATGATTGAAGCTACTGACTGAATGAAAGGAGCTGGCATCTCACTCTCTTTGAATCTTCTTTATCATGCTAAGAGGAGCAGGAAAAAGCAAAAAATTTCAGAATTGCACCTTGCAATGCGGAGAAATTACTGTTTGTGCATTTACAATATTCATTGATTTTTGCCATTGAAAAACATCATGTTATTCATATACCAGAAATGATTGAAGCTACTGACTGAATGAAAGGAGCTGGCATCTCACTCTCTTTGAATCTTCTTTATCATGCTAAGAGGAGCAGGAAAAAGCAAAAAATTTCAGAATTGCACCTTGCAATGCGGAGAAATTACTGTTTGTGCATTTACAATATTCATTGATTTTTGCCATTGAAAAACATCATGTTATTCATATACCAGAAATGATTGAAGCTACTGACTGAATGAAAGGAGCTGGCATCTCACTCTCTTTGAATCTTCTTTATCATGCTAAAAGGAGCAGGAAAAAGCAAAAAATTTCAGAATTGCACCTTGCAATGCGGAGAAATTACTGTCTCTGCATTTACAATATTCATTGATTTTTGCCATTGAAAAACGTCCAGAAATGATTGAAGCTACTGACTAAATGAAAGGAGCTGGCATCTCACTCTCTTTGAATCTTCTTTATCATGCTAAGAGGAGCAGGAAAAAGCAAAAAATTTCAGAATTGCACCTTGCAATGCGGAGAAATTACTGTTTGTGCATTTACAATATTCATTGATTTTTGTGACTGAAAAACATCATGTTATTCATATACCAGAAATGTTTGAAGCTACTGACTGAATGAAAGGAGCTGGCATCTCACTCTCTTTGAATCTTCTTTATCATGCTAAGAGGAGCAGGAAAAAGCAAAAAATTTCAGAATTGCACCTTGCAATGCGGAGAAATTACTGTTTGTGCATTTACAATATTCATTGATTTTTGCCATTGAAAAACATCATGTTATTCATATACCAGAAATGTTTGAAACTACTGACTGAATGAAAGGAGCTGGCATCTCACTCTCTTTGAATCTTCTTTATCATGCTAAGAGGAGCAGGAAAAAGCAAAAAATTTCAGAATTGCACCTTGCAATGCGGAGAAATTACTGTTTGTGCATTTACAATATTCATTGATTTTTGCCATTGAAAAACGTCCAGAAATGATTGAAGCTACTGACTGAATGAAAGGAGCTGGCATCTCACTCTCTTCGAATCTTCTTTATCATGCTAAGAGGAGCAGGAAAAAGCAAAAAATTTCAGAATTGCACCTTGCAATGCGGAGAAATTACTGTTTGTGCATTTACAAAATTCATTGATTTTTGCCATTGAAAAACATCCAGAAATGTTTGAAGCTACTGACTGAATGAAAGGAGCTGGCATCTCACTCTCTTTGAATCTTCTTTATCATGCTAAGAGGAGCAGGAAAAAGCAAAAAATTTCAGAATTGCACCTTGCAATGCGGAGAAATTACTGTTTGTGCATTTACAATATTCATTGATTTTTGCCATTGAAAAACGTCCAGAAATGTTTGAAGCTACTGACTGAATGAAAGGAGCTGGCATCTCACTCTCTTTGAATCTTCTTTATCATGCTAAGAGGAGCAGGAAAAAGCAAAAAATTTCAGAATTGCACCTTGCAATGCGGAGAAATTACTGTTTGTTCATTTACAATATTCATTGATTTTTGCCATGGAAAAACATCATGTTATTCATATACCAGAAATGTTTGAAGCTACTGACTGAATGAAAGGAGCTGGCATCTCACTCTCTTTGAATCTTCTTTATCATGCTAAGAGGAGCAGGAAAAAGCAAAAAATTTCAGAATTGCACCTTGCAATGCGGATAAATTACTGTTTGTGCATTTACAATATTCATTGATTTTTGCCATTGAAAAACATCATGTTATTCATATACCAGAAATGATTGAAGCTACTGACTGAATGAAAGGAGCTGGCATCTCACTCTCTTTGAATCTTCTTTATCATGCTAAGAGGAGCAGGAAAAAGCAAAAAATTTCAGAATTGCACCTTGCAATGCGGAGAAATTACTGTTAGTGCATTTACAATATTCATTGATTTTTGCCATTGAAAAACATCATGTTATTCATATACCAGAAATAATTGAAGCTACTGACTGAATGAAAGGAGCTGGCATCTCACTCTCTTTGAATCTTCTTTATCATGCTAAGAGGAGCAGGAAAAAGCAAAAAATTTCTGAATTGCACCTTGCAATGCGGAGAAATTACTGTTTGTGCATTTACAATATTCATTGATTTTTGCAATTGAAAAACGTCCAGAAATGATTGAAGCTACTGACTGAATGAAAGGAGCTGGCATCTCACTCTCTTTGAATCTTCTTTATCATGCTAAGAGGAGCAGGAAAAAGCAAAAAATTTCAGAATTTCACCTTGCAATGCGGAGAAATTACTGTTTGTGCATTTACAATATTCATTGATTTTTGCCATTGAAAAACATCATGTTATTCATCTACCGAAATGTTTGAAGCTACTGACTGAATGAAAGGAGCTGGCATCTCACTCTCTTTGAATCTTCTTTATCATGCTAAGAGGAGCAGGAAAAAGCAAAAAATTTCAGAATTGCACCTTGCAATGCGGAGAAATTACTGTTTGTGCATTTACAATATTCATTGATTTTTGCCATTGAAAAACATCATGTTATTCATATACCAGAAATGATTGAATCTACTGACTGAATGAAAGGAGCTGGCATCTCACTCTCTTTGAATCTTCTTTATCATGCTAAGAGGAGCAGGAAAAAGCAAAAAATTTCAGAATTGCACCTTGCAATGCGGAGAAATTACTGTTTGTGCATTTACAATATTCATTGATTTTTGCCATTGAAAAACATCATGTTATTCATATACCAGAAATGATTGAAGCTACTGACTGAATGAAAGGAGCTGGCATCTCACTCTCTTTGAATCTTCTTTATCATGCTAAGAGGAGCAGGAAAAAGCAAAAAATTTCAGAATTGCACCTTGCAATGCAGAGAAATTACTGTTTGTGCATTTACAATATTCATTGATTTTTGGAATTGAAAAACATCATGTTATTCATATACCAGAAATGATTGAAGCTACTGACTGAATGAAAGGAGCTGGCATCTCACTCTCTTTGAATCTTCTTTATCATGCTAAGAGGAGCAGGAAAAAGCAAAAAATTTCAGAATTGCACCTTGCAATGCGGAGAAATTACTGTTTGTGCATTTACAATATTCATTGATTTTTGCCATTGAAAAACGTCCAGAAATGATTGAAGCTACTGACTGAATGAAAGGAGCTGGCATCTCACTCTCTTTGAATCTTCTTTATCATGCTAAGAGGAGCAGGAAAAAGCAAAAAATTTCAGAATTGCACTTTGCAATGCGGAGAAATTACTGTTTGTGCATTTACAATATTCATTGATTTTTGTGATTGAAAAACATCATGTTATTCATATACCAGAAATGTTTGAAGCTACTGACTGAATGAAAGGAGCTGGCATCTCACTCTCTTTGAATCTTCTTTATCATGCTAAGAGGAGCAGGAAAAAGCAAAAAATTTCAGAATTGCACCTTGCAATGCGGAGAAATTACTGTTTGTGCATTTACAATATTCATTGATTTTTGCCATTGAAAAACATCATGTTATTCATATACCAGAAATGTTTGAAGCTACTGACTGAATGAAAGGAGCTGGCATCTCACTCTCTTTGAATCTTCTTTATCATGCTAAGAGGAGCAGGAAAAAGCAAAAAATTTCAGAATTGCACC
Organism: Phyllobates terribilis; assembly: GCF_046119375.1. Taxonomy (NCBI): domain Eukaryota; kingdom Metazoa; phylum Chordata; class Amphibia; order Anura; family Dendrobatidae; genus Phyllobates; species Phyllobates terribilis. The sequence goes on along the minus strand of NW_027364017.1, from coordinate 17,473 downwards.
TTGCAATGCGGAGAAATTACTGTTTGTGCATTTACAATATTCATTGATTTTTGCCATTGAAAAACGTCCAGAAATGTTTGAAGCTACTGACTGAATGAAAGGAGCTGGCATCTCACTCTCTTTGAATCTTCTTTATCATGCTAGGATTAGCAGGAAGAAGCAAAAAATTTCAGAATTGCACCTTGCAATGTGGAGATATTACTGTTTGTGCATTTACAATATTCATTGATTTTTGCCATTGAAAAACGTCCAGAAATGTTTGAAGCTACTGGCTGAATGAAAGGAGCTGGCATCTCACTCTCTTTGAATCTTCTTTATCATGCTAGGATTAGCAGGAAAAAGCAAAAAATTTCAGAATTGCACCTTGCAATGTGGAGATATTACTGTTTGTGCATTTACAATATTCATTGATTTTTGCCATTGAAAAACGTCCAGAAATGTTTGAAGCTACTGACTGAATGAAAGGAGCTGGCATCTCACTCTCTTTGAATCTTCTTTATCATGCTAGGATTAGCAGGAAAAAGCAAAAAATTTCAGAATTGCACCTTGCAATGTGGAGATATTACTGTTTGTGCATTTACAATATTCATTGATTTTTGCCATTGAAAAACATGTTTTTCATATACCAGAAATGTTTGAAGCTACTGACTGAATGAAAGGAGCTGGCATCTCACTCTCTTTGAATCTTCTTTATCATGCTAGGATTAGCAGGAAAAAGCAAAAAATTTCAGAATTGCACCTTGCAATGTGGAGATATTACTGTTTGTGCATTTACAATATTCATTGATTTTTGCCATTGAAAAACATGTTTTTCATATACCAGAAATGTTTGAAGCTACTGACTGAATGAAAGGAGCTGGCATCTCACTCTCTTTGAATCTTCTTTATCATGCTAGGATTAGCAGGAAAAAGCAAAAAATTTCAGAATTGCACCTTGCAATGTGGAGATTTTACTGTTTGTGCATTTACAATATTCATTGATTTTTGCCATTGAAAAACATGTTTTTCATATACCAGAAATGTTTGAAGCTACTGACTTGAATGAAAGGAGCTGGCATCTCACTCTCTTTGAATCTTCTTTATCATGCTAGGATTAACAGGAAAAAGCAAAAAATTTCAGAATTGCACCTTGCAATGTGGAGATATTACTGTTTGTGCATTTACAATATTCATTGATTTTTGCCATTGAAAAACGTCCAGAAATGTTTGAAGCTACTGACTGAATGAAAGGAGCTGGCATCTCACTCTCTTTGAATCTTCTTTATCATGCTAGGATTAGCAGGAAAAAGCAAAAAATTTCAGAATTGCACCTTGCAATGTGGAGATATTACTGTTTGTGCATTTACAATATTCATTGATTTTTGCCATTGAAAAACATGTTTTTCATATACCAGAAATGTTTGAAGCTACTGACTGAATGAAAGGAGCTGGCATCTCACTCTCTTTGAATCTTCTTTATCATGCTAGGATTAGCAGGAAAAAGCAAAAAATTTCAGAATTGCACCTTGCAATGTGGAGATATTACTGTTTGTGCATTTACAATATTCATTGATTTTTGCCATTGAAAAACGTCCAGAAATGTTTGAAGCTACTGACTGAATGAAAGGAGCTGGCATCTCACTCTCTTTGAATCTTCTTTATCATGCTAGGATTAGCAGGAAAAAGCAAAAAATTTCAGAATTGCACCTTGCAATGTGGAGATATTACTGTTTGTGCATTTACAATATTTATTGATTTTTGCCATTGAAAAACATGTTTTTCATATACCAGAAATGTTTGAAGCTACTGACGGAATGAAAGGAGCTGGCATCTCACTCTCTTTGAATCTTCTTTATCATGCTAGGATTAGCAGGAAAAAGCAAAAAATTTCAGAATTGCACATTGCAATGTGGAGATATTACTGTTTGTGCATTTACAATATTCATTGATTTTTGCCATTGAAAAACATCCAGAAATGTTTGAAGCTACTGACTGAATGAAAGGAGCTGGCATCTCACTCTCTTTGAATCTTCTTTATCATGCTAGGATTAGCAGGAAAAAGCAAAAAATTTCAGAATTGCACCTTGCAATGTGGAGATATTACTGTTTGTGCATTTACAATATTCATTGATTTTTGCCATTGAAAAACATCATGTTATTCATATACCAGAAATGTGTGAAGCTACTGACTGAATGAAAGGAGCTGGCATCTCACTCACTTTGAATCTTCTTTATCATGCTAGGATTAGCAGGAAAAAGCAAAAAATTTCAGAATTGCACCTTGCAATGTGGAGATATTACTGTTTGTGCATTTACAATATTCATTGATTTTTGCCATTGAAAAACATGTTTTTCATATACCAGAAATGTTTGAAGCTACTGACTGAATGAAAGGAGCTGGCATCTCACTCTCTTTGAATCTTCTTTATCATGCTAAGAGGAGCAGGAAAAAGCAAAAAATTTCAGAATAGCACCTTGCAATGCGGAGAAATTACTGTTTGTGCATTTACAATATTCATTGATTTTTGCCATTGAAAAACATCATGTTATTCATATACCAGAAATGTTTGAAGCTACTGACTGAATGAAAGGAGCTGGCATCTCACTCTCTTTGAATCTTCTTTATCATGCTAAGAGGAGCAGGAAAAAGCAAAAAATTTCAGAATTGCACCTTGCAATGCGGAGAAATTACTGTTTGTGCATTTACAATATTCATTGATTTTTGCGATTGAAAAACGTCCAGAAATGATTGAAGCTACTGACTGAATGAAAGGAGCTGGCATCTCACTCTCTTTGAATCTTCTTTATCATGCTAAGAGGAGCAGGAAAAAGCAAAAAATTTCAGAATTGCACCTTGCAATGCGGAGAAATTACTGTTTGTGCATTTACAATATTCATTGATTTTTGCCATTGAAAAACATCATGTTATTCATATACCAGAAATGATTGAAGCTACTGACTGAATGAAAGGAGCTGGCATCTCACTCTCTTTGAATCTTCTTTATCATGCTAAGAGGAGCAGGAAAAAGCAAAAAATTTCAGAATTGCACCTTGCAATGCGGAGAAATTACTGTTTGTGCATTTACAATATTCATTGATTTTTGCCATTGAAAAACGTCCAGAAATGATTGAAGCTACTGACTGAATGAAAGGAGCTGGCATCTCACTCTCTTTGAATCTTCTTTATCATGCTAAGAGGAGCAGGAAAAAGCAAAAAATTTCAGAATTTCACCTTGCAATGCGGAGAAATTACTGTTTGTGCATTTACAATATTCATTGATTTTTGCCATTGAAAAACATCATGTTATTCATCTACCAGAAATGTTTGAAGCTACTGACTGAATGAAAGGAGCTGGCATCGCACTCTCTTTGAATCTTCTTTATCATGCTGAGAGGAGCAGGAAAAAGCAAAAAATTTCAGAATTGCACCTTGCAATGCGGAGAAATTACTGTTTGTGCATTTACAATATTCATTGATTTTTGCCATTGAAAAACATCATGTTATTCATATACCAGAAATGATTGAAGCTACTGACTGAATGAAAGGAGCTGGCATCTCACTCTCTTTGAATCTTCTTTATCATGCTAAGAGGAGCAGGAAAAAGCAAAAAATTTCAGAATTGCACCTTGCAATGCGGAGAAATTACTGTTTCTGCATTTACAATATTCATTGATTTTTGCCATTGAAAAACGTCCAGAAATGATTGAAGCTACTGACTAAATGAAAGGAGCTGGCATCTCACTCTCTTTGAATCTTCTTTATCATGCTAAGAGGAGCAGGAAAAAGCAAAAAATTTCAGAATTGCACCTTGCAATGCGGAGAAATTACTGTTTGTGCATTTACAATATTCATTGATTTTTGTGATTGAAAAACATCATGTTATTCATATACCAGAAATGTTTGAAGCTACTGACTGAATGAAAGGAGCTGGCATCTCACTCTCTTTGAATCTTCTTTATCATGCTAAGAGGAGCAGGAAAAAGCAAAAAATTTCAGAATTGCACCTTGCAATGCGGAGAAATTACTGTTTGTGCATTTACAATATTCATTGATTTTTGCCATTGAAAAACGTCCAGAAATGATTGAAGCTACTGACTGAATGAAAGGAGCTGGCATCTCACTCTCTTTGAATCTTCTTTATCATGCTAAGAGGAGCAGGAAAAAGCAAAAAATTTCAGAATTGCACCTTGCAATGCGGAGAAATTACTGTTTGTGCATTTACAAAATTCATTGATTTTTGCCTTTGAAAAACATCATGTTATTCATATACCAGAAATGATTGAAGCTACTGACTGAATGAAAGGAGCTGGCATCTCACTCTCTTTGAATCTTCTTTATCATGCTAAGAGGAGCAGGAAAAAGCAAAAAATTTCAGAATTGCACCTTGCAATGCGGAGAAATTACTGTTTGTGCATTTACAATATTCATTGATTTTTGCCATTGAAAAACGTCCAGAAATGGTTGAAGCTACTGACGGAATGAAAGGAGCTGGCATCTCACTCTCTTTGAATCTTCTTTATCATGCTAAGAGGAGCAGGAAAAAGCAAAAAATTTCAGAATTGCACCTTGCAATGCGGAGAAATTACTGTTTGTTCATTTACAATATTCATTGATTTTTGCCATGGAAAAACATCATGTTATTCATATACCAGAAATGTTTGAAGCTACTGACTGAATGAAAGGAGCTGGCATCTCACTCTCTTTGAATCTTCTTTATCATGCTAAGAGGAGCAGGAAAAAGCAAAAAATTTCAGAATTGCACCTTGCAATGCGGATAAATTACTGTTTGTGCATTTACAATATTCATTGATTTTTGCCATTGAAAAACATCATGTTATTCATATACCAGAAATGATTGAAGCTACTGACTGAATGAAAGGAGCTGGCATCTCACTCTCTTTGAATCTTCTTTATCATGCTAAGAGGAGCAGGAAAAAGCAAAAAATTTCAGAATTGCACCTTGCAATGCGGAGAAATTACTGTTTGTGCATTTACAATATTCATTGATTTTTGCCATTGAAAAACATCATGATATTCATATACCAGAAATTATTGAAGCTACTGACTGAATGAAAGGAGCTGGCATCTCACTCTCTTTGAATCTTCTTTATCATGCTAAGAGGAGCAGGAAAAATCAAAAAATTTCTGAATTGCACCTTGCAATGCGGAGAAATTACTGTTTGTGCATTTACAATATTCATTGATTTTTGCAATTGAAAAACGTCCAGAAATGATTGAAGCTACTGACTGAATGAAAGGAGCTGGCATCTCACTCTCTTTGAATCTTCTTTATCATGCTAAGAGGAGCAGGAAAAAGCAAAAAATTTCAGAATTTCACCTTGCAATGCGGAGAAATTACTGTTTGTGCATTTACAATATTCATTGATTTTTGCCATTGAAAAACATCATGTTATTCATCTACCAGAAATGTTTGAAGCTACTGACTGAATGAAAGGAGCTGGCATCTCACTCTCTTTGAATCTTCTTTATCATGCTAAGAGGAGCAGGAAAAAGCAAAAAATTTCAGAATTGCACCTTGCAATGCGGAGAAATTACTGTTTGTGCATTTACAATATTCACTGATTTTTGCCATTGAAAAACGTCCAGAAATGATTGAAGCTACTGACTGAATGAAAGGAGCTGGCATCTCACTCTCTTTGAATCTTCTTTATCATGCTAAGAGGAGCAGGAAAAAGCAAAAAATTTCAGAATTGCACCTTGCAATGCGGAGAAATTACTGTTTGTGCATTTAAAAAATTCATTGATTTTTGCCATTGAAAAACATCATGTTATTCATATACCAGAAATGATTGAAGCTACTGACTGAATGAAAGGAGCTGGCATGTCACTCTCTTTGAATCTTCTTTATCATGCTAAGAGGAGCAGGAAAAAGCAAAAAATTTCAGAATTGCACCTTGCAATGCGGAGAAATTACTGTTTGTGCATTTACAATATTCATTGATTTTTGCCATTGAAAAACATCATGTTATTCATATACCAGAAATGATTGAAGCTACTGACTGAATGAAAGGAGCTGGCATCTCACTCTCTTTGAATCTTCTTTATCATGCTAAGAGGAGCAGGAAAAAGCAAAAAATTTCAGAATTGCACCTTGCAATGCGGAGAAATTACTGTTTGTGCATTTACAATATTCATTGATTTTTGCCATTGAAAAACGTCCAGAAATGATTGAAGCTACTGACTGAATGAAAGGAGCTGGCATCTCACTCTCTTTGAATCTTCTTTATCATGCTAAGAGGAGCAGGAAAAAGCAAAAAATTTCAGAATTTCACCTTGCAATGCGGAGAAATTACTGTTTGTGCATTTACAATATTCATTGATTTTTGCCATTGAAAAACATCATGTTATTCATCTACCAGAAATGTTTGAAGCTACTGACTGAATGAAAGGAGCTGGCATCTCACTCTCTTTGAATCTTCTTTATCATGCTAAGAGGAGCAGGAAAAAGCAAAAAATTTCAGAATTGCACCTTGCAATGCGGAGAAATTACTGTTTGTGCATTTACAATATTCATTGATTTTTGCCATTGAAAAACATCATGTTATTCATATACCAGAAATGATTGAAGCTACTGACTGAATGAAAGGAGCTGGCATCTCACTCTCTTTGAATCTTCTTTATCATGCTAAGAGGAGCAGGAAAAAGCAAAAAATTTCAGAATTGCACCTTGCAATGCGGAGAAATTACTGTTTCTGCATTTACAATATTCATTGATTTTTGCCATTGAAAAACGTCCAGAAATGATTGAAGCTACTGACTAAATGAAAGGATCTGGCATCTCACTCTCTTTGAATCTTCTTTATCATGCTAAGAGGAGCAGGAAAAAGCAAAAAATTTCAGAATTGCACCTTGCAATGCGGAGAAATTACTGTTTGTGCATTTACAATATTCATTGATTTTTGTGATTGAAAAACATCATGTTATTCATATACCAGAAATGTTTGAAGCTACTGACTGAATGAAAGGAGCTGGCATCTCACTCTCTTTGAATCTTCTTTATCATGCTAAGAGGAGCAGGAAAAAGCAAAAAATTTCAGAATTGCACCTTGCAATGCGGAGAAATTACTGTTTGTGCATTTACAATATTCATTGATTTTTGCCATTGAAAAACGTCCAGAAATGATTGAAGCTACTGACTGAATGAAAGGAGCTGGCATCTCACTCTCTTTGAATCTTCTTTATCATGCTAAGAGGAGCAGGAAAAAGCAAAAAATTTCAGAATTGCACCTTGCAATGCGGAGAAATTACTGTTTGTGCATTTACAATATTCATTGATTTTTGCCATTGAAAAACGTCCAGAAATGATTGAAGCTACTGACTAAATGAAAGGAGCTGGCATCTCACTCTCTTTGAATCTTCTTTATCATGCTAAGAGGAGCAGGAAAAAGCAAAAAATTTCAGAATTGCACCTTGCAATGCGGAGAAATTACTGTTTGTTCATTTACAATATTCATTGATTTTTGCCATGGAAAAACATCATGTTATTCATACACCAGAAATGTTTGAAGCTACTGACTGAATGAAAGGAGCTGGCATCTCACTCTCTTTGAATCTTCTTTATCATGCTAAGAGGAGCAGGAAAAAGCAAAAAATTTCAGAATTGCACCTTGCAATGCGGATAAATTACTGTTTGTGCATTTACAATATTCATTGATTTTTGCCATTGAAAAACATCATGTTATTCATATACCAGAAATGATTGAAGCTACTGACTGAATGAAAGGAGCTGGCATCTCACTCTCTTTGAATCTTCTTTATCATGCTAAGAGGAGCAGGAAAAAGCAAAAAATTTCAGAATTGCACCTTGCAATGCGGAGAAATTACTGTTTGTGCATTTACAATATTCATTGATTTTTGCCATTGAAAAACATCATGTTATTCATATACCAGAAATGATTGAAGCTACTGACTGAATGAAAGGAGCTGGCATCTCACTCTCTTTGAATCTTCTTTATCATGCTGAGAGGAGCAGGAAAAAGCAAAAAATTTCTGAATTGCACCTTGCAATGCGGAGAAATTACTGTTTGTGCATTTACAATATTCATTGATTTTTGCAATTGAAAAACGTCCAGAAATGATTGAAGCTACTGACTGAATGAAAGGAGCTGGCATCTCACTCTCTTTGAATCTTCTTTATCATGCTAAGAGGAGCAGGAAAAAGCAAAAAATTTCAGAATTTCACCTTGCAATGCGGAGAAATTACTGTTTGTGCATTTACAATATTCATTGATTTTTGCCATTGAAAAACATCATGTTATTCATCTACCAGAAATGTTTGAAGCTACTGACTGAATGAAAGGAGCTGGCATCTCACTCTCTTTGAATCTTCTTTATCATGCTAAGAGGAGCAGGAAAAAGCAAAAAATTTCAGAATTGCACCTTGCAATGCGGAGAAATTACTGTTTGTGCATTTACAATATTCATTGATTTTTGCCATTGAAAAACATCATGTTATTCATATACCAGAAATGATTGAAGCTACTGACTGAATGAAAGGAGCTGGCATCTCACTCTCTTTGAATCTTCTTTATCATGCTAAGAGGAGCAGGAAAAAGCAAAAAATTTCAGAATTGCACCTTGCAATGCGGAGAAATTACTGTTTGTGCATTTACAATATTCATTGATTTTTGCCATTGAAAAACATCATGTTATTCATATACCAGAAATGATTGAAGCTACTGACTGAATGAAAGGAGCTGGCATCTCACTCTCTTTGAATCTTCTTTATCATGCTAAGAGGAGCAGGAAAAAGCAAAAAATTTCAGAATTGCACCTTGCAATGCGGAGAAATTACTGTTTGTGCATTTACAATATTCATTGATTTTTGCCATTGAAAAACATCATGTTATTCATATACCAGAAATGATTGAAGCTACTGACTGAATGAAAGGAGCTGGCATCTCACTCTCTTTGAATCTTCTTTATCATGCTAAGAGGAGCAGGAAAAAGCAAAAAATTTCAGAATTGCACCTTGCAATGCGGAGAAATTACTGTTTGTGCATTTACAATATTCATTGATTTTTGCCATTGAAAAACGTCCAGAAATGATTGAAGCTACTGACTGAATGAAAGGAGCTGGCATCTCACTCTCTTTGAATCTTCTTTATCATGCTAAGAGGAGCAGGAAAAAGCAAAAAATTTCAGAATTGCACCTTGCAATGCGGAGAAATTACTGTTTGTGCATTTACAATATTCATTGATTTTTGTGATTGAAAAACATCATGTTATTCATATACCAGAAATGTTTGAAGCTACTGACTGAATGAAAGGAGCTGGCATCTCACTCTCTTTGAATCTTCTTTATCATGCTAAGAGGAGCAGGAAAAAGCAAAAAATTTCAGAATTGCACCTTGCAATGCGGAGAAATTACTGTTTGTGCATTTACAATATTCATTGATTTTTGCCATTGAAAAACATCATGTTATTCATATACCAGAAATGTTTGAAGCTACTGACTGAATGAAAGGAGCTGGCATCTCACTCTCTTTGAATCTTCTTTATCATGCTAAGAGGAGCAGGAAAAAGCAAAAAATTTCAGAATTGCACCTTGCAATGCGGAGAAATTACTGTTTGTGCATTTACAATATTCATTGATTTTTGCCATTGAAAAACGTCCAGAAATGTTTGAAGCTACTGACTGAATGAAAGGAGCTGGCATCTCACTCTCTTTGAATCTTCTTTATCATGCTAGGATTAGCAGGAAAAAGCAAAAAATTTCAGAATTGCACCTTGCAATGTGGAGATATTACTGTTTGTGCATTTACAATATTCATTGATTTTTGCCATTGAAAAACGTCCAGAAATGTTTGAAGCTACTGACTGAATGAAAGGAGCTGGCATCTCACTCTCTTTGAATCTTCTTTATCATGCTAGGATTAGCAGGAAAAAGCAAAAAATTTCAGAATTGCACCTTGCAATGTGGAGATATTACTGTTTGTGCATTTACAATATTCATTGATTTTTGCCATTGAAAAACGTCCAGAAATGTTTGAAGCTACTGACTGAATGAAAGGAGCTGGCATCTCACTCTCTTTGAATCTTCTTTATCATGCTAGGATTAGCAGGAAAAAGCAAAAAATTTCAGAATTGCACCTTGCAATGTGGAGATATTACTGTTTGTGCATTTACAATATTCATTGATTTTTGCCATTGAAAAACATGTTTTTCATATACCAGAAATGTTTGAAGCTACTGACTGAATGAAAGGAGCTGGCATCTCACTCTCTTTGAATCTTCTTTATCATGCTAGGATTAGCAGGAAAAACCAAAAAATTTCAGAATTGCACCTTGCAATGTGGAGATATTACTGTTTGTGCATTTACAATATTCATTGATTTTTGCCATTGAAAAACATGTTTTTCATATACCAGAAATGTTTGAAGCTACTGACTGAATGAAAGGAGCTGGCATCTCACTCTCTTTGAATCTTCTTTATCATGCTAGGATTAGCAGGAAAAAGCAAAAAATTTCAGAATTGCACCTTGCAATGTGGAGATATTACTGTTTGTGCATTTACAATATTCATTGATTTTTGCCATTGAAAAACATGTTTTTCATATACCAGAAATGTTTGAAGCTACTGACTTGAATGAAAGGAGCTGGCATCTCACTCTCTTTGAATCTTCTTTATCATGCTAGGATTAACAGGAAAAAGCAAAAAATTTCAGAATTGCACCTTGCAATGTGGAGATATTACTGTTTGTGCATTTACAATATTCATTGATTTTTGCCATTGAAAAACGTCCAGAAATGTTTGAAGCTACTGACTGAATGAAAGGAGCTGGCATCTCACTCTCTTTGAATCTTCTTTATCATGCTAGGATTAGCAGGAAAAAGCAAAAAATTTCAGAATTGCACCTTGCAATGTGGAGATATTACTGTTTGTGCATTTACAATATTCATTGATTTTTGCCATTGAAAAACATGTTTTTCATATACCAGAAATGTTTGAAGCTACTGACGGAATGAAAGGAGCTGGCATCTCACTCTCTTTGAATCTTCTTTATCATGCTAGGATTAGCAGGAAAAAGCAAAAAATTTCAGAATTGCACCTTGCAATGTGGAGATATTATTGTTTGTGCATTTACAATATTCATTGATTTTTGCCATTGAAAAACGTCCAGAAATGTTTGAAGCTACTGACTGAATGAAAGGAGCTGGCATCTCACTCTCTTTGAATCTTCTTTATCATGCTAGGATTAGCAGGAAAAAGCAAAAAATTTCAGAATTGCACCTTGCAATGTGGAGATATTACTGTTTGTGCATTTACAATATTCATTGATTTTTGCCATTGAAAAACATCATGTTATTCATATACCAGAAATGTTTGAAGCTACTGACTGAATGAAAGGAGCTGGCATCTCACTCTTTTTGAATCTTCTTTATCATGCTAGGATTAGCAGGAAAAAGCAAAAAATTTCAGAATTGCACCTTGCAATGTGGAGATATTACTGTTTGTGCATTTACAATATTCATTGATTTTTGCCATTGAAAAACATGTTTTTCATATACCAGAAATGTTTGAAGCTACTGACTGAATGAAAGGAGCTGGCATCTCACTCTCTTTGAATCTTCTTTATCATGCTAGGATTAGCAGGAAAAAGCAAAAAATTTCAGAATTGCACCTTGCAATGTGGAGATATTACTGTTTGTGCATTTACAATATTCATTGATTTTTGCCATTGAAAAACGTCCAGAAATGTTTGAAGCTACTGACTGAATGAAAGGAGCTGGCATCTCACTCTCTTTGAATCTTCTTTATCATGCTAAGAGGAGCAGGAAAAAGCAAAAAATTTCAGAATTGCACCTTGCAATGCGGAGAAATTACTGTTTGTGCATTTACAATATTCATTGATTTTTGCCATTGAAAAACATCATGTTATTCATATACCAGAAATGTTTGAAGCTACTGACTGAATGAAAGGAGCTGGCATCTCACTCTCTTTGAATCTTCTTTATCATGCTAAGAGGAGCAGGAAAAAGCAAAAAATTTCAGAATTGCACCTTGCAATGCGGAGAAATTACTGTTTGTGCATTTACAATATTCATTGATTTTTGCCATTGAAAAACATCATGTTATTCATATACCAGAAATGTTTGAAGCTACTGACTGAATGAAAGGAGCTGGCATCTCACTCTCTTTGAATCTTCTTTATCATGCTAAGAGGAGCAGGAAAAAGCAAAAAATTTCAGAATTGCACCTTGCAATGCGGAGAAATTACTGTTTGTGCATTTACAATATTCATTGATTTTTGCCATTGAAAAACGTCCAGAAATGTTTGAAGCTACTGACTGAATGAAAGGAGCTGGCATCTCACTCTCTTTGAATCTTCTTTATCATGCTAAGAGGAGCAGGAAAAAGCAAAAAATTTCAGAATTGCACCTTGCAATGCGGAGAAATTACTGTTTGTGCATTTACAATATTCATTGATTTTTGCCATTGAAAAACATCATGTTATTCATATACCAGAAATGTTTGAAGCTACTGACTGAATGAAAGGAGCTGGCATCTCACTCTCTTTGAATCTTCTTTATCATGCTAAGAGGAGCAGGAAAAAGCAAAAAATTTCAGAATTGCACCTTGCAATGCGGAGAAATTACTGTTTGTGCATTTACAATATTCATTGATTTTTGCCATTGAAAAACATCATGTTATTCATATACCAGAAATGTTTGAAGCTACTGACTGAATGAAAGGAGCTGGCATCTCACTCTCTTTGAATCTTCTTTATCATGCTAAGAGGAGCAGGAAAAAGCAAAAAATTTCAGAATTGCACCTTGCAATGCGGAGAAATTACTGTTTGTGCATTTACAATATTCATTGATTTTTGCCATTGAAAAACGTCCAGAAATGTTTGAAGCTACTGACTGAATGAAAGGAGCTGGCATCTCACTCTCTTTGAATCTTCTTTATCATGCTAGGATTAGCAGGAAAAAGCAAAAAATTTCAGAATTGCACCTTGCAATGTGGAGATATTATTGTTTGTGCATTTACAATATTCATTGATTTTTGCCATTGAAAAACGTCCAGAAATGTTTGAAGCTACTGACTGAATGAAAGGAGCTGGCATCTCACTCTCTTTGAATCTTCTTTATCATGCTAGGATTAGCAGGAAAAAGCAAAAAATTTCAGAATTGCACCTTGCAATGTGGAGATATTACTGTTTGTGCATTTACAATATTCATTGATTTTTGCCATTGAAAAACATCATGTTATTCATATACCAGAAATGTTTGAAGCTACTGACTGAATGAAAGGAGCTGGCATCTCACTCTTTTTGAATCTTCTTTATCATGCTAGGATTAGCAGGAAAAAGCAAAAAATTTCAGAATTGCACCTTGCAATGTGGAGATATTACTGTTTGTGCATTTACAATATTCATTGATTTTTGCCATTGAAAAACATGTTTTTCATATACCAGAAATGTTTGAAGCTACTGACTGAATGAAAGGAGCTGGCATCTCACTCTCTTTGAATCTTCTTTATCATGCTAGGATTAGCAGGAAAAAGCAAAAAATTTCAGAATTGCACCTTGCAATGTGGAGATATTACTGTTTGTGCATTTACAATATTCATTGATTTTTGCCATTGAAAAACGTCCAGAAATGTTTGAAGCTACTGACTGAATGAAAGGAGCTGGCATCTCACTCTCTTTGAATCTTCTTTATCATGCTAAGAGGAGCAGGAAAAAGCAAAAAATTTCAGAATTGCACCTTGCAATGCGGAGAAATTACTGTTTGTGCATTTACAATATTCATTGATTTTTGCCATTGAAAAACATCATGTTATTCATATACCAGAAATGTTTGAAGCTACTGACTGAATGAAAGGAGCTGGCATCTCACTCTCTTTGAATCTTCTTTATCATGCTAAGAGGAGCAGGAAAAAGCAAAAAATTTCAGAATTGCACCTTGCAATGCGGAGAAATTACTGTTTGTGCATTTACAATATTCATTGATTTTTGCCATTGAAAAACATCATGTTATTCATATACCAGAAATGTTTGAAGCTACTGACTGAATGAAAGGAGCTGGCATCTCACTCTCTTTGAATCTTCTTTATCATGCTAAGAGGAGCAGGAAAAAGCAAAAAATTTCAGAATTGCACCTTGCAATGCGGAGAAATTACTGTTTGTGCATTTACAATATTCATTGATTTTTGCCATTGAAAAACGTCCAGAAATGTTTGAAGCTACTGACTGAATGAAAGGAGCTGGCATCTCACTCTCTTTGAATCTTCTTTATCATGCTAAGAGGAGCAGGAAAAAGCAAAAAATTTCAGAATTGCACCTTGCAATGCGGAGAAATTACTGTTTGTGCATTTACAATATTCATTGATTTTTGCCATTGAAAAACATCATGTTATTCATATACCAGAAATGTTTGAAGCTACTGACTGAATGAAAGGAGCTGGCATCTCACTCTCTTTGAATCTTCTTTATCATGCTAAGAGGAGCAGGAAAAAGCAAAAAATTTCAGAATTGCACCTTGCAATGCGGAGAAATTACTGTTTGTGCATTTACAATATTCATTGATTTTTGCCATTGAAAAACATCATGTTATTCATATACCAGAAATGTTTGAAGCTACTGACTGAATGAAAGGAGCTGGCATCTCACTCTCTTTGAATCTTCTTTATCATGCTAAGAGGAGCAGGAAAAAGCAAAAAATTTCAGAATTGCACCTTGCAATGCGGAGAAATTACTGTTTGTGCATTTACAATATTCATTGATTTTTGCCATTGAAAAACGTCCAGAAATGTTTGAAGCTACTGACTGAATGAAAGGAGCTGGCATCTCACTCTCTTTGAATCTTCTTTATCATGCTAGGATTAGCAGGAAAAAGCAAAAAATTTCAGAATTGCACCTTGCAATGTGGAGATATTACTGTTTGTGCATTTACAATATTCATTGATTTTTGCCATTGAAAAACGTCCAGAAATGTTTGAAGCTACTGACTGAATGAAAGGAGCTGGCATCTCACTCTCTTTGAATCTTCTTTATCATGCTAGGATTAGCAGGAAAAAGCAAAAAATTTCAGAATTGCACCTTGCAATGTGGAGATATTACTGTTTGTGCATTTACAATATTCATTGATTTTTGCCATTGAAAAACGTCCAGAAATGTTTGAAGCTACTGACTGAATGAAAGGAGCTGGCATCTCACTCTCTTTGAATCTTCTTTATCATGCTAGGATTAGCAGGAAAAAGCAAAAAATTTCAGAATTGCACCTTGCAATGTGGAGATATTACTGTTTGTGCATTTACAATATTCATTGATTTTTGCCATTGAAAAACATGTTTTTCATATACCAGAAATGTTTGAAGCTACTGACTGAATGAAAGGAGCTGGCATCTCACTCTCTTTGAATCTTCTTTATCATGCTAAGAGGAGCAGGAAAAAGCAAAAAATTTCAGAATTGCACCTTGCAATGCGGAGAAATTACTGTTTGTGCATTTACAATATTCATTGATTTTTGTGATTGAAAAACATCATGTTATTCATATACCAGAAATGTTTGAAGCTACTGACTGAATGAAAGGAGCTGGCATCTCACTCTCTTTGAATCTTCTTTATCATGCTAAGAGGAGCAGGAAAAAGCAAAAAATTTCAGAATTGCACCTTGCAATGCGGAGAAATTACTGTTTGTGCATTTACAATATTCATTGATTTTTGCCATTGAAAAACATCATGTTATTCATATACCAGAAATGTTTGAAGCTACTGACTGAATGAAAGGAGCTGGCATCTCACTCTCTTTGAATCTTCTTTATCATGCTAAGAGGAGCAGGAAAAAGCAAAAAATTTCAGAATTGCACCTTGCAATGCGGAGAAATTACTGTTTGTGCATTTACAATATTCATTGATTTTTGCCATTGAAAAACGTCCAGAAATGTTTGAAGCTACTGACTGAATGAAAGGAGCTGGCATCTCACTCTCTTTGAATCTTCTTTATCATGCTAGGATTAGCAGGAAAAAGCAAAAAATTTCAGAATTGCACCTTGCAATGTGGAGATATTACTGTTTGTGCATTTACAATATTCATTGATTTTTGCCATTGAAAAACGTCCAGAAATGTTTGAAGCTACTGACTGAATGAAAGGAGCTGGCATCTCACTCTCTTTGAATCTTCTTTATCATGCTAGGATTAGCAGGAAAAAGCAAAAAATTTCAGAATTGCACCTTGCAATGTGGAGATATTACTGTTTGTGCATTTACAATATTCATTGATTTTTGCCATTGAAAAACGTCCAGAAATGTTTGAAGCTACTGACTGAATGAAAGGAGCTGGCATCTCACTCTCTTTGAATCTTCTTTATCATGCTAGGATTAGCAGGAAAAAGCAAAAAATTTCAGAATTGCACCTTGCAATGTGGAGATATTACTGTTTGTGCATTTACAATATTCATTGATTTTTGCCATTGAAAAACGTCCAGAAATGTTTGAAGCTACTGACTGAATGAAAGGAGCTGGCATCTCACTCTCTTTGAATCTTCTTTATCATGCTAAGAGGAGCAGGAAAAAGCAAAAAATTTCAGAATTGCACCTTGCAATGCGGAGAAATTACTGTTTGTGCATTTACAATATTCATTGATTTTTGCCATTGAAAAACATCATGTTATTCATATACCAGAAATGATTGAAGCTACTGACTGAATGAAAGGAGCTGGCATCTCACTCTCTTTGAATCTTCTTTATCATGCTAAGAGGAGCAGGAAAAAGCAAAAAATTTCAGAATTGCACCTTGCAATGCGGAGAAATTACTGTTTGTGCATTTACAATATTCATTGATTTTTGCCATTGAAAAACGTCCAGAAATGATTGAAGCTACTGACTGAATGAAAGGAGCTGGCATCTCACTCTCTTTGAATCTTCTTTATCATGCTAAGAGGAGCAGGAAAAAGCAAAAATTTCAGAATTGCACCTTGCAATGCGGAGAAATTACTGTTTGTGCATTTACAATATTCATTGATTTTTGCCATTGAAAAACATCATGTTATTCATATACCAGAAATGTTTGAAGCTACTGACTGAATGAAAGGAGCTGGCATCTCACTCTCTTTGAATCTTCTTTATCATGCTAAGAGGAGCAGGAAAAAGCAAAAATTTCAGAATTGCACCTTGCAATGCGGAGAAATTACTGTTTGTGCATTTACAATATTCATTGATTTTTGCCATTGAAAAACGTCCAGAAATGTTTGAAGCTACTGACTGAATGAAAGGAGCTGGCATCTCACTCTCTTTGAATCTTCTTTATCATGCTAGGATTAGCAGGAAAAAGCAAAAAATTTCAGAATTGCACCTTGCAATGTGGAGATATTTACTGTTTGTGCATTTACAATATTCATTGATTTTTGCCATTGAAAAACGTCCAGAAATGTTTGAAGCTACTGACTGAATGAAGGAGCTGGCATCTCACTCTCTTTGAATCTTCTTTATCATGCTAGGATTAGCAGGAAAAAGCAAAAAATTT